>NW_028274811.1:119814212-120117242 GCF_037043125.1 Eumetopias jubatus
CATGGTAAATCTCTATATAACCATTAAATAGTGAACAGTTTAATTCCTTAGCCCAATATGTAACTTCTAAAAGTTTAAGAACAGCAATCTTAAGAGCTTCAAAATTTCTGCTCCTTTACTACACTAACACTTTAAAAGTTTCACTTAAAGTTTTTCTTCCTTCCTTGTTAATTAAACTCATCCTTCTTTCCTTTGAGAATCTAAAGAGCAGCAGGAATATCAAGTTGCTGCCTCTGGAGTATAGGGTTTTGTTTTTTTCTTTTACCATTCTGACCCAGTGATATTTGTTGGCAAAGACTCTCAAAAACTGGTGGGAGCTATAAATTAGACATTTGAACTACCTCCCATAGCTATCCAAGAGAGCTATCCAACTTTCCAGTTCTAAAATGCTTTAACTCATAAGACTTATGCCTTAAGGGACTTGAAAATTTGCCTCTCAGTCAGATGAACACATGGGTTATGAGTTATTAATTATACATAATAAGGCTTTGGGATAGGATAAATTGAACTAAACCCTAAAGCTGACTGATACATAATATATCCCATATTTGTGTTGGATGACAAAACAGCAAAATCTAAAAGTTAGGGCCATGACTTGGATCAATTCAGAAAGGCCAAGGCCCACCATCCAGATTCATTACCAAATACCTAACTGTTATTCCCTGAGTCCATAAATGCCTGAAACGCCCAATGTAGAAAAAGATTAGTCCTCTCTCTCACTCTTCTCTATTCCAATCCCTAGAAAAAATGGAGAGAATGATAAAAAGATTTATATGCCAGAAAACTGTCCACAGTTAGAAACATACATATAATGTATTAAAATGTATACATTTACTTATATACATTCTTTACTCAGACGCATAACTTTAAACACAAATTTATCCCAATTTATGACAAACAAGAGGAAAGAAAGGATTGTTAAAAAGGTCTAAAAGACACATCAACATTAGCCTTTCACTGCCTACATGTAATTCTATTTTTTTTTTTTTTTTTGGTAACAGCCTCTGAGGTACAATGGATTTTTTTAAAAATTATTTCTAGTTGAATATCAATATATACTGTGAGCAATACAAGAATAAAAAGGAGTCAGATCTTCCAGTTGTATGACTTAGCAGAAAAAAAAAGTAATAAAATAGGATGGATGAAGATTATTTTTGTTGATATTAGACTTTTCCATAAATAATCCAAGGCCAGCAACTTTTAGGAGTATTACTTTAAGAAATTATGTATCCAAATTCATTTAAGTATCCTAACCAATAAAGTAAAAAAAAAAAACAAAAAAAAAAAAACTGGATGTTGGTTCAATTCAGTTAACACAACTGAATGACCAAGGACTAGTGAGCAGCAAAGAATGAGGTCCTCCTTTTAAAAATACTTACTATAAACAACAAAAGTAAATAAATCCAAGTATAATTACTTTTAGTTCAAGCTGAATGCAGGAATTATCTCAAAAACAACAACAACAAAAAATCCAAGTTGCTGCTTTCCAGATGTACCTACTACTTTGAGAAAGGGAAAAGGACATAAATAAAGATACTAGTTTTTTCTAGAACTTGCATGATATAATTCAGACTTTAGGTTATTAATGATCTGAGATCCAGTAGCAAATTGCATTTACCACTTAAAAATTAAAAAGGAGTCTTTCCTGCTTTTAAAACAAACATATGTACACACACACACACACACACACACACACACACAACCAGATTTTAATCTCAGGCACAGCGAAACAGAAGCTGATTACCAAACCAACAGATACTGTGAGTTGTAAACTGAGTAAACACAAGCATTACAGTAAAAAATTTCACACCAGTTATATCTCTTTCTGGTTTAGAAATAGTTTTTATGTGTTTATAATTGTTTCGAGAAACTTAGTACCAAATTAGTTAAATAGAGAGGCAGATGTTCCAAGTATTCCTCACACATTCACCTATAAGGAGCTTTTGGAACAGTAGCAAAGTCACAAAGAAAATCTACACTTTTACCGCAAAAAGACATGGTTTTTACTGGTGCTTAGATAAATAAGTAGCAAAAAAAAAGTGCCACCATTTTTCTCAAATGTCATCAATTACATAATACCTCAAAACACACTCTGATTTGGAAAAAAAATTCTTGCCAACAGTTAAGAGACCAATTAATTTCATCTATTTCATAGTAGCAAGTCCTCCCCAGATGTCAGTAACAGGCAGAACTATTCACTTTAGCCCTTTGTTACCAGAGACAATTGCTACATCTCTATGCAAACATGATGAACTCATTTTATTAGTCAAATACTTGAATTCCATTCAAGTGCACTTAATATAGTAATACACAGTATAAATTGATTGAAATTAAAAAAGATCTCTGATTGGAAATAGGATTTTTAAAAATACAATATTGATTTCAAATTACATGTTTCTTTGGTGTCCTGATGAAACATACAAAGCAAATGATTTGTTTCCAGCATCTCTGAAAGATTATCTAGTCCTTTAATGTATTAAAATAGAAGTCAGAAAATACATCTCTGAAACCTAGAATTGGAAGTACAGTTCGAAAAGTTGAAGCCAATTTGATATGGTTAATTCAGATTATGGTTAAATGGTAAGAGGATAGCTCAGAAGTTGACAAAAGTTTCAAATTAGTAACACTGGTTACAAAAAACATAAATGAAGGTAGCTGTAATGTTTACAGGGTCAGATTTTTCAGATCCATGTATATAATGTAAGTTCTAAGATCCTAAAGATTTAATTTCTTAAACATTCTACTGAGGAAGAATAAAAAAAAAATCCAAATGGATTAGAACTAAAATAAGGCTGTTCTTTCTCCTTTTATAAAATACTTTTGGAATTCATAACACAAAAAATATGCACAGGAAGACATGTAGAATTTTCAATCTTTTTTTTTTACATCAAGGGATCACTGCTCCTGAAAAATCTCCCTGCTTGCTTTGCTTTCTTCAGTCTTCTTTTTCTTCCAAGAGCTTTGCTACATACAGATGTCTATCAGCTGTATAGAGTGATACTTTATTTGCCTGTTCCCACAACAGAAGAGGTGGCTTTGTCAGACAACAGCTTGGTCTTTAAAATTTACTTCTGGTAGGATTCTCTCACTTTCGCCTGCAGTGCATCACAGGTCTTCTTAGCATCGCCTAGAAGCATGGCCGTGTTAGGTTTGTAGAAGATTGGATTGTCCACTGCAGCATAGCCAACACCCAAGGACCTCTTCATAACGATGACCTAAGGAGCAAAGATGAACTGAGAGAGTGAGTGTATTTAACAGACCTGACTGGGATGTGATAGGCCGACCCTGCCCTGCCCTAGCTTTGAATGAAGCACGTACCACTACTAACTCCTGAGCACACAGACTTCTACAATACACAGGGAGTGCTTTTTTTCTTTTTTTGGTGGTAAATTTTTTATTATGTTATGTTAATCACCATACATTACATCATTAGTTTTTGATGTAGTGTTCCACGATTCATTGTTTGCATATAACACCCAGTGCTCCATGCAGTACATGCCCTCCTTAATACCCATCACCGGGCTAACCCATCCCCCCAACCCCCTCCCCTCTAGAACCTTCAGTTTGTTTCTCAGAGTCCCTGGTCTCTCATGGTTCATCTCCCCCTCCGATTCCCCCCCTTCATTTTTCCCTTCCTACTATCTTCTTTTTTTAACATATAATGTATTACTTGTTTCAGAGGTACAGGTCTGTGATTCAACAGTCTTACACAATTCCAGGGAGTGCTTTCTAAAGGCATGTTTACATTGTATTAACTTTCATTTGCCCGTACTCCTATCCCTGAGACAAAAATCATGTTAACAATAGTTTATCTATGAATGATAAGATTAAAAGAGATTTTCTTCTCAGTGCTTTTCTTCCATAAAGACTATGTAACATTTTCTAGTCAGAAAAATAAGTATCTTTCTCTGAATGGGCTTCAGAGAACAAATTTAGTGTATAAACTTCTGCTACAAATCCTAAAATAAATGTAGCCGAGTGGGAAAATGGTGTGATTCTTATTCCATCATTTTAAAGTAGATCAGAAGATTCCAAGACAAAAGCAATCTAGCCTGTCACAAGACAGAGCTAATAACTAATATTATGCTCCTACAAAGCAAAATGGAAGAAGTAAAGCTATTTCTAATATTGATGTGTCACAGTCATTTACAATTACATGAATTATGGATGGTACTATTCAGTTAAATATCAAGTCAGTTCTTAAGGAAATGGAAAGCCCTTCTATAGTAGTCTAGGACATGTAATCTATCCAAAAATGAAAGCAATATAAACTTACTTACACTTCACACAGCCTTAGTACCATAATGCATTCTGCAAACTCTCAAATATTGATGACCAGTGCAATAGTTTTTCATCTACACATGAACAAGTGCATATCTCACCCACCACACATTTCAAGCTCACATATTTACAATAAAAAGAAACAAAATTAAAGGGAAATGTATATTACATAATTATGACTGTTAAAATGCAGATCTGACCTGAGAGTGGTAAAGAGACCTGTCCTCCGCCAGGGCAGGGGAAATGTACAAGCCTCTGAGCTCTCTATAACCCAGAGTTAGCTTCCACAGAGGTGATGTGCGTGAGCACGCCTTGCTTCCTTATGCCATGTTATAGTTTGGATTTCTAAATCACCTTTCTTCTGGACACTCCATAACAACAACAAATTCCCTTTCAAAAAAATTAAATGAAAAAATGTGCTCGTCTTCATATATGAAGGCGATGATACTGACTCACTGTCCCAGAGGGAAGCCATCTGCTTCACTGGACTCTATCTGGAAGTCAGCCAGACTCATTCCAAAAGCTCACAGCTCTTTTTTCAGCTGTGGTTACAGATTTTGTTAATCCACCCACATAATATCATCTAGTTCAAATGGTGACCAGGGCATTTACTTGGGTTCTCTGGTGACCACCGAATAGACAGAAGCTGGATAAGGAGAGCTGGGCCCTACACCCACTCTAGCTCCTGGGGCTCCCAAAAGGCATCGGTGCTCCTCACCAAGTGAACCAGGACAGCTCTGGGTGCATGTTGTAGGAGACATTTGGTTATTAGAATGAAACACAAGTCTGAAACCTTACCTGCTTTGATTTCCAGACCTCGAGGACTGGCATGCCTGCAATAATAGAGTTGGGGTCTTCTTGAGCTGCTGAATTCACAGTGTCATTAGCTCCAATCACAAGAACCAAATCGGTGTCTACATAATAAAGGAAAAAAAGTAAATAAAAAACTCAAATGGGTCATTTTCACTTTTTCCAGGCAAATTATAGTGATCTGGACTTTAAAACAACAATAACAGAAGGTAATATTTATAGGATGCACGCTTGTGTCAGGCACCACACAAAGAGCTTTATCAGAGAGGCTCGGTAACCTAGCCAATGTCACACAGCTAAAAAGCAGTAGGCCCTGCATCTCAGCCTGAGCACCCTGATGAGCTTGCATTATTGTGCTTCCCCTTCCCCCAGGGGATCTGCCTAATCTGACTTTACAGTTTTTTTATGAACTCACAATGCTCTTGCCAGTTATATTATTTTATAAGATTTGCATCCCATTTTCATCTTTTAAAATGACCCCCATAAGATGCTATTTTGATGTCTAAAAGAAAATGGTCTAAGGGTCTGTATTGTATTAAAAGCTTGGTCCATAATTCCTGGAACTGGCAGGTTTCACAGATCATTTAGCAGTAGTGAAATCTGAAAAGGGGCATAAAATGGCCCAAATTCCCTCTTTAAGGACTATAATATAAATTACCTTAGAACTTTGCCAAAAATGCCATGTGAATGTAGATATACACACAACTTCATTATTTTTCTCTAATAAACAGTATTTTTTAAGTTTACAGTGGATACTTGCCAGAGGGAACTGGTTTAATTTTAACAAACATGATCTTGAGCCAAATGTCATTAACATTCAACATCTACCCAACGACAGCCATAAAGTACGGCACCTTATCTAGTGAAGTCCTAGTACTTTAAAGGAAAACAGAAAACTACTTTCTTGATCATGAGTTGGTACAATTGGAAGCCAGTAAAATCTCAGATGCTGACGAGAATTAGACATTAAGTTACCAATAGAAGCAATTTTATAAATGAGGAACCTGAGGCTGAGTATCTAGTTCCAAAAGTGGAGTCAAAACCTGGATCCCAAAGCCAGGTCTCTTCAGAGTCCCTCTTCCACTGCCTCCGGAGATTTTCACCACCTTTCCGATCTGCTCCTAGGCCCCAAAACTACCCATGCCATTCACAAGCCTGTTGTACCTTATTCAGTACTGTCTTTCGTTTATTTCATTTCAACTGCACACCTCCTAGGAGCAGGTTACTCTTCATCGGACTAGTAGGTCTTCAGTAATCCCACAATTTATGTCCTAAGACTGGTATCACTTTATTCGGACGAAGAACAAGCTTCACCATGCCCCCACTACTTACCTGGGAAATCATGGTTGATCTCGTCCATTTCCAACACAATATCATATGGCACCCCAGCCTCAGCCAGCAGCACATTAAGCTGACCAGGCATCCGGCCTGCAACTGGGTGAATTCCAAACCTAGACATAAAACAAATGAACAGTTGGCCTTACATGATGGGCCAAAATGTACAGAGACCCCAACATCACCTCCAAATCTGCACACTTTGTTCCTGGCACCTCGGCTCTTCCTGGTACTATCTGATCTCTACAAGAGGGGCTAGAACTAGTCCAGATATATGATCAATCTACAAATATTGAAGTTGGAGGTTTAATCTCTCCATATACACAAATGATAACTCCTCTCCAGAAATAAGTGTAACCTTAGAACCTGACTCTTATGTTTTAAGTACAATGAATTCCAACATTAGTAAATAATATCACCTTACATTTAGTAAGCATTATGTTCTCTCATGATACTTTCTGATAAATCTTGCATCTTTAAAAACTTACGTAAGTCAGCCTGGAATTAAACACTTGCCATGAAAAATCAACATTATTCCATCAAAAGCTGACTCCACATTCAACTTTAACCTCCATGTTCAAAGCTGGAGAAATAAAATATTGTCATGTACAGGAGTTAAAGGCCTCCAATCTTTCTGAGAGTGATATGAAGCATAACTCCACATCCCATGAGAAATGTGATAGCAACATGCTGGAGTGTTTCAAAGAGAGAGTAAGACACACATCAGAGCTCCACACTTTTATTAAGGCAAAAGAAATCGAAGCATCAAGCAATTTCTTTCAACCACAACCATGATGGGATCTTTGGGGTTATTTAATCCAGCTTCTTGCCCACAGTATTGATCTCTGTCTCCTCAGCACTGAGCACCATGCTTGACACATAGGCAGGGCTCAATAAGAAGTGAGTGAGTGAGTGAGTGAGTGAGTGAGTGAGTGAGTGAGTGAGTGAGTGAATCCAGCGAAGCAATGCATTTTATGGTAGTTCTTGGCAGGGATCCATCCAACCTCAGCTTAAATACTTTCAGTAACCAGAAACTTACTCCTTCTAGAGGTCTATTCCATTACTAGACAATCCCAATATTTACATCACACACACACACACACACACACACACACACACACACACATACACACTCATATTCAGCCAAAGAGAACCCCCATCTCATTGCTTTCCAAGGTCTGTAGTTTGGCCGTCTGGAGCCTTAATGAGTCTACTCCCTCTTTCATATGTGGACTCCTTTGCGCTCTCCTAAGATGCCTACTAAGCAAAACATCCTCAATTCTTTCAACTATTCAGTGCTGACAGGACCCACTGCTGTCCTAGTCGCCTGTTTCTACATTGTCAATATCCAGCTCAAACCTCAGGCCCCCAAAGTGAATAAAATATGCTGGATGTGATCTAGATGCATAGGGCACAGCAAGAAAATCACATCCTGAGATCTTTCATTGACAATGCCCAAGTCTGGGCATTTACAGCCGCCACAACACGTTGCTGGCTCATACAAAAGTTATGGTCCTTTAAGATGCCCTGTTACTTTTCACGGTAACTACTGCCAAATCAGGCCTCCCCATTTTTAACACAGGTCCTGCTAGGAACAGATTAAAGCAACAGAGGAATTGACACCTCCCCAAAAGTAGACCTGAAAAGAGCTTTAAAATGGCCTCTATATTGCCCAAATAGCTGATAATTGATTTTCTACATCTTTAAAAGTGATAATGAAGAGCCTAAATTATTAGGGGTCTTATAATTGGGAGGGAAAAAAGACATCAAGTGACAGGTATTCTTTTATCGAATACACTTTTATATCACCTTCCTTCTGGGATCACTAAATGTTCCTAAATAACAATTTATGTTAAAACAAAAACAAAAACAGAAACCGGGGCTAAAAGGAAACAAAACAGTTACCTCTAAGCAGTTATACAAGAGATAATCATTTTACTTCTCCTCTTTTTTAAATACATTTCCCCAATTTTCTATGAGAATGTATACTTTTGTAGGGGGATCAAACCATGTCATTGAAGGGTTTCGGGGAAACTTCAAAGAGCTAGGAGGCCAATGAGATCGATGTCCTTGGCCCAGCTGGGATCTTCCCAGTTTCACAGTTGCCAAAAGGAAGAAAATGTACAACTTTTTATGGTGGAAAAAAATTAACTTCAGTTAAAATACTTAACTTCATGCTCTCCTATTGTAATGCAATTTACAAATGATTTTTCATCTATTGTTTCATTCTATCCCTAATCATCTTTTAAAAATCTCCACCAAGATTAGAATGTAGAGCAAGTGATTCAAGCCCAATCCTCAGTGAAATAAAGAAGGCTGTAGAGCCGCATTCTCTATCTAACAAAAAGAAGCAAGAATGTAGACCTATTTTGGCACAGTGGCTAATGCTGGCTCTTCATGAGGTGCTATGCCATTTGTACAACTTTTTTAGTACATAGTTAAGCTGGGATTCAAACTCAGGTCTTTCTGCCTCAAGAGTCTGAACTTTTAACTACTATATAATACAATAGTATAGTGAGGCAACTTGAGAGGTATTTTTGCTTAGTTAACAGCTCCGGTTTACTAGTTATGTTGATGTCGAGCAGGTTACTTAAGGACTCTCTGTGTCTCAATTTTCCCATAGAGTAGTAACCAGCTGTTACTATAAGCCCACATCCTGCCAAGGGCTAGAGAAAATTCTGCATAGAACAGGCTTGAGAAATACCTATTTATCTCTGCTTGAAGGAGTTCCAAAAATCCAATTCACAGTGTTCTTTGAGAATAATTGAGAGCCCAGGAAGTTTCAACAATGCTAAGAGCTATAAAACAAAATAAATATCTGCATGAACAAATAGACACAGGAGAAAAATGTGTCTCAGTATACAAAGTATCTACCACAATGTAAAACTTTTAGGAGCACCTGCTGAACGTTGGGGAAGTCTATTCTGAAAAATTACTCGGGATGGGAGTTAGAAATTACCTGGACAGAATGAACTATTTCATCTCTTTCAACTACTTCGTCATCTTTCCCCTTCAGTGGGCTAGCTGTAGTTTTATTCTAGTGAAAATAAAATTAAGGGCAGTCATTAGTTCACTCCAGACCACGGTCACCCAAACTCACCACCTCATAAGGTTTTAAGTTCTTCAACCACAAATTCTTCTGTCATTTTGGGGATTGTAACAGTTCGACACTTGAGCACAATTTTAAAATGTTCCCTAAAGACAAGATTGCTTTCTTTTTAAACTGCACATTGTTATCCTAATGTCATAATCTATACCAAGTCAGAGTTTTCAATCATTCCTGAAAACAAAAGAAGTAAGGCAAAATACTGACAATTCATGTTCTCACTCTTCATGTGGTCATGTAAACCGTATTCAGTACTGTGGCTCTTTTCACACTGTCTCGGAGCAAGCATTTCTGCAATGTCAACTGGACTCTTTGGTTGGGGTATGCTACTTTAAAATTTTAGTATTTTGTACAGTGGCAATAACATAAAATATTTTTTAAAAAATTCTCCAGGAACCAAAGCTTATGCTCAATAAATGGGGCTTATTATTACTAAACCTCAAATGTGAACATAAATATCATTTTAATACTTTAATAATAATATAGTATTTTAGGGGCGCCTGGCTGGCTCAGTTGGAAGAGCATGCAACTCTTGATCTTGGAGAAGTGAGTTCGAGCCCCATGTTGGATATGGAGCCTATGTAAAAAAAGAAAGAAAGAAAAAATAATAATATAGTACTTTAAGCATGAATATAAAAAACAGACCTAGAGAGAAAGTGCATTATATTGAAATAACTAAAATATACTGCCAAGCCTGCTGATTGCATGAATTTAAAAAAAGACAAGACATATTGAATGGAAGTTTCAAAGGTGCTTGATTTTGTGAACAACAGCAGGGTGGTTCTCTCACGTTCTTAAAAAGGTACTCTTACTTTTATCATTGACTAGACCCAATGAAAAAACTAAACAACCAAATTTAGTTCTGGGAGCTTTGGTTTAAAAGGATCAGAGAGTACCTGGCTAAGGTGCAAGAGAAACACAAAACATCTAACGACTTAGAAAATAACACACTCTAAGTGAAAAAAGATCAACTGGCTCAAAAAAAGGCAAAACATGATTTTCAAGCAGACCAAATAAAACAGAAGTGGACCAAATCGTCCTCATTTTCATAAAACAGAAGAAAAGAAAATGTATTCAAATGCACAGGAAAGCAGGAGGATAAAAAAAAAATTTTTTTTAATAAAAAAAGAAAAAGACTCTCTGTTAACTGTTTAAAAACAAATGCCCCAGTTAGGGAAAGTTTCCATCTTCTTTTCTGGGGTCAGGAAGAGAGAGGCTCAATGTGAGCTGATGTACCATCCACCAGTTCAGTACAAAAAGGATTCAAGAGCATCTCCCATACATAACAAAGGATGGTTGGCTGGCAGTGGACATAATCAAGACGGTTGCGGCTGCTTAGACCGCCCTTCATTTAAGGGAGGATTGGGGAGGATTTAAAGCAATGGTCTTAACCACTAGTAAGAGACAGCAATGAAATTCAGGATTTCCGGAACTACCAGAACCACTCTACCTCAAGCCAAAGGTACTATAATTGCCACGAATTACTCATTTGTGCTCTTTTGAAATGTGAATAACAAATCTTGAACACCAAAAATTTCTCATAAGCTCCCAATCTTACTGATCACCAATAAGTGTTTCCTCCTTCCCCCAGGTCCGAACCTCTTCCCAAAACCTGATTCGTAAGACTTAAGGAAGACTTGCAGTCACTGTACTATGTGATATTTAAGGTCTGTATTAGTTTCTGATTGCTGCTATAACAAATTACCACTTATTTAGTAACTTAAAACGACACAAATTGATTATCTTATAGTTGTGGAGGTCAGAAGCAGAAAATCAGTTCCCCTACACTAAAATCAAGGTGTTGGCACAGCTGCATGTCTTCCAGAGGCTCTATGGGAAAATCCATTCCTTGCCTTCTCCTGCTTCCAGAGGCACCGCCATTCCTTGGCTTATGGCTGCATCCCTCTGACTACTGCTTCCACTGTCATACCTCTGTCTCTGACTCTCTCCAACTCCTTCCTCTCTGAGGACCCTAGTGATGACATGGGCCTGCCCAAATAATCCAAGATAATCTCCCCACTTCAAAATCCTCCCCTTAAATCTACAAAGCCCCTTTTGCCACATGAAGTAACATGTCCACAGGTTTGGGGGATTGTAGGTGGACTCTTTGGGGCCATTATTCAGCCTACCACAAACTTCCTTTCCAGCCCTAAAATTTCATGAACTAGGGTTTCTATTGTAGCTGAATAATCCAATATATGCTATGCAAATTACTTTTGGATTGCAGTTCTGTATCCCTCCTTTATTCCAGTAAGTTTTTCATCTTAATTAATTTGTTTTTAATACTGCCCTTGCTTATCTTTAAATTAATCCATCTGGCCATCATCTCTATGCTTTAACTGACATGTCTTGGGCCAAATTAGAAATCAAAGACCTCTAAATGTATTTATTGTTATTGTAACATTTGATTAGCTACAGAGTGCATAAAGACATTATTTCTGTTGAGCTAGTTGTGAAGGGTAAATAATCACAAAGCTAACCAATATGTTATGTTGAATATCCCAAAGGACAGATCATTTTATATCTGTTGGCATAATAATTTATTATACTAAACCTTAAGGCTCTAATGTTGGAGAAAAACACATGCAAGGCTCTTACAAGAAAATGCCAGTATTTTGAGAGAAATAACAGAACACACTGAATTTGTAGAAATATATATGTGTACAGTGATAAGTCAATGTGAGTTAATAACAACTCTGGCCCATGTAACTGGCTAATCTCCAAAGTATGTATTAAAGTTAATTATACCACACATTGGTTTGGCCATGACCAGCAATTTCCAGGAACTGATGACCAAAGCTCATCAATGTTCCATCACTGTATGAAGAATATCCAGAATTTGAAAATGCAAAGCCTACTAGACTTTTAGTTCTTCCCTTTGAGCCATGAAAATTATCTTTATTGTACACATGCTTAACAAAGCAGAATCAGCTGTCCCTGTCCACAACAAGATTCTACAAAAGGAAAATACTAAAATGAGATCACAGAAAGATCTTCAATGTTCCCAGAACTCTTTCTTGATGCTCCTCCTCCTTATGATGTGCTGCAACATAGTAACATCATAGTAACATAATGTGTCTTATTTATCAGCACCCACAGCACCTGGCACTCCTTCTAGGGACTCAATGGGAGGGAAGGAAGGAAAGGGTTTTAAGTAACACAGTGTGCCCAGTGAGATACATTGACTCATAAACGTTCTACATCTCTTTTTAGAGAAAGAATTTAGGGAAGTAGTAAAGAACTGCAGTGAAAGGTCTGGAGTACCACTGCCCGGATTCACAACCTTTGGACAGTTTACTTCTGTATGCCTCCCTTTCCTCTGCACAGTGGGATTGAGAATAAAGCTCTTCAGAGAATTATCATGAGATTTAAGTGAGATAGTTCACATAAAGAGTTTTTCCTACAAAGTACTTTAGACCAATGCCAAGCGTAATGAGCCTTTAATAAATTAACCTTCAGTGGTAATATTCTATTCAAGTACATCTGTGTGATATAAATGCTCGTGTATTTTTCAAATAAATGCACCGTTTAATGATCATTTATATAAAAATAAATACACATTTTTACATTAAAACAAATGGTGGTTTGATGTCAACATTTTCTGAGTTGGTTTTCTAATTTTTACCTTAAAATTCCAATAAATATCAATATAGTCCAATAAAAGCCAGAAGTTCTTTGTATTCACAACTACACTGAAAGATTAAGAAAAGTATATAGTCAATATAGTCTGAGGCCTGTAACTGTGAATACTGGACTCAGTGGGAACACATTCATAACTTGTATTCAGATACGCACTTATTTGATAAAGTCAAATTCCAAAAGGCCACATTCAACCCTTCCACAGATACTATTAGGCAAAAAAGTATTGTTTCCTCAAGTGACAGATACAACAAATATCATTATTAAGTCAGGGTAATCTTTTCACTTATCTTGAAGAAAAATTTCAACACTTTTTGCTATTTTCCTCTCTCAAATATGAAAATGATAGTCTTTTGTGACATATTATATAATAAAAACTAAGGCCTCAGTCCCTGATTAAAGATAGACCCAGGCACAGCTCAAAAAAAGTGGAATAATCTACTCAAATAAAGCAACCTGATCTTCAGAGACTTTTAAATCACCCAAGAAAGAACAAAAACAATTAAGAGTAAATACAAGAGCGGGGCACCTGGGTGGCTCAGTTGGTTAAGCGACTGCCTTCGGCTCAGGTCATGATCCTGGAGTCCCGGGATCGAGTCCCGCATCGGGCTCCCTGCTCGGCGGGGAATCTGCTTCTCCCTCTGACCCTCTTCCCTCTCGTGCTTTCTATCTCTCATTCTCTCACTCTCTCAAATAAATAAATAAAATCTTTAAAAAAAAAATTGGTTAAGAGTAAATACAAGAGCGATTTGTAAATATCACATGAACTGGATAAAACTTGGTAAAGAGGCAATTCAAAAAACACCACATTTTCTAATCCTCTTTTAGAACACATGATGATATAAACCCCATTCTTATACTTTTTTGCAACTTCACATTAGATTTCAGACACCACATGTTCTAAAGGGGACACAACAATGTGAATTCCCATGATCACAGGCCATGGAGACAATATGTCCTGACCAGGGTGCATTACAGCAGTTATTCTAGGACATGTGGGACTAGTAAAGAGTATAAAACATTCACCACATGGATCCTACCACAACTGTTCAAATAAACTACATTTTCCTTCTTGCATTATGGAAATATCCAGATTTAGTTCAGCAATAAAACATGAAGAAGAGCCAAGTAACCCAATTCAACCATAAGACAAAGAAACTACAGAGACAACAGGGCCTCGTTCTACAGTATTTAGAGTGTTTTCTCCATTTTGCTGCCTCTTAGTATTATACATACTGAAAAGGATCTTCATATCAAAAAAAAAATCCTTTTATAACTTTCAACTATTTGGTCATACATTTTGCCAGTCACTGCACAAAATGTGTTTTCATACTCAAGATGTTCAAGGAGTTCGTTTCCTTTCTTTCACTGTGTTTTATACTTTCAAATATACATTGAATGCATTTGGGAAGTCTGCCTTCCCAATACCATCATCCCACAATTTTCCTAAATATGTTATTCCAAGATCCTAGGAAATTGACAAATGAGGAAAAAGACCTAACAAAGGGAAAATTTTTTGAAGTTTCACTTGTTGAAATCCTATTTATTCTTCCTGCTTTTAACCATAAGTATTTATAAACCAATAAAACCTTAAGAGCCAAAATAGAGGGATGGGGCTTGGGTTGTGTGTGGCCGGCAGCCACGAGGCAGCTCGGGAGCCAGGCCTGCGGGACGGCTCTGGGCCTCACCCAGCTGTCTTGGAGCTGCTACTCCTTCCTGTGATTACAGGCAAGGCAAAGGCATGCTTCCACACTCAGAATGGGTTTGGGGGAGTCACTTCACCATTTCTCTCCTTATTACCCTACCTCAGGATTTCTCAGATTTTTGTCACTTACTATCCAAAGATCTCCAGCAAAAGAATTTTTTCAAGAGCGCTAATGATGATGATATTTCCCAGGGAGAATGCCATCCAATTCCTCGAACAAGAATGTCTTGGTCTGATTGAGCTGCTATAACAGAACACCATCGACTAGGTGGCTGAAACAACAAACATGTCCGTCGCACAGTTCTGGGGGCTGGGAAATCCAAGATCAAGGCATTGAGAGATTACTGCATCGTCTGGAACGGAACCTATAACATCTCCAAGCAAGGGAAGCCAGAAGGCAGTGGAATAAAATCTTCAAATACTGGAGAGAAAATAATTATCATCCTGGAATTGTGAGGTATATAAAAAGAGAGGAAGAAAACTTATTATTAACCTCTCACTTAAGAACCTTTAAAAGATATGTTTCATATGGTATTTGTCTTTCTCCGACTTATTTCACTTAGCATAATACCCTCTAGATCCAACCATTGTTGCAAATGGCAAGCTCTCATTCTTTCTGATGGCTGAGTAATATTCCACTGTGTGTGTGTGTGTGTGTGTGTGTGTGTGTGTGTGTGTGTGTGTGTGTGTACTGCATCTTCTCTAGCCATTCATCAGTCAGTGGACATGTGGGCTGTTTCCATAATCCGGCTGTTTTCGATAATGCTGCCATGAACATCAGGGTGCGTGTACCCCCTTGAATTAGTATTTTTGTGTTCTCTGGGTAACTGCCTAGTGGTGCAATTACTGGATCATAAGGTAGCTCTATTTTTAACTTCTTGAGAAACCTCCATACTGTTGTCCACAGCGGCTGCACCAGTTTGCATTCCCACCAACAGTGCAAGAGGGTTCTCCTTTCTTCACATCCTCGCCAACACCTGTTGTTTCTTGAGTTGTTGATTTTAGCCATTCTGACAGGTGTGACGTGGTCTCTCATTGTAGTTTTGATTTGTATTTCCCTGAGGATGAGTGATGTTGAGGATCCTTTCTTGTGTCTGTTAGCCATCTGTATGTCTTCTTTGGGAAAATGTCTATTAATGTCTTCTACCCATTTCGTAACTGGATTATTTGGTTTTTTGTTGAATTTTATGAGTTCTTCATATATTTTGGATACTAACTGAAACAGACTCTTACCTATAGAGAATTGGTGATTACCAGAGGGGAGGTGGGGGGGGGGTGGATGAAACAGGTGATGGGGATTAAGGAGGGCACTTGTGATGAGCACCAGGTCTTGTATGGAAGTGTTGAATCATTATATTGTACACCTGAAACTAGTGTAACACTGTATGTTAACTGGAATTAAAATAAAAGCCTAAAAAATAAAAAATAAATAAATAAATAAAAGTTAAAATAGACCTTAAAGATTCTCCAATCAACTACTTCCTAAGGCAGGACTCCTTTATTTAGAATTACACCAAATATGTGTGCACTGTATTCTGTCACAAAACAGGTTGGGAGCTCCACTGCAGATGCAATGAAGAGTCCCTGGTCTGGGCTACGTACACCTTAAGGACTCTTGTATCCTATGTTTGCACATGGCAATGCTCTGTTCTGAGGAGGGCCTGTGAAGGTAATAAAAAGATCTTGGCACCTGGGTGGCTCAGTCAGTTAAGCGTCTGCCTTCAGCTCAGGTCATGATCCCAGGGTCCTGGGATCGGGTCCCACATCAGACTCCTTGCCCAATGGGGAGCCTGCTTCTCCCTCTCCCTCTGCTGCTCCGCCCTGCTTATACTCTCTCTCTGATAAATAAATAAATAAAACCTTTTTTAAAAAAAGGTCTGTTACTATATTCAATTATTTTTGTAATCTAATTGTGCATTTCACCTGTGAAAAATATGGTGGGACCTGAAAAAGGCAGGTTTCTTTGGTCTATCACATTCTGATCAGAACTTCTGATTGACAGCTACACATCACTGATTAAAAATATAGGAAGTTTTTTTAAAAATAAATAACTGTAGTAAATGCAGTTTAGAATAAAAACTTATAAAACATGAAGCAGGGCAAATGTTACACAAATCATCCTTACTGCTGGAAAGGCTGGGACCAGCTGGGTAGGGTCAGCTTATCCACCTGAAGAGAAACATGGTAATGAAGTAGGGAAAACCACCCTGACAAGGCTACTGCTGTCCACAAAAGCTGACTAACGAGAAAGGCTGTGGAATCAACCTTCTGGCGAGGCTTCTTAGGTAAAAGGACAGACACCCACCTCTCTAAAATTGTGAAAGTCCTTAGAAGCAGTGGTTCAGACAAACTCACAGATTCTCAGTGGGAAAAAAAAAGTTCATTTAATTTTCTAGAACATTCCAATAGCCAGAATTACAGAGCATTATGTACCTTTCATTCTTCTTTTTGAGAGCAAATCAGGGCTGACCTGCTACTCTGATCTGAAATCTGATGTTTATCTATGGTCTCCCCTTCTTCAGGAAAAAAAAAATATGAATGCTAAAGAGCTCTAAAAATGTCTCAGGGGCACAGTTTTTCTAATACAGAATAATAGAACCTGTTCTATGACTGTGAATGAGAAAATGTTTAACAAAAGGCTACAGTCCCATTTTCCATTTGTGCATGTGGCCTGTGACACTGAGGTCACCAGGAGAGTGAGAAATCATCTAAAGAGGATCCGGCCAGATGATAGTGCAAACATCAACGGAGCCCTCTGCAGAACCACATCACAACACCGCCCGTTCCCCTCCGGGGATGTTTTTATAGATTGTGCCCAAATCTGGCTTTTCCATCACTGAGCCAAATCCAGCAACCAAGCCCAGAATAGAAACTGTATGATGACTGACACACTTTTTATTTCCAAAATAACCAACAAGACTATGAAGAATGATATCACAGAAAAAACTGAAATTCTATTGGCCACTCATGTTCTAAAATATTATATTCTGGCATATTGCAGAGACTTGGTTAAAAAAATGCATAATTTCTTCTTGTCTGAATAACTTTCATGATGCTGTTGGAAAGTAATGGCTACTGAAGCACCATAAGATGGAAACTGTAAGCAAAATATTGAAGAATTGGAACATAAAATGAGAAACGGGCTTTTATTTATTTATACTCCACCATGTTTACGTGACCCTCACTGAAGAACCTCAGCTCAGAGTTTATTATGACTAATACTAGAACAAGAAGCCGAAAAACATCCTGATGGTCAGAGGCCATCATCAGTAGTGAGAGCTTCTCCCTCAGACCACCAGAACTCCTGTGACAAGACAGACCGAGCAATGAGTCCTAGAATGAATGGTAAGGCAGAGGCTGTACAAAGCATCTAAATCACAGGCCTTCTTTCCACCACACCAATATGCTATGAACAGTACAAAGAGAAAGCCAAAGCCAAATTCTGGCCAACAGTCAGGATCTGGGAGGAACAGCGTTGCTTTCTAAAAGCACGAGAGACACCTCTGAGCTGAGAAATTACTGGCAATTCTGTACAATAGGCGGAACACAGATGTGAGTGAATGTACATACTTTCTTTGGCTTTCCTCTCTTCCACCGAAAGTTTCACCCATATGACTAATTACACAAATAACTCCCACCACACCCACCTTCCTACCACTATGTTGTTCAAATAGGCAGGCTCAGAGCAAAATGCAAAGAAACACACCATATTCTTTCAGAGAACCTGAAGCACTGGCTAACTCATTACCTAACAGTACTGGTCATAGCTCTGAAACTCTGGTCTATGCTACAGCTATGTGTCATCCTTTGCACCAGCATCTGAGCTGGAGACACAATGGGGTGTAAGTATCTCCAAGCCAGAATATCTTCAAGCCTATTAAATCACCTCCCAGCGAATGTACACTTCACAGGCTCAGGAATTTTCATCTGTGTATTCACGGATGTATTCTCAGGACCTAGAAGTGCCTGGCACAAAACACTATGTAATCAGTTGTTCAGTGAATGGTCATTAACCTGAATAGTTACATCTAAAAAGAACGTATTGCAAAGCTGTCATAAAAATGCTAAGGGCGCCTGGGTGGCTCAGTTGGTTGGGTGTCTGCCTTCAGCTCGGGTCATGATTCCAGGGTCCTGGGATCGAGCCCCGCATCAGGCTCCCTGCTCAGTGGGGAGCCTGCTTCTCCCTCTCCCACTCCCCCTGCTTGTGTTCCTGCTCTCGCAGTCTCTCTCTCTGTCAAATAAATAAAATCTTAAAAAAAAGAAACAAATCTGAGAAGGCTGAGCTCTATTTACTTGAATTACACGTAACCCACAAAAAAAAGAAAATACAGTTAGATTGACAAAATATCTCATCCTGAAATATCTTCAAAGAGTGGATTCCTAAGCAAAACTAACATATATTTAAACTTATAGCCATGCCACACGAGACTGTAAAACACTATTAAACCATAAATACCACTGGCGGCTAGATGTGTTTAGACAGAAAATGAAAAAAAGATTAAATGTTTTTAAAAACCTGCGCCTGGGTGGCTCAGTCGGTTGAGCTTCTGCCTTCGGCTCAGGTCATGATCCCAGGGTCCTGGGATCGAGCCCCACATCGGGCTCCCTGCTCCGTGGGAAGCCTGCTTCTCCCTCTCCCACTCCCCCTAGCTTGTGTTCCCTCTCTTGCTGTCTCTCTCTCTCGTCAGATAAATAAATAAAATCTTTAAAAAATAAAAAATAAAATAAAATAAAATAAAACTTCTAAAAAAATAAAAATAAAAATAAAAATAAAAGCCTGCAAAGAAACTCATGTTACAAGTAGCATAAAAGGTTTAAAATGTCCCCTGGACAAATAACTACTCTTGTTTGCATTCCGACCCTCCTTCTACTCGATTTCTCCGAGCACACTGTCACATTAAATGGACTTCATTCACTGATTCATTTGTTTATAGGTTTGTTTTCTTCATAACTATACACTTTTGGGAGTGGCAACTTTTATCTCAATACCTGATAAAAATAAATTTCTATCAACAAATTATTAATAGAAAGATATAGTTGAACATTAACAAGAAAGCAATGTATAACATCAGTTAACCAATCAAATTGAAAGGTGGTTTCATAAATTCAAAAGACTTCCGTGATAATCCAAGCAATAATGCTTTCTGAAAAGAAAATCGAACTGTAATTAACTGCAAAAAGAAAAAAACTACACCTCTTTCTCAGAATTACTCAGTGGGAACACTATTTCTGCTTTATAATGAAAAGCCCACTGTATGGATCCAAAGATTGGGAAATAAAGAGAAAAAAATGTCTGCATTCTCATAGTGTAAGATTTTTATAATAAAATGCTTTTAGAGATCAGCCATAAGTTAGGTAAGTTGCAGAGGTGTTCTGGGCAACTGGGAAGCAACAATATACTGGCCACTAAAGAAAGTCTAGGTCAATGAACACTCATGAGCTCTTGTCATGAAATGTCATGTGCTTCATTATGTAATCTCAGCTCCCGGTCAGCACGTTATGACTATAGCCAAAGTAAAGGAAAACAGGAGTGTCTCTAAATCAATCATGAGCCATGAAGCCAGACAGACTGTATGACAGATGCAATTTTTCTTGGCACCACTTGGGCATAACTAATTGATGACAATCGTATGTCCACACTGGCACATTTCCACGGGGGATGTGTGTGAATATGTCACAACATCTGGATGCTAGGCATGCTGGGTCCTGAGGCACAAAGATCTACTAAAATGAGAGGCCCAGCAGCTGTGCTCAATGAACACCGTGGGAGCTCCACTGGGTGATGAAAGGACTAAATTACTGCAAACTGTAAATACAGATTTATTTCATTAAAATGCGAGGTAACGCTGCAGCCATCTCTTGTGCAAACAGACATTTGTCTCCTTAAAAAAAAAAAAAAAAAAAAGGTAGCATCTATGGATACACGTATTCCTAACTCCGTCAAGAAAATCCACATTTCTCTGAGGAAAAGATGACGATGCACATGAGACAAAATCAACAGTTTCTATGACTCCCTTTAAATAAAAAAATCCCTATTCAATAACTAGCAAGGAAAAATAGGATAATCTACTGTCACTGTGTTAGCAATAGTTCTAGACTCCTCCATGTAATTCAAACATGAAATCTGCATAACTTGTTACAAAGCCATGTTGAAAATTCAACAGATCACAGTAACAAACTGATATATTAATATATAATTTCATCTTAATGTGAAATTGATCAATATAAGTGGTTAATGTTTCCTAACTCACAAATAGAGAAATTAGACTGAACAATTTTACTCTGATCCTACATAATAAATTATTAATAAGTTTATTATTAAAAAATTATTTGAACTATGACAATTATGTGCAATGACAAAATGCTCTCTCACATCAAGTGTGACATCCTGTTCACAAAATTACTTCAATAAAGCACAAATTATAACTGAGATACTATTTATATATGCTTAATTAAATATCTCCCATAAATCTTAAGTAATTATTTTTCCCCTGCAGGGTGACAGAAATCATCCTAAAACAGCAATTTATCTTATGTCCTCATGGATCAAAATCAAATTTTAATCAGGTCAGAAACTGAGATTTCATCTGTCTCATCCCTTTTCTTTCCAGATTTTTCCATCCCTCTTATTCTTTTCCCCTCATATCCTGCTTCCATCAAGCTACCCTACAGTCATGATGCTCCCCAACTTTGCATCCACCTCACTCTGCACTGATTTTCCAAGATGTCTGGTCAACATAGGCTGGTCAATGCGTATTAGAGAGAGATGTCAGACTAATCACTCCCTTCCCAAAAGATAACTAAGACAGGAAAGCCATCTTTCTCTACTTCATTAAGATTGCCACTCATATCCTAAACATTTGTGGTGATAGAAGGCATTACTAATACATTAGACTTCTTACATGTGGACTGAATAAAGAAAAACAACTTCTTTTTAGGAAAATCATAAAAGATTCTTTAACACATCCTTTCCTTATATAGGTCTGCAAATGCTTTAAGTGGCAAGCATCTGATTAAAAGGGCAGCCCTGAACAATACCGGATAAGAAAACGGGCAATGGTGACCAAAATGAGACTTCATACGGGAAAGTCAAAAAACAAAGTCAGGGCGGCACCTGGGTGGCTGTTGGTTAAGCATCTGCCTTCAGCTCAGGTCATGATCTCAGGGTCCTGGGATTGAGCCCCATACCCAGCTCCCTGCTCAGTGGGGAGACTGCTTCTCCCTCTCCCCCGCCCCCTGCTCGTGCGCCCTCTCTCTCTCTCTCTCATGCACTTGCTCTCTCTTAAATAAGTAAATAAAATCTTTTTTAAAAAGTCAGTGATTTTTCTCATCTTCTAGCTTCAATTTTCTAAGACTATACTAAACACGGAAACATCTACATCACAGAAAAGCTGGTCCTACCACAAAATAGTATTTTGACTCTCTGTATATGAAAAACACTAACTATGGATCACAAGAAGGCAGAGTGGGTAAGGAGTGAGAGAGGGGAGGAAAGAAGAGAGAAAATGCAGCTGATATTAAAATGTTAGATCCACTTGGGGCACCTGGGTAGTGCAGTCAGTTAAGCGCCAGACTCTTGGTTTTGGCTCAGGTCGCGATCTCAGGGCCCTGATCTCAGGGTCGTGAGATAGAGCCCCGTGTCAGGCTTTGCACTCAGCAGGGAGTCTGCTTGAGATTCTCTCTCCCTCTCCCTCTGCCCCTCCCACTCGTACGCTCTCTCTCTCTCTCTCAAATAAATAAGTAAATCTTTAAAATAAAAAAATAAAATGTCAGATCCACTTATTTCATCATGTAAGTCTCTTCACCCCTGTTAATAGCTGGGACATTCAGGATTCTGCACCCCATCTTGCATAGACACTATGACTAGTTCTGGGCAAATGGTTGAGCTTATTATCTTATCATTTGTCCCAGAAAAAGTGTATGTAAGATAGACATCTAAAAGGAATTTTCATTAATAGACATTAACAGTTTTTTCAACACACATTAACATTCTGGTGAACAAATGAATTTTATTTACTAATAGAGTTAGCTTGTCTCTCTGACTTATGGTACCATGTCAAAGAAACTGCGAGAGAACCAGCTTCTCTAGCAAAGAGGCAGCAGGTATCTACTCCCAGGGACAACTCCAGACAGTCCCTTCATGGACGCCAGGACAGGGATCCAAAGGTGCACAGACCAATGCAAAGTACTGCAAAGGTCTGTTACCCACTGACCCCATCTTTACGTCCCTCAAACCCTTTATCCAAGGTCATGGGGAATAATCTGGAAATGCAGAGTTCTCAAATTCTCCACTGTGCTCAAGATCCTCCAAGAGCAATCTAGTGCCCAAATGCCAAGTGGCAGGCACAGCTACTGCCCTGATTCTTATTTCAAAAAGTGTATGGTGTTAGGAAAAGAACATTTGCACCAGTCTTTTCCATGGGAGAATATGAGAGCGAACCCAGTCGGGCATTAAGCAGCCCACAGGATCACCACCGAGTCTCACTCAGTCTTCAAAGACCTCTCATTTGAGATACTGTTCTTCAGTCAGTGTGAACACCAAAAACCAAAAAGGGAAAACTCAATGTGGTTCTAATGATTTATTTGACCTCCTTCCCCAAATCCAACCAGAAACAGAACTTCTGTTTTTCCCCATTAATAAAAATCCTGGAATTCAGTATAATAGTTTCCCTTTCTAAAATGAGCCTGTATTTAGGTTCTGTGGTACTAGAGACAGCAAAATGAGGTAGCCAGAATAAGGCCAGAATAGGGTTTTTACAACTCAGTTTCTTTACCTGTGATTACATATGTAAACTCCACTCTAAGTAAGAAAATCATCCAGATGTAAGTCATCACTTTTCCTTTTCTCTCTCTCTCTCTCTCTCACACACACACACGCACACCCCACAAGACTCGTGCTACACGCACTGACCTCACTTTCTTGCCCTGTTCCGAGAGCATCTTCACCAAGTCAGCGATGGGGTACTGCGCTTTGGCTGCACAGAGACCATAGCCTGCAAAGAACATGAAGCACACAGAAGAGGGTGATTTTTATTTGGAAATCTTATGAATAATAATTTCTTCCTTGATCAAGACATATTTTTAAGCCAAGGAAGGCAATCCGCTAACAGGATGAGACATGAAAGCAAACTTTTGGCCTTTTTAAAGTATTAGCCTAAATCTCAAATTCAAAATCTAATGGTCCCTCCTCAATCTTCTGCCTTGTCTGATACTGCTGGGCACTCCCTCCCCACACACCACACCGCACACACCCTTGTGTATGCACACACTTTGTGTGTGGGTGCACCTGTGGCTCACGTAAATGGTTTCCAACTGTCTTCATACTTGGTTTTGAGAAGACTGCAGCTCCCTGGTTCCCCTCCTCACTTTACTATTCTTCCTTGATATCCTTGAATAGATCTCCTTCTGTTTCCCTTAAACAATGAAACTCCCCAGGGCCTTGGCTTTGCCCCTCACACTCTCCTTGGAAAGTCTCGGCCTGTCCCATGGCTTCAAGAACCATCTGATGACTCCGATTTGTGTCCAGCCTCAGCCTATCCTTTAGCTCCAGGATGGCATGTTCATTGTCCTATCTCCATCTCAAACTTAATGTCTCCTACAAAGAACTTAAAAATTTCCCCCTCTGCCAAAAAAACCCCAAAGTGCTCCCTACTTCCGATGTAATTACAGGTGTGACCACAAACTGCAGGCCTCTTCCTTCTTCTTTAACCTCTACATTCTGTCCGCTCCCCCTGTACAGTCAGTCTCACCTGTCCCCACTTTTCTACCCTCAGTTTTCCCAATACCAGTGTCTGCTCAGGCTGTTCCCTCTGCCTTCCCCACCCCCAACACCATCTATCCTTAAGGCCCAAAACAAACCCTCACATCCTAACAATGCTTCTTAGGTTCCTCATGATTAAAAAGAAAGTGTGTCTACCCAGTCTAATCTAGCCCTTATCATAACCCACCGTGCACTATTTATTGATCTGACTTCTTCCCTGGATGGAAAAATGTCTAAAAGAAAGAGTGTGTCCTTTATGTCTTTCCACCTCTACATTCCAGTTGTGTTTCTCACCAGGCAACAATTACACCACTTTGGCTGGGATCATTCATGATGCAGGAATGTCCCAGGTAATACAACATATTTAGTGTGTCTGCTCTCACACACTAGTGGACAGTAGCAGCCCCAGCTGTGAGGCAAAAACCCAAATCCACAAGTTTCAAATGCTTCTAGAAAGTGATACTGCCCCAATTGAGAACACTTGCACCTGAACATTCAATTCTCCTAGTGTTTGGTATTTACATCTTAGCATATAACCAACCAGCAAACCACCCACATGTCAAATCAACAGATTTCCTTTATAGAAAACTCTTATAATACCGTAATAGACTTAAAATCTTAATCTGAACCCAAAGTATTACCTGTAATACCACAGCATTCTGTGGTACGATTAAAGAAAAATGGAGCTAACCCTCAAAAAATTAGGGAATTGAGGCTGGGAGATTAAATGATGTGGTCAATGTCAGGTCAATTGTTAGAGGCAAAACTAAGAACAAAAGTGAAGTGTTGGGGCGCCTGGGTGGCTCAGTCGTTAAGTGTCTGCCTTCAGCTCAGGTCATGATCCCAGGGTCCTGGGATCAAGCCCCACATGGGGCTCCCTGCTCAGCAGGAGGCCTGCTTCTCCCTCTCCCACTCCCCCTGCTTGTGTTCTCTCTCTGTCACTGTGTCTCTCTGTCAAATAAATAAAATCTTAAAAAAAAAAAAAAGTGAAGTGTTATCACTCCCAGACCAAGTTCTTTCTATTAGGCCATGCTACCTCATCTTATTGGAAACCACATGATTATCAATGATTTTTTAAATATTTACTTTTGAAAAGAAAGAGATTAACATTTACTAGCATTCACTGATTTAATATTTAATTTTGACAATAATTCCAAAAACTATCAATGAGGAACAAATAACCAAAACTCAAAGATGACTAAAACGTTGTGTACAGAATCACAGAAAGACATGGATAGAACCTACCACATCGATCTGTAAAATCTCTATGTGATTCCCCGAAATATTAACCCTAAGCTGAGGATTCTCAACATTTTTTAGTTGGTAATCATAGGGTTGCTTCAATGTTTCCATTACATTTTCAAAAATGGATAAGTTCCAATTCAATTTTTTTCCTATTATAAGAAACTGTATTAACATAATCAATTCCAATAGCGATTATAGGTTGGTTTTTTTTTTTGTTTGTTTGTTTGTTTTTACCTGGAGTGATAATAATGCTATTAGCTTCTCGAATCAAGTCAATTGCATTGTCAAGGTTGATTTCTGTATGTGTGCCAGAAATTTCCATGGGTTTTCCACCAGCTGTTGAAGTAGTACCATAGCCTCCGAGAATCACATTAGCCAGGGAGCGATTCATTGCCTGGAGAGCAAAATTATTAGCTGTGAGAGTTTAATCCACATAACTTTTTGAAAGTGGTATGAATCCTGTGTATATGATATTCATAATCATTTTAAGAGGTTTATTTGATCATCTAAAAAAATCACATAGATCACATCTATAAAGTCAACTGTACACAGATATATTTTCAGTAAAAGTTAATTTTAAAAAAGAATTTAATAGAAAATTACCAATAATATTAAGAAATTAATGAAAAATTCAGATCCAGTTATTACTGTCCGTGTACTGATCAAGCAACTTCTACGTCCATATTCACATGTATTTCACCAGAGTAAGAGAATGATATCTATGAGAAATTTTCCAAGGTGACTACAGATGTCTCAGGCGAATCCTGCTACCAGCTGCAAGCTGTCAAGAGGCTAAAAGAAGGAAAGGAAAGCGATCCACGGCATTTAGAAGTCTGCTGCCCTCTGTCGTCAAGAAAAAAAGAAAAGTGGGAGTTGATAAGGTCTTATTTTCCAAATCAACTACATACAGCTCCAGGAAGCTGTGACAGAAGTGACTGGATTCATTAGGCTCCTAAAATATTTACTTCCAAAAAGGCAGATGAGTAAGTTCATACACTGTTTCATTAAAACTTACATCTGCCCTTTTAACTGGAAAAATAATCTCGTAAAAGAAATCAGAGGAAGGCATGCTCATTTACAATCATCCAACAAAGTGCCACACAAATGCGACAACTGAAACATGACAATGGCAGGTGTGGTTTCTAAAACAGTTCATCTGTAGACCTCGGGAACTGGGGTGGTAAAAGCAAGAAGCTAGATGGTTTGGGTAACCAAATGCCTTTTAAGAATTCAAATCACTGTACGTGAAGAAAGCAGTCATTTTACATGATCATAACTGGATTTCTCACTTCAGAAAAAAATCCAAAAAATTATTAAACCTTATTTTAAGGGCTATAATAAACATATCATTGATCCATTATTTATTCCTATAAAAGCTATATAAGTGTTAATCTATCACTTTTTTTAAAAAAAGACAATACTTTATTATTAAAGAACAAAAAGCACCTGAAGATTTTCAGTGATAAGTAACACACTGGGAGAAAAAAAAAAAAAATCATGACCATCCATCCAAAGACAGCCCAGCCTGCTACCATCTTAGTGGAGACATGTACACACACTGCTCAAGTGGGACAGAGGTAGAGGCAGGGAGGAAAAAGCAGCAGAGAAGATAAACAAAAAGCCATTAAAGGCAGCATATCAATAACATAAACATGATGAATCAAAATGTTGTCAGAATTTTTTAAGTTGCCCTTTTGACCGAAGCTCATTTCTCAGACACAGCATTCACATTTTACAGAGCCCACACCCCAGGAAACTAGTCTAAGATTATTACATACAAAATAAATACCCTCAGAATACCTTTACATATTTATGAAGAGATAAGAGGGTCAGAAAAATCAATAATGCTTTTAATTAGGGTGTATAGTCCCAATCTGACACGAGGATTTATATTCTTAACCCAACCTCCTATACTTAAATCCAAGTTCTACTGAAAATCCAAACAGCCATACCTGAGACTTCCAAACATTCAATATTTGTGGATTTTGACAAATCCTTTCTAGTTCTGAATTAGAAGATTCTGAAATTAAATTACCAGAAATATATTCTATCAAATGTTTGCCTTAAAAACTGGCTCAAAGGACTATTTCAGACATTGACATATTTCTGTCATAGATAACTTCTTTTAAAAAAGTCAAACCCACAAAGCGGCTCCATCACCTGCATCACACAGTCCTGCAGAGGGACAGATGACAGAGGGACATGATATAGAGGGACAGATATACAAAAATATGACCACTTTATTCTAACTTGGCTTAAAAGGAACCATTCTATACAAAAAATACAGATTCGAAGGGACACATACCACCTCCGGTGTCTATAGCAACAATGTCCACAATAGCCAAACTATGGAGAGAGCTCAAATGTCCATCGACTGATGAATGGATAAAGAAGATGTGGTATGTGTATACAATGGAATATTACTCAGCCATCAAAAAGAATGAAATCTTGCTGTTTGCAACAACATGCCATCTAGAGGGCATAATGCTAAGTAAAATAAATCAGAGAAAGACAAATACCATATGATTTCACTCATATGTGGAATTTAACAAACAGATGAACATAGAAGGAGGAGGAAAAGAAAAAAAGGAGAGAGGGAAACAAGCCATAAAAGACTCTTAAAAACAGAGACAAATTGAGGGTTGATGGAGGGAGGTGGGCAGGGGATGGGCTAGGTGGGTGATGGGTATTAAAGAGGGCACTTGTGATGAGCACTGGGTGTTATATTTAAGTGATGACTCACTGAATTCTACTCCTGAAACCAATATTGCACTGTATGTTAACTAGGATTTAAGTAAAAGCTTTTAAATAAATAAATAAATAAGGAACCGTTCTCTCCCTATAAAACTGAATGGAGGAGAAGAAAAGAATTTCTGAGGACATTTAATTAATGTTTACCCACTATTCTAATGGCATCTTCAGGAGGAAAAAAGGGAACCACACAGTAGTTTAACAATCAAAGTCAACTTGTTGAACACATAGCCACAATTATATCACCATTAAGCTGATTCCATGTGGTCTCTTAAAAACTAAATTATTTTTCATCTCTGAATTTACCATTGCAACATCATATTTTCAACAAATGTTTAGGGTTTAGGACTTTGTTCTGTTCCTTTTTTTTTTTTTTTTGCTTGTTTAAGTGATTAATGAGACTATCCTGTGACCACTGATCCACAGATTGAGGAGTTCCCAGCTTCCAAGACAAAGTATTCGCAACACTGTCCAAGACTGTTCCTTTTAAGTTATTAAGCCCTATAATGAAAATTGCATGCTACATTAAAGGGACCCTTAATTCACATAATTCCAAGCAAACTCTAAGAAAAAAATCTGAAAACAAAGGAAAGGCCATAAAATAGACAAAACCAAAGCAATAATAACATATACTCCATTTACTATCATCTCTCATTTCGATGCTTTGTGGGTGCTGAGTAACTGACTGCAAAGCAAAAAAAAAAAAAAAATTATTTTTGGTTTGGCTTTGATCCACTTCATTCTGTTCTATTTTCATTTGGAAACAAGTAACGAAGTGCAAAAATCAGAAAATTCAGTTTGAAAATGCTGTCCCATTTTTGCAAGCCCTCTATTTCCCAGGCAATTTGGACACTATCTCAAGTAAATGGACTATAAAATCATGAAGAGGTTAATGTCTATATGACACCTGACATAAAGCAAATTATTCATTTGAGAGGGCTGTCTGGACACTATCGACATTTTTCAGTTTAATATTGGATACTGTATAACCACAGCATGCAGCTCAGAAGACACCCAAAAGAATTCTTTGTCAGAACAAAAGTGCAATTTTAGGGATTATTGATTAGCCACTCGGGGAGCATTCCATTCCCTCTCACATAATAAAACCACTCTGTTCCGGTTTGGACTTGAAATGTTTCTTCAATAAATAATAAAATATTGAAGCTAAACATACTAGTATTATTAACAGATACTGATATATGGCAGTACATCTGTTACCATAACCTATCCAGAGAAGATTCCAAAATATGAAATGAGCAAATATTCATTTAATGTTCATTTAATAATTATTATACTCATATGAGTGTGCCAGGTGCTCGGTTAGCCTCCATAAACACAAAGGCAAATAACCAATGGCGTCTTCAAATACCTTCCTTGTAAAATATTTCCTACCTCCAGAATTAGCATGGAGATTAAATGAGCTAATATTTGTAAAGCACCCAGTGTTAATGCCTACAGTATGTTAATGCCTACTACTACGCCCAATTACACGCGGCTATTTCATTTTTATTATTAACATGAACCACTCTGAGCTGCTAAAACACCAGCCATGAAGAAACAATTTCTTATAATAAAGAAGCACAAGCCAAGAATCAGTGAAGATTAATGGGAAAAGTCAAAATCAGGGCAATTTAGAAGGAAAGAAAATTTCTATCTTCAAAATTGAAAAATACAGCAGGCTGGTTTTTGCTGTTGCCTTGTTTGTTTTGTAATAAGATGAAGGGAGGGAGAGCGTGCAGGAAAACAAGTGCCCCACACATCGCTGGTGAGAGCTCAGCCTGGAGAGTCCTTTGTGGAAATCAATTCATCGATATCGACAGCCAACACAAAGCCCTTACTCCATTCCCAAGGAAATAATCAAAATGCGCAAGGAGGTACACTGAAGGAAAAAAAAACTATTAGTGAGATAATTAAACAATTCAGAATATATTCGAACATATGCTTATGAAAAAAGACTGGAATTAGAATATTAAATTTTAAGAGTTAAGTGGTATTGGCATTATAAATGATATATCTTCTACTTTCTTCCAAATTTCCCACATTAAACATCTTTTATTTTTGTAATTGCATAGTATTTTTTTAAAAATTAAAGCTTCAACTGTGTTTGAATCCAAATTACTACAAGTTGCTATTTTAAACAGAGCATCCATCTGATCCAGTGTGACACGTATGGTCATGGACAGCTACAAGAACACGTTATTATAGAGCGCAGGAATAAAAAATAGCTATGCTATGTTGCCAATAAATGACATGCCTGAGGCGGTGGAAATAGAAGAAAAAAAAAAAGAAATATAGAAAGCAGATCACAAAATATGAAAGGAAAGAATAAGAGAAAGATGATATAGGTACAGAAGTACACACAGAAAAAAGTATTTTCAACAAGTGCCTCTTACTACCTTATTCTAGTTAGTGTCATAGAACTGCTACTGTAAGTGTCTGTAGTTACTAGAACCAATAATAATAAAAGAAACTAGATGAAGAGGAAGGGGGAGGAAATAAAAAAGACACAGACAAATTTGGGATATACTACTGATACATTTAAGAACCTAAGTAAAACCATTTAAGAAAAAAAACAGTAAAGGCAAAAAGGCACCTGTAATGACACTCCAAGAACTAGACACAGGTCCACACCTCTCCCCATATCAATAGGCCACTGGCTTTGTGAAAATTCAAATCCTCCCATTTAATTTTAAAATCAGAATTTTGACCAACCACAAGTTTAAATAATAATGAAAATCTGCTGCCCCCTGCTGATCATTCAAATTCACCAAATGAAGCAAAGTCAAACTAAGAGTTAAAAGTTCATTTTTAGACACTAAGTGAAATAAGTCAGTCAGAAAAAAGACAAATACCATACAATTCCATTCATATGTGGAATTTAAGTAACAAAACAAATGAACAGAGGAAAAAAGAGACACAAACCAAGAAACAGACTATAGAGAACAAACTGATGGTTACCAGAGGGGAGGCGGGTGGGGGATGGGTGAAATAGGTGAGGGGGATTAAGAGTGCACTTATCATGACTTACCATGATGAGCACTGAGTAATGTATAGAATCGTTGGATCGCTATATTATACACCCAAATCTAATATAACACTATATGTTAACTACACTGGAATTAAAACAAAAAACTTTTTTTAAAAGTTCATTTTTAGAGAAAACTATTTCTAATACAACTGAATAAATTTTTCCTTCTTTATAAACATTTGTTTTTTAGAACCCCACAGCCTGAAACTTTTCAAATAGGAGACCCAAACCACCTCCTTTCCAAATTCCCTGAACGACTTGGGAGATTTAATTTTAAAACCTCTTCCTCAGGGCCAAAGAAAACTGATTTCTTATTATAAAAAGATAACTTCAGCACTCAATTTACAAAGAGATTTTCAATTAAAACATGAGGAATTCTGAGTTATAAAATAAGGGGCTTTTTAAATACTGTAATAAAAGAACGGAGGTGGCAGAAGTACCCTTTCTCTGCCTGAAGGATTAATCACCGTAGAGTCATGTTCTGAGGTCACTCCACTGCACACTCGCCCTTCCACAGCCATTCAGAACTACCACTGAGAAAACAGTATCTATCATTTGGAAAAGTTTCCTAGTCAAACCTTTAATTATTTGCAGTATACCTTCTTGCCTTCTTGTAGAAACAAAAAGGAAGCTAGGAAGTATTTGTTTTCTTGATTTTTTTCTTTTCTTTTTTATTTTTTTAAAAGATTTTATTTATTTATTTGACAGAGGGAGACACAGCGAGAGAGAGGGAACACAAGCAGGGGGAGTGGGAGAGGGAGAAGCAGGCTTCCTGCTGAGCAGGGAGCCTGATGTGGGGCTCGATCCCAGGACCCTGAGATCATGACCTGAGCCGAAGGCAGACGCTTAACAACTGAGCCACCCAGGTGCCCCTAAAAAGCAGCTTAAACAAGAAAATTACTTAGAATATAGTAAGAATATAGTAAGATGAAAAGAATAAAATGGAAGGGCGGTGGGTGGGGGGATGGGGTAACCAGGTGATGGGCATTAAGGAGGGCAGGTGTTGTGATGAGCTCTGGGTGTTATATGCAACCAATGAATTGTTGAACACTGCATCAAAAACTAATGATGTTTAATACGCTGGCTAATTGAACATAATAAAAAAAGAAAGAAAAAAAGAATAAAATGTAAAATAGCATACAGTATGATACGTAAATACACAGATATGCAGTAAAGAAAGAAACAGAATAGAAAGAAATAAACCAAAATCTTAAGTGCTTATCTCCAGATGGAGGGAGTCAGATTTTTTTAATCTTGATATTTAATTTTCCTAATTATCAACACTTGGGGACTTTAAAAGCAGTCTTGGAGATTAGAATGAAACACTCTGATATTTCTACTGAAGAAAAATAAGAACTGACATAGTTGTTTTTTACTGCAAATAAAGTAACAAACATATCCTTATTTTCAGAACACCATTTCCTTTTTGTTCAAACACCTGTTTCTTACCACACACATGATGTAGGACAAGATAGCGCCAGAGGAGCCTATGAGTGCCCCCACAATGGTCAGCAGGTTGTTGTTCAGCAGGAAGCCCTCCGCACACAGGGCCCAGCCTGAGTAGCTGTTCAGCACAGTGATGACGACGGGCATGTCCGCACCCCCGATAGCAGCTGTCAAAGTCACACCCTAGGATGAAATCCAACATGGAAATCAAAATTAATAAAATAAAAATAAAACCTCTGACACTGGACATCTTGGTTCTTAATCATTCTGGTTTTCCAATTAATATATTTATCTTGAAGTTCCACGGGGTAATGACCAAGTGCCTCCCATCTGATCAATTCTCCCACAGATATAACACGTTTAAACACTGAACCACCCCCTTCCCCGAAATATCCCTAAATCCCTCACAGGCAGTGATGAAAAGCAGGCAGAAACTAGAGAGGGGTCTGCACTTGAAAAAAAGTAACAGCACTGAGTGAATTTCCCAGTTTTTATGGCGTTAATGTAAGGGTAGGCCCCTGGTAGTGCCAAGAGAAACAGCTAAATCTGAAATATAAGCCCATAGTCTTGCTAGTTTCAAGGTCCTAGGATAGGATTTAGGGTGACTACAGCAGCTGCAAAGTGAGAAGGGAAACTACAGAGGAGCAGGCTAAAGAGAGGGAGCCCCAAATTCTATGTATGAACTCTGCCCAAAACTCTGGCTCTTTATGCATGTGGGCAGACTCCAAGCAAACCTATTAAGGATAAAATAATAACAGATTTCAGCTGCTCCCACCATAAGGGAGCCAGATTTGAAATCTGATGCAGCCAAGTTAGCTGCCTACAAAAATAAATAAAAAATAATGATCAATACTCCTTGGAGGAATACAACAGAATCCAAAGTCTCTCTAGTGCAACCCCAAATCACTAAACACAGGAAAGGGAAAAGAACGATGGGGAGAAAGATTTTTGCTTTTTATTCCACAAACACCTATGTATTTTGAGTTTAAGATGTGAATGTATTCATGTACTACCTAATGAAGTCAAAAGCAATTAAAATAGTCCACAAAATATTTTATTTTAGTCATTCTCATATAAGCATAAAGTACCTCTTAAATATCAAATTCACCTCTTCTCAAAAATAGTAATTCTTAAAGTTTTGCATTTCTGTGCTGTTGGTTTTATTTTGAGACATTCAGCTTTACTGGATAAAAAAAAATATCAAAACCGTTTTTCTTTTCTTTAAAATAAAACAAAAGCCAGTGCTATATATATAAGCCAGAAAAAAAATGGACTGTCAGTAGTTATAAAAAGAATTTTAAGTTAATTTTCAGACTTTTCTTTTCTTTTCTTTTTTTAAGCAGCCTCCATGCCCAGTGTGGAGCCTAACACTGGGCTTGAACTCACAACCCTGAGATCAAGACCTGACCTGAGATCAAGAGTCAGACACTTAACTGTCTGAGCCACCCAGGAGCCCCTACTTTTCAGACTTCTACAGTTTCTCTGGCAAAATCAGTCCTCTTAGGATTACATAAAAATAAGTATCATTTTAGGGCCCCTGGTTGGCTCAGTCGTTAAGCGTCTGATTTCGGCTCAGGTCATGGTCCCAGGGTCCTGGGATCGAGCCCCGCATCAGGCTCCCTGCTCAGCGGGAAGCCTGCTTCTCCCTCTCCTACTCCCCCTGCTTGTGTTCCCTCTCTCGCTGTCTCTCTCTGTCAAATAAATAAAATAAAAATAAAAAAATAAGTATCATTTTTAACACTGTAAATCTTCAATCAAGCAGCCAGTATGTATTTGATAAGCAATTACTGTATGTCTAATTTTGTGCTAAGCACTACAAATTATTTTAAAAACCTAAAACAAACCAATGTCTACAATGTAGACTCCAGACTAGACAAACATGAAGGAACTGGTGAATAATAGCTGTTTTGCAAAAGCATCCTACACTGATATAATAAAATGCTATATTGTAGCATATAGACACCCAGATAATACTGTATGTATCAATATAATAAATGCAAAAATCAGAGAGGGAGAAGAGGACCATACCTATCATGAAAGACTTCCCTGAACTCCCCCACTGAACACACAGGGTTTATTAACTGCATCTCATTTTATATAATTCTTTAATTTGGTATCATAACTTCCATTAAATGAGAGCGCAACTAATGGGCAGGGAGTATCTGACCCTTATTGCATAAAACCCAAAGCACCATTTTGTGGGCCTTGTCACAATAAGTAGGCACCTAATGAACAGAACTGAAACACTTGGCTTTTTAAAATTCCCATTCACCAACACATTGATCCAGGGAAAAGACCCCAGAGCAATAAAGATGTCACCCGACAACTTTGAAAGGAACCATTCAGTGGAGAGAAAGAGTGGTTTTCTTCTTACACTTTTTTGTATTTTCCAGATTCTAAAAAGAAGAACATGTAACATCATTCTAAAACGTGTTTATTCCATCAAGGGTCTTGAAGAGCTAGAAATAGGTTAGACTGCAATCTAATAAAATATGCCAGTTCCTCATTGAGGACATGCTTTCCACCCCAACTTCTTACCATGACAGCAGAGAGAGCCGACACAGAGCCCAGACAGGTAATGCCCATGGTAAAGCTAGGGTCCATCATGAATGGGATTATTCCACCCACACTAGCAGCCAGCAGGCCTGCATTAAGTAAGTGCCTCCCAGGAAGCAGGAGAGGGGCAGATTTCAAGATACCTAGGACCAAGTGCAAGTCAGTCAGAAGCTAGTACATGTCATGAAAAACCCCCTCACACACTCTCTCTCTCTCACACACACACACACACACACACACACACACACACACACTCTTAAGTGCATGTCATTTAATCCTAAACTACCAAAATTAAATATCAGAATTCTAAAAAATGGTCCTGAAACATAAAAGCAAATTAGGGCTCTTACACGTAACAAATGTTAACAGAAGTAGGAAAAGTATGGCTCAACTTAACTGTTCTTTACTTTGATCACACAACAATTTCTTTACTCTTTGTCCTAGCATCTTAAAAAGTTACATTTTTCCCGTATGACCAACACAGAAGTTGTTAAGTGTGGTTTCATTTATTTAAAACTTCAAAACAGAGTCCTAGCACATTAGCATTTCTGATTCTATCAACTGAGCCCAAGGGAGCAGAGCCCCAGTTTGCTAGTTGTTTTTGAAACAAAGCATGAGACAAGAGCATTGGAGGCTTGAAGTTCTTTTGTGATTTTTAAGTTTCATGGAAGTTCTCTATTTAATTTTATGGCTTGATTACTCAGAGGAAAAGACCAGATTTTTATATCACAAGCTAGTTTCTCTACAGACTCACTTATTCATGAAAACACTGAAAACAAACTCTGTGAGGTTTGGGGGTTCTTTCTCCCACTTCCAGTCTCAGCCATAAGAAGTAGCAAAAGATGGTAAGCCAGAGCCGAAAAATGTGTATGTGTTCAAAATAAGTATGTATGGTGATCACACAAACTTATTCAACAAGCTTCTCTCTATTCTGGAAAATGTATAAAGTTCATTTCTGTGAACAGGCATCCCTAACTAAGGATTAGGAAGATGTAGTTTTGTTCACATGTATTATCAATTGTCAACTAGTCCTGCTACCCCAATTTCTGTGCACTAGCCGTCTGCAGAAGAAATCGCTTCAAAGCTTTGTGAGCTCTGTAATCAATGAAGGGAAGCAATCTCGATGTGGAGGAAGGGTCTTTTAGATATCTCTCAGCGCTATATAAATTCTTCACCTAACAGGTTCTACCATGAAGCCATTTTCTGAAACTGACACAGACCCTCAAGCCCCGTAAACAGTAGCTATTGACCCCTCTGTGATGTGGCATCACTTACCCTGCAGCTTTCCGTAGGCAACAAGAGAGCCACTAAACGTGACACCACCGATGTAAGTACCGAGGTAGGCCACGATCTTGGTGAGATTTGCAGCTGCATCCATGGCAAAATGTGGATATTCTACAATGTACTCAGCTATGCAAGTAAGCACAGCTGCCAAGCCCACTAAGCTGTGGAATGCAGCAACTAATTGAGGTAAATCAGAAATCTGGATGCGTTTGGCAATTGTCAATCCTGTTGGGAAACGAAAGTCAAAGAGAAATTAAAACTCAATAGACCTTTGAGAGGCAACTACAATAAAGCCAACACCTGAGTATTATTCAGCCATAAAAAAGATGGAAATCTTGCCATTTGTGAAAATATTGATGAACCTTGAGGGTATTATGCTAGGGGAAATAAGTCAGTCAGAGAAAGACAAATACCATATGATCTCACTTATATATGAAATCTGAAAAAAAAAAAACGACAACAAAAAAACCGGGGCACCTGGGTGACTCAGTCAGTTAGGCGTCCAACTCTTGGTTTCAGCTCAGGTCATGATCTCAGGGTCATGGGATTGAGCCCTGCATCAGGCTCTGCACTCAGCGGGGAGTCTGCTTGTCCCTCTCCCTCTGCTCACTTGCTCTCTCTCACTTTCTCTCATATAAATAAATAAAATCTTAAAAAAAAAAAAAGTTCATAGATACTGTGAACAGATTGGTGGTTGCTAGAGAAACGGGATGGGAGGTGGGCAAAATAGGTGAAGCTTCCAGTTATAAAAGAAGTCATAGGGATATAATGTACAGCATGCTGACTATAATTAATAAATCTGTATCACATATTTGAAAGCTGCTAAGAGAGTAGATCTTAAAAGTTCTCATCACAAGAAAGAAAATTCTGCAACTATGTATGGTGACAGATGTTTACTAGACTTATTGTGATCATTTTGCTATAAATACAGATACAGAATCATTATTTTACACATCTGAAACTAATATATTATGTCAATTATACCTCAATTTTATTTATTTTTAGAAAGAACACATGCATACAGGAAGGGGCAGACGGAGAGAGAGAATCCCAAGCAGGCTCCGTGCTGAGCGTGGAGCCTGACACAGGACTCGATCTCACCACCCTGAGATCATGACCTAAGCTGAAATCAACAGTCAGACGCTTAACTGACTGAGCCACCCAGGCGCCCCAACTATACTTCAATTTTTTAAAAAAAGACCACATTTAAGGATTTCCATCCTTTATCCCTAATAAGTATTTATCTGCTTCCTAATATGGGCTAAATATTCTCTTACAAGGACTATACAGAAGGTAAGGACACTGGCTATGTATACCCTTTCAAAATAGCAGGTTTTCTCAACACACCTAATGAAGATCCAGCTCCAAAAACCCAAACACACAACACTAACACATGCCTCTTCCATCACAACCTGCAAACACTCCCCTAACACTTCTTCAGATTACTTGAGGCTCCAACCAAACCCTTAAATTCTCCCCACTGCATGAATAACCCAAGCTCTCTTCTCCACAAGCCAAAACTTGCTCCTGAGCACGGGAGAAAACAGCTGAAATATGAAGGCCTATGTTTTCAGGTGGGTGAGTGGGAGCCGTGTCCAAAGGTAAAGAAATGCAAATACCTGGGTAGTCAATGTCCAAATAAGGAGACTCTTATTTGGACATTGTATGTATGGCTCTAGGTAGGTGATAGAGAAGGGGTGCACCTCAGAACATTTGCTAAGATCTTGTCTAGAGGTTTTCCTGCCATGAACCTACAGCACATTTTCCTTCGTTCCTTTCCAGGGACTATCAAGAAAGGACACAAAACTTTCCTGGGGAAGTATAAAAGGAGTCCTAAAGCTATTGTTATACCAGTAAATATATAACCACCAGCTCCTCAGGATAAAAACATGTGCATATATAAATATGTCCAAGAATTTTTAATGATATAAGGTAGCACATAATTTTCAAATAATAAAATATATGGTACTCTTTATTGTAAACCCCATATTGCCAATTGACTTTCACAGAATGTACTTGTTGACTTTTGCCAAACTCTTGTATCTGTCACCAACCTAGTGTTTGCAACTGATGAAATGAGTGTAGTTCCCACGGGAATGTTGGCTGACATTTTTGTTTGCACTGACAAAAGTGAAACGAGGTATATGTGAGAACCTCACTCATTGTCAACAATGTGAGCAACAGCTTGACTCTGATAATAGTTTTCAAATACTGGAAGAATATTTGCTCAATTTTTGTGATATTCACAATGTAATGGCTACAGAAACAGCACACTTTTAAGTTTAAGCTGGATTATTAATATTTTCTCCATCACTTTCTTAGGTCTGGACAATCAACGAAATAATAAATGAAATCCAGATTTGTAGCATTTGTTGATTTCCATGGTGTAAATGCAACCACCATGGTCAATTTCAAGCTACCAATGCATGTCATTAAAGATGGAGTTGGGAAGAGATGGACAAAAGCCTACCTTTACACAGTATTTCTAAAACCAGATATAATATGGGTAATCTCAGGAGCATAGAAAATAAAATCTAACAAATTAATTAGAAAGTTATGAATAATGTAATTAACTTTGTGTCTAATATATTTATTTTGGTGAAGAATCATAGTTGGTATAATTCTCATTAAAATACAAACATTTTAAAACATTTAACATTGAGTAAGTAGGTCAACTATGTCCAAAGAGTGCGCTAAAAAAATGGGTATGTGTTCCCATAAAGGCAGATTTCCACCAAGTGCTTACCAATGGTACCGCCCAAAGCCATTGCTCCAGACATCTGAGCTAACAATTCTGGGGATGGTTTTAGGCCTCCGAGGGTGGCTGCCAGGCCTCCAGCCACCCCAATCATGCCCAATGCATTGCCAAGACGAGCTGTTCCCTGGGTGGAAAGGCCGGCCAGGGCACCAACACAGCACAGACCTGAGCCCAGATACATGATCTTTTTAAACGAAAGGGAAGAGAAGAGAGAGAGAGAGAGAGAGAGACTATCAAAACTTCCAGTCTATTAGCATAGGGAGGACTTCTCTTGAGGAAACATGATTTCCTAAGAACAATTTTAAATTCAGACAATAGAGGGACCAGTCGGACTTCTTCTTTGAATATTTCAATATATTTTCCTATCCATCAGGCATATTAATAAATTAAATACCTTAGATTGTACTTGCAATTATACCATTTATGTAAATTGGTTTCTTTTTGGATTTGATAGCATGCACAAATGCATATAAAAGTACCTAAATTTAAACAGAGTTATGATGGGACCTGACCAAACACTATAAAGGAGCCAACCCCTGATGCTGTAAATGCCAGGGACCATACATACATTTTACTCAAGTCAGCCCCATGAGATTCACAGAAGTTGAAGGAATCATCATCCTCATTTTGCAAAAAGAGAAAACCAAAGCTTGAAAAGTTTACATAATTCTTCCAAGGTCACATGATCAGAAAATAGCAAATCTGGGATTCAGACATGGGTTTCTCTGACATACCACTCCAACTCCTCTCAAAAAAGATTTTGTTCACTCAACAAGTAAGAAATGTTGTAAACAGCAGAAACCAAGGGACACATGATTTTTCTGTTGTCAGGTGCAATCTTGTGGTAGGCATCGAAAAGTGATAAAAAATACTGAGTTCAGAACAAAGTTAAGTCTCTATTATAATCATATTGAGAGATGGAACTTTCGAAGTTCAACTTGATTATTTCTGTTTTTTTATAACCATTCATTTTTACACTGTCTTTTTTAGATGAATTGAGATAACATCTCCTGGTTACAAGAGATGATGCACTGAATCTGTGGAAGAAAGTAAATAGGAAAAGAACTAATAGTATTTAACAGAAAAATTTCAGATTCTGTTACTGATTATTTCACTGTATTCCTACAACAATCCATCCAAGTATAAAACAACCTTTTGACACTTTTTACAAGTAGAAAACCTGAGGGACAAACAGGTAAACCCATGTTAGCACATTCAGGTAGCAGGCAAATCTGTTTCTAGAATCCAGGGTCGTGAACCTTAGGGGATAGGAATGCTCTATTTGACCAAGATGTTTCTAGAGTTATTATTGTATTTGCTTGGTAGAGCCTGAATTGTGGTAATGATAATGTTAAATCTAGTTGGAAAGAAAACACGGTGGCAAAAATAAAAATTCTCCAAATAGTCTCTTACTTGTTCAATGTTATAACCACTGTAGAGGGCAGCTAAATATCCTCCAACGAAGGTTCCAGCAGGGAGCAGATACACATAATTGTATTCTGGGGGATCTGTGGGACGCTTGAACATGTCCAGCATTCTCTGGGTCACCAGAAAGCCGCCTGACCAAAGTAAATATGAAACAGAAAGAGGTATTTTGAGCAACATGATTTTTAAACTGGTACAATTTTTCTATTTTAAGCACATCTTTATCTCCTAGGGATAAATATATTAAGTAACATTTTAGAACCTCAAAATTAAAACTTATTCTATCACTCAAGCCAGTTTCATTGAAGGTGGGGAACCCTATATTCAGGAAGAAGACTTGCAATCAGAGTACAGAACCAACTATTTCTGCCTGACTACAAGTAAATAGGCATTCAAACAGCTTGGGAATGCAAAAGATCAAAGGCTAGTGTTTTTTTCAAATAGGTTACTCTGTTTGTTAAACCTATAATAACTGATAAAAGAAAAAAATGCCACATCAACAGGCACCGGATTTCTTGGACATATTAACTAATTTTTAGCTACAAAATAGCATCAAATGAGCTACACAAGTGATGTGCTAGGCTTTCCGTTTTCAGAAACACAGGCTAGGATAAGGCAAAGGCTAAAGTTTTTATCTAGAAGTATACTCATTTACAGATGTTATGGTGATAGCTACAAGTCGACGTAATTCAAAACTATGCATTCAATAACTTTCCAGTTAACTTGTAGCAAGACAATCATTTGCTTGTTTATTTTGGGGCACTGAGGAAGGGGGTGTTCTATCAAATAGTTTCTAAAAATTACAAATGAGCAAAATAAGTTTTCTTCATAGAGAGCATTTATGGTCTGACTGAAACAATTTTTAAAGGCACAGTTAAATTCTTAAAATCCAAATGTCTAAAAAAGTCCAAATGTCTATTCTATAATGAATATATTTGCTTCTCATGTCTCCATTAAAAATAGCACTCTAGGGGCACCTGGGGCTCAGTCATTAAGCGTCTGCCTTCAGCTCGGGTCATGATCCCAAGGTCCTGGGATCGAGCCCCACATTGGGCTCCCTGCTCAGCAGGAAGCCTGCTTCTCCCTCTCCCACTCCCCCTGCTTGTGTTCCCTCTCTCACTGTGTCTCTCTGTCAAATAAATAAAAAATAAAATCTTTTAAAAAAAATAGCACTCTAGGGGCGCCTGGGTGGCTCAGTCATTAAGCGTTTGCCTTCGGCTCAGGTCATGATCCCACGGTCCTGGGATCGAGCCTCACATCGGGCTCCTTGCTCAGCGGGAAGCCTGCTTCTCCCTCTCCCACTCCCCCTGCTTGTGTTCCCTCTCTTGCTATGTATCTCTCTGTCAAATAAATAAATAAAATCTTAAAAAAAAAAAAATAGCACTCTAGGGGGGCGCCTGGCTGGCTCAGTCAGAAAAGTATGCGACTCTTGATCTCGGGGTCGTGAGTTCAAGCCCCACGCTAGGTGTAGAGCTTGCTGAAATTTTTTTTTTTTTTAAATAGCACTCTGGGTTCTCTCACCACCACTGCCATCATACCTGCAATGTTGACTGAGGAAATAAACGTAGCAAGAGCGGCAAGGCCCTGAGAAGTTGTGGAAGGATACAAATGTCCTCCCATCAGTGCCAACCCACCAACTGCAGTCAACCCTAGGAAGAAAGAAGCAAGATGGTGAATGGTTACAGAGACAAGGCCAAATGAAGTATCACAGCTGTAGGATCTCACATGGACAGACACAACGGAGAAAGTCCTCACGCACCATTGTCACTGAAGTACTCTTGTGGGCAAACAGTCAACAAAACTTTTTCTCCTTCTGCATAAAAATTTGGCCTCCCTTTAACTTTCTAGCTCTGTTCCCCTGATAAAGATCTAAATTGATAATGTTATTGGATAAGAGGTAAAAAGGGACCGCAGGTGGATAAACTGCTTCTGAACTGGAAGAAACTATGCATGAACTAGAAATATATGATGGCGAAGCCATGACGTTGACCTTTCCGGAGTATGGTGCCCCTTGGAATTAGCCATGTTCCCGGCAGAGCCCCTAGCAGCTGTGCCTAGAGCCCTGCAGCACGAGGCTTCCAAGCCAGGGCTGGCCCCACACCTTCCCAGGTGGGTCTCACTCCTCAGATCTGAGCATCACTGGGGGCCAAAGAGAAGAGCTCTTGGACACCACAGGGACCACTGTGAAGACTCGCACCACCAGTCTGATGTTCGGCTGATGCTCGGGGGATGCTCGGCTACCCTGGCTGGCCAGCTGGTCACTCAAAGGCTTCAGAGTGAATCTGATGACAGGTATGGTCTACTTACCACAGACTTGCTAGGCTGGGGATATTTAGGTGAATCTAAGAGCCCCTAAAGGATGCTACAATTACGATTCTGTGATATCAGAGGAATACTTTCTTTAAAGGAAATTACAATCAAAAGGAAGAACAATGGCCCTGCCCTGCTTGAAATGGGAGCAGCCCCAAGGCCTGACAAGCTTGCTGGGCCCCTCACTTCTAGACCCACCCTCACCCCCTCGGGGAGCCCAAACCACCACAACCACCACCTCAAGAGGCCAAGCCATATAATTTGTAAACAAAGACTTTGGAAACCTCATTGAAAGCAGTTGCAGAGTTGAATAAGCCCATGAAAACCTAAAATGAGGGGAAACAAGAGAGGAGCAAACCTGAGATTGCATTAGTCACAGACATCAGTGGTGAGTGGAGAGCAGGGGTCACTCCCCAGACGGTGTGGTAGCCCACAATGCCGGCCAAGCCAAAAGTGGTCACCATCTGGGAAAAGGCTAAATTGGGCGCCACAATGCCCAAACCCAGCATCCCAGTGAGACCTACAGAAAGAGAAGAGTATGAGCTGACCTCCAATTATCTCAACATTAAAAGCATGCACACCCACACACAAACATGTGCAACAGTCAATGCTTTTAAATTCTACACCCGATAATGAGTCTGCCAATAATGAGATTTTTTACATATTTCGTGATGGGGGCCAGGGGAGGTTAAAGGTATTATGAACAAAACTTAACTTCCTGACCACCACCTCCCAAAATAAAATAAGCTGTAAAGATCTAGTAAAATTTATGAGTCACCTTAATAACAATTTCCCCATTGTCCTCTTTCCTGTTTTGACTTTCACTGATGATGCCACACGTGTTTATACAAGTGCTTTTGTTCCAGAATTACAGACCTCCACAGGATCTACCAAAGCATTTTCTACTTGGGCAAGACACGACCTTTACAAGACAGGACTTTTTTGAAGCCAATTTCATGTCACTCAGCTTTGGCTGAGGAAGAGGGATTTTAAGAGTAGGAAGGATTTCATTCACTCCAGCACCTCCCCAAAACATATGGCCTCCACCTCCCACCCCCCCACCCCCCGGGACAGAGGTTTTGCAATTGCTCCTGAAGCTGGACTGGACTGCTGGCCAGGGCAGTCAGCTCCAGCCTCAACACCAAGTCAGCAAACAGGATTTTACAAAGAAAAGGAAAAAAAAATACAAATTAAATTAAGAATGTGCAGAATACAAACAGTCAGCTCTGAACATACATCTTTAATTATTGCCTTCCCTAATAGCAAACATGTGGATGGCTGTTCTGCAACAGAAGGAAGGGTTACCTAGTGGTCAGTAAAAACAGAATGCGAATGGGGGACCAGGGAGCTGGAATTCAACTTTCTTGAGTAAGGTACTTTTTTTTCCCCGTGATATGAAGTATTTCTTTATAAGTGGCACAGCTAGAACATCTAGGAATTGACATTAATTTTACTTTAGATCATGTAATAAGACTTCAGTTTTAATTTATATTTCCCTACGCACATATAAAATGCCCAGGGTTCCAATACATGGCCTGTTAACCATCTGGAGGGAGAGTAGACAGAATATTGTTTTGTGTTCTAGTTAAACATCAGAGAAGCTGTATAGAGTTGTGGTTAAGAATATGTTTTCATAAGCCAGATTGCCTCCTTCAAACTGTGGGTCTACTGCTTGCTAGCTGTGTGATTTCAGGCAAGCTACTTAACTTCTCTGTGCTATAGTATCATCATCTGTAAAATTATTAACCCTCTCTGTCCTCAGCTGGAGAAAGAAAATAATAATATGCCCACCTCACTGAGGTCTTGTAAAGAGTAAATAGGTTAAGGCATATGAAGTGTTTAGTGCAATGCCTAGCATTCATTAAATGACCACGTTAATCAAGCAGCACTAATTATAATCTGGAGTCCATTCTTTTGTTGGGCATCTAAGATAGAAATCACCTATCTAAAGGTTTTTTTTATCAACTCTTTAGTAAACTAATGTCTTTTCTATAGTATATTTCACAATGTCAACTATGCTATTTCTATACTGTTTGTAACAAAGGAAAGAGAAAGGCAGAGAAAAAAGAAAGGGAAAAAAAAGCAAATCATATTCTTTGGAGAATGCTATTCAAATGGATTTCTAACACACACATAAAAGAAAAATGCTTGTTTTTATTATAAAGGAGGAAGTTTAAGGTAAAGAAAAACAAATAGGAGGCCATTCTTTTATTCCCTAAAATATGCTAATGCCCTATCTATTAAAATGCAATAAACCTTCACTTAACAAATGAGAGAGAAACCTAGAAAAATAAACCATCATACATGCCGCACTGTATTTCCTCACAAATCGCAAAGAGAAATGGAAATTTACAATCCTTCCAAGAATCCTCTCCAGGTACAATATAATAATCTGGTTTCTTTTTTTTTTTTTTAACAAGTAAGTGCAAGTAGGGACACTGCCCCATTTATTCACCATGTTCACAACTAGAGGCTTTCAGTCATTTTGCTGAGACTCGCTCTTTATTCAAGGAGAGTTACATATTTCTCTTTCAAACATCTGGGCTCGCATGGGAATTTGGAGAATGCTGAGGCTACAAGAATTGTGTGCCTGGTGCTGGTCCTTAATTCTTTATAGTTTGCTTTTGTTTTGTTTTTGCTTTGGCTCCAAGTAGATCTAAATATTTTTAATTCATTCGATGAGAGAGAAACCAATTTAAAACCAAATGTCCCTATTTCAGACTCTTAACAATTCATAACCAGAATGAATATTTACCACTATTTTACAGTGATTGCTTAATGTTTTCATAAAGGCGAACTAAAAAGCAAAGAATTTGTGTTAAACTGTAAAGAAATGAAAACTTAAAAATTGAATTTTTTTTACTAGGTGAAGAACTTAGGATGTTAGACAAACGGTCAAGGGCCATACCTGTCTCCTACTGTTTATTCTTCAACACAAATATGTGGTTCCCCAGTCTTACCCAACGTGCAGATGATCACAACTGATGTTTTATAACTCGTAAAGATAAATAAATAACCATATTTACAGGCACTTAACACCAACACAATCTGACACAGATCACTACTCGATATACTTGATGTAAGCCAAAACTCTTAACAGCTATATTTTAGATGTTTTCTATGAAAGAAAAGCACTAACAGCCCGTCTATGCTTTCACACACATTCATGCCAGTATCCAGCAAGCACCTGGATCTCTGGGGTCAGCCATCAGTGCAGTCTCCAAGGCCGCGGAGGTGAGGCTAGTAACACATTTACAAAAACTTGCTTCTAACAGGCCCACTTCCTCATGGAATCCAAAGGAGGACAACAGGATCTCATTCACTAATTTTGACAATTATATGCATTTCTTACAAAATCCAAACAATCAGGACTCAACCCTCATGAATGGGGTCCTCACCTGCTGTATATGCAGAAGCCGTAGTCATTGTCTTCCTGAAGGGGGTGATGGTAGCTGCTTTCTCAGCTTCCAGCTCAGCCACTGTCTTCGGTTTTACTGGGGCACCTTGAGGAATATTTTTCGGGGTGGGAGCAGGGAAAATTACGTCACCATCCTAATAGAAATTAGAAAAATAGAAATTTTTTTAACAGTCAATCCAGCATTTCAAAAACACAGAAGACAGTGACTCTCCTGGGGGGGAGGGACTGTTCTTTTAAATATAATTTTTTAAAAGATTTATTTTTTTTTAAGATTTTATTTATTTATTTGACAGAGAGAGAGAGAGAGAGAGACAGTGAGAGAGGGAACACAAGCAGGGAGAGTGAGAGAGGGAGAAGCAGGCTTCCCGAGGAGCAGGGAGTCCGATGCGGGGCTCAATCCCAAGACCCCGGGATCATGACCTGAGCCGAAGGCAGACACTTAATGACTGAGCCACCCAGGCGCCCCTACAAGATTTATTTTTAAGCAATCGCTACACCCAATGTGTAGCTTGAACTTATAACCCCGAGATCAAGCATGGCATGCTCTATTGACTGAGCCAGCCAGGAGCCCCTTATATATAATCTTAAATAAATTCATGTCATTTATAACTTATTTTATATAAATACATATGTGTATATAAATATAGAATGTTTGTTATGCATGGATACACAATTTCTATGTGCACAGAACATATATGGAAAAACATAGATCAATCCCCTAAAAGGAGATAGGTGGCAAGGGGAAAGTTTAATTTTTACTTTATTCAGTTCTAGTTTTTTGTTTTGTTTGCTTCTGTTTTTCAAAAGCAATGCATATTTCGGATGAGTTCATGTGTATATAAGCCTTTGTGATTTTTTCTTTAAATCGTTCTGCATTTATAAACACTTTTTATTGGTATAAACCCAACACATCAACCCTTTATTAGACTATATCTCCATTCCAAATTAGGATCCTTCCATAAACAGAAATCCTAAAACACATTTCTAATGAAAACTCAGAAAGGAACAGGTCTCTTTACTTACCTTCATCACTACAGTTCCTCTAATGACATGACCCATCGTACCAAAGTCAAAGTCATCTTTCACTTCAAAATAAAAATTATCTTTGTCAGGGCTGATGGCCTTCAGGAGCTTGGTGATGTTGTTGGAATATAAGGTGCTGGCCTGCGTGGCCATTCGGCTGGGAAGGTCTGTGTAGCCTATGTGAGTAACTCCCTACATGAACAAAAATGCAGTCAGAAAGGTCTAATTGTATCTGTTCACATTCCTTCTAGGACACTCCTCAGTCATCGTCAAGGCTAAGCTGTGAAATTACATACCTTTATAAATATATACATGTCTCACAAACAAATACAGATTTCAAAAAGAGCTTTCAATGTGCCTGTTTTTAATTTTAAAAATTTTCAGGACTCAGTTTCTCTGACTACCTTAAAGGAATAAACACTCCCTTACAAATCACTAAAGACATGGGAGATGGTTCGTAGATAGAAGAAGCTGTTTGGTATACCTTATGAACATAAAGTTCTCCCGGCTTAGTGGTTTCAAAGTTTCCGCCAGCCTCAGCAGCTAAATCCACAACAACTGAGCCTTCCTTCATTGACTCAATCATCTCTTTACTAAATAAAACTGGAGCTTTTTTACCTGATAAAATCAAAGAGAACAGTACAAATTATATTATATTTTTTACAACTTTATTTCCTAATTATTACAGTAGTCTTTGGACACTAAAAAATGTAACATCTGAAATATTAACTCTTTCAAGATACCCCGAAAGTCCATCACCAGGTGAAACTGGTCATCCTCCCAGGAAGAAACATGATAAGTATGAACTGCAAAGCCAATATGCAGAGGGATCTTGCCGTTCGTTTACTTAGCACTGCTCTTCCAAACTGGTTTACATCCAGGACCATTCATGAAGACATAAACATTTTGCCTGTTTCTTTTTGAATGCAAAATAGTAAGCTATTAAGAAAACTGTGCACCTGAATTGGACAACTCATAAAGATCACAAATGTCAAGGGAATAGTCAATAGTAATTTATGAATTACAAAATGGAATATTTCCAAACATCTTAACAAACTTCACCAGATTTTCCCACATATTATACTAAGCTACCTTCATTTATCACAGGATAACTTCAAGGAGAGAAAGGGAAATGCCACGAAATGAAAACAATAGGAAATCCCAGTTTGGGACTGGGAATCATGCATACACTTTTATTCCCCCCTCAACACTGTTTATTCTGCCTCTGATGAGTCAAGCCCTATACCTGGTGCCCAGAATATACTGGTAGATAAAGAGAAAAGATCCTGTTCTTATGGAACCCTCTAGTCATGAGATAGTTGAGATAGTTCCCATTTTAAATTCATTCACTAATTCTTACATAAGATAAAGCACCAAACATAAGGATTTTTCAAGCTAACCTAGATTAGTTATGTTCAACAGGGCCCACATTGTCAGAATATCACCGTGTTCAAGTTTCATAGAACAATATATACCTAAGCCAAAAGACAAAGGAAATAAACTTGTGAGATTGGTAGTAGGATAGCAGAGGGTTAATAGCCTAAGTATCTTTATCTCTTTTAAAAAGTTTTCAACTCTTTTTCTTTTAAAGATTTTATTTATTTATTTGAGAGAGAGAGAATGAGAGATAGAAAGCACGAGAGGGAAGAGGGTCAGAGGGAGAAGCAGACTCCCTGCTGAGCAGGGAGCCCAATGTGGGACTTGATCCCAGGACTCCAGGATCATGACCTGAGCCGAAGGCAGTCGCTTAACCAACTGAGCCACCCAGGCGCCCCTCAACTCTGTCTTTACAGAATTTTAGTAAAAACACTATTGACTTTATAAGGGGAAATTAATATAAAATAAAATTTGCACTCTAATAATCTGTTTTTCAATCTACTTGATTGGAATACATATGATTTAAAAGAGAAAAATGAAGATTTGTAGCACATATGGGGAAAAAAAGTTATAAAGATACAAATGCGTATTTATATAGTACCTCCCTCTTTCTCAAAGCCAACTTTCCACTTCCAAGATAAAGTACAAATCCCATGCCTCCTATTACTGAAGGCCTTCCTGACTGGGTATAAGCACTCTTTCTCCCATTCTCTCTCATTACTGCCCCCACTGGACCTTCTGCTCCCACCAATGCAGGGCTAACTGCCATGTGGTTTGTTGGATAACCTTTTGAGTCTCCATGAAAGAGCAAGAATGAGGAGGTATTTTCCCCCAAAGACAACACTCTGAAGTCCTGGTGGTTTCATCACTTCTCAAAATTCTCTGGAAATACTCCTTTCCTCTACTCTCCCCACTAGAGTCCAACAAAGCCATCTTGAATATTTAAATTTTACTCAAACATGAGAATTTGGGGATGCAAACAACATACATCTGAGGACTCTCGCGCCCCCCCCGCCCCCACAAAGAAGGTCATGCTGCTGAGCTCTGCAGTAATTTACAGCTATGGATCATACAGTCGCATCCACGTAAACTGGCAAATTTAAAGTGCTAATGTGTACTTTCTAGGTGTTTAAGATCATCCCCCTTCCTCTTCTCTAGTCCACAGCCTCTTCTCCATTAACTAACCTCTTCTCCATTAACCAGCCTCTTGTTTGCTACAGCTTTTCCTCACACCTTACTTGTTCTCTCCAGTCCTAGGCTGATATGCCTTAAACCGCATTCTGGATCCAGGTCCACCCCCTTTGACTTCTAACTGCACTGACTTTACTGCCATCAACTTCACAAATTTGATTTGGCTTCTAACTAATTCCTCCTGCCCTAAAAGTTCTGGATTCCTTCTTTCTTCTGACCCAGTGAGAGCTAAGGATCAGTTCCTGGACTATAACCCTACTGACTTTACAAGACCTCATGTGGCCAAAACCATTTAGGCTCCCTAGAAAACACCAGATATATTACTAATTTGTCTTTGATTTTACTCACTCAACCTTCACAAAACAATTATGCAATAGCTGACACAACTTTAAATGCACAGACCACACACACACACATAAACACACTTGCATCTTAACAAAGATAATATGTGTTCTGTCCATACCGTCAGTCTGAAATTTAATCACTTTTGAAAGGGTAGGCTATTCTTTCACACAAAGGAATTTATCTAGTCAAATAACTAGAGAGTGAGTTAAAATTTATTTAAGGAGGGATAATTAGAATACATGAAACTATTATAAGTAAAATGCACACAATGAAATAGTATGTATAGACTGCTGCCATAAGGTAAATAAAAATTTTATATACACATATATGTTTCATATATATTTATATACATACATACATAAAATACTATACTATATAGTTTCTAGTAAATTCTACATTGTGTAATGTTTAACCATAGCAGGATATCTTTGAGTGGTAAGAATATTTTCTTCTTTGTGCTCGTCTTTATCTCCTAAATTTTCTATAAGAGCTAGTTTTATTTTTATAATTTAAAAAAATCAATAAAGGCTACAGGGAATATGATGATGAATATAACAGTGCAGCTGGCTTTAAGCATTCACATGTGGATTAATTTTTTGAAAATTCTAAAAGTGCAGAAATGAAAATTGAAAACAGAAGGGAAAAAATAGAGCCAAAAGAGGAGCAGGGTAGTACATAAAAGTTCCAAATGAGCAAATCCTCAAAAGAATAGCTCAAGAGGAAGAAAGACTAGGAAGGCAATTTCAAAATACTATCTTACCCTGATGGCCTACTAGGATAAAAATGTAATATATGATAAATGTGGCATCACAAAATGGAAGGAACAAAAGGAATAAGATGATCAGTTAGGTATCAGGGGGAAAAAAATCTACCCAAACCTAATATCAGACTTCAAACTAAACTCTAAATTCTATAGACCAGAATGAATTATAAAAGAGAATCAGCCTTTGGGACACCTGGCTGGCTCGATCGGAAGAGCATGCGACTCTTGATCTTGGGGTCATGAGTTCAAGCTCCACGTAGAGATTACTTAACATAAATAAAATTTTTAAAAAGAGAGAGAGAATCAACCCATAAAGAAAAAGAAAAAAGGAAAACCTTGGTGAATATCTCTCTAGTCTTTGAATTAAAAAGTATTTCTTAAATTTAAAGCAATGGGGAAAATGAGAAAAACATCAATGGATTTAAATATGAAATACATATATATTATAGTCCTCAAAAATCAACATGACAAAAAATTAATATAATAAAAAGCTCACAAAAATGTAAATAAAGACAAAACACAAAGATCCTAACACATGAAAAACAAATACAAATGGTCAATTCTAAAAGAAACGGTAACAATCAAATTAAAAAAAAAAAGTTCATCCTCATATGAATCAAAGTTACAAGAACTGAGATACTTTTTTTTGTCTCTCAAAATGAAAGGTCAAAAAATCATAATAATGGGGGCATCTGGCTGGCTCACTCAGTAGAGCATGGGACTCATGATCTTGGGGTTATAAATTCAAGCCCCACACTGGATGTAGAAATGACCTAAAAATAAAATCTTTTAAAAATCATAATAATGTTGAAATGAAACAATTAGCTGGATGATCTATTAATGAGATTATGAACTATGCAAAAGTTTCAGGAAAGCATAATTTACCAACATGTAACAACTGGCCAAAAATGTTGATATCCACTTGTCCAGTAATTCTACTCCTATTCTACTTCTACTTCTAAAAATTGATTAATCCTGGCAAAATAAATGAAGACACACACACTGAAATAACACAGAAAAAAGGTTAGAGCATTATTTTTAATTGACAGAAAGCTGAATTAAGTGAAAAGCCCAACTTTGGGGGAACCATTAAATAAAATGTGGTACATTAACACAAGAAAATTCTACAAAACCATTAAAATATATATACAAAGATTTCTTAAAGACTCATCATGTTACATGAAGGAGAAAACTTGTGATATAGTATTAAATGGGAAAAATGAGAAGGATATTATATCCTGATCCATCATGATAAAAATGCATTGAAAAAGGCTAAAATGTTAATGTATTTAACATTTAACTCAGTATTTTTCACTGAGAGATCACAGATGATCTTTATTTCCTACTTTGTACTTTACTGCATTTCCAAAAGTCACATACTATTTTTATAAAAATAATAATAATAATAATAATAAAGTACTCCTGCATAATCACAACCAGTTTCTTCTCTAGGTTGAAGACATAAATTAAGAGTTGTACTAGAAGAGGGGCACCTGGGTGGCTCAGCCAGTTAAAGCATCTCTTTTTTTTTTTTAAAGATTTTATTAATTTAGTTAAAGAGAGAGAGAGACAGCATGAGAGGGGAGAGGGTTAGAGGGAGAAGGAGCTTCCCCACTGAGCAGGGAACCCGACGTGGGACTCGATCCCAGCACTCTGGGATCGTGACCTGAGCCGAAGACAGTTGCTTAACCAACTGAGCCACCCAAGCGCCCTAAAGCATGGGACTCTTGGTTTCAGCTCAGGTCATGATCTCAGGGTTGTGGGATCAAGCCCTGAGTTGGGCTCCACACTCAGCGTGGAGTTTGCTTGTCCCTCTCCCTCTGCTCCTTCCCCACTCACGCACTCGTGTGTTATCTCTCTCTCTCAAATAAATAAATAAAATCTTAAAAAAAAAAAAGTTGTACTAGAAGAATTAAAACAACTTAAAAATGCCATTAGACCAACTATTTTCTTATCAATCGAAAATTGCTGCAGCAAATGAAGCTACTCATTAGGACAGCCTTTCAAAGTTCTTCTAAAACACTTACAGAATGAGACAGAGACCTAACTAAGGATGGACAGCAAACAGGAAGATTTTTACAACATAAAACAAAGAGAAGAATATATCCAATGTTTAATTCAAATCCTTCAAATATAAATCTATAACCAGAGACAGTCTGGTATAGATTCTAGATATAAGAATAAAAGATCAAATGATCATATCAGGTGTTTCAAGACATAACTGTAGAAGAAGTCAGAAGAGTTAATTAAAGGGGTGCCTAGGTGGCTCAATCGGTTAACCAGGGTCCTGAGATCGAGCCCCACATCCAGCTCCCCACTCAGCGGGGAGTCTGCTTCTCCCTCTCCCTGTCCTCCACACTCCCCCCACCCCACTCACGCTCTCTCTCGCTTGGTCTCTCTTTCTCTCAAGTAAATAAATAAAATCTTAAAAAAAAAAAAAGAGTTAATTTAAAAAGACAGATAAGCTTTTTTTTTTTTTTTTAAGCAGGCACCACTGGGCTTTTCCCTTTGACTGCCCTTTTCCGTTAATTTTGTAATTTTATCTGTAAAACATGAGGTACGTAAAAAGACCAAAATTGTTACATTTCCTCAAACCACCTCCCCCCAAAACAACTATGACAACAGAAAATACGATAGACTAAAATCAACAAGGAGATAAATTTTTTTTTATGTATTTCCTGGCACAGTGCAAACGGTGGGTAAGAGATCTGGCATGATATCCAACTTCATGAAATATTTCTTGGTTCCTTCTGGTTCTTGGACATTACATGCCCTGGTAAGATTATTCTGCTCCCTCCCAGTTGGGGATGTTTATTTCCATATTTTAGCCAAGACAGTGGTAGGACACCATGTAGTCACAGTCATCATTCAAATATTTATTCATTCACCCAACTAATATTTAGTGCCTACCATATGCAGGCTGGATAGGGAAGGAAAATTTTCCCTATAGCTCTGAAGACTAATATTTTAGGACTGAAAGAAGCTACATTCAAAGGTTAGTGAACATTTTTATTATCCAAAATAGCTGAGGTATTTAAAGCAGTCATCTAAAAATTTTCATAGTTGCCTAATTGGTTGGTCACTATTTAGGATGAGTAGGGATGGCATAGATTACGGTAAGTATCCTTGAATCTCTGTGTACATCAGGAATTGACTGTAGGCTGAAAAAATGCCTCACCTGTGCATCATTTCTAGATGTACAGATGTATGGCTGTGATCCATACAAATTCATTCTTAAATATGATTGAATTCACAGTTTAAGAATTCATAGAATTCTTTTCATACTCATGTACTTCCTCATTAAGTGAATGCTAAGATGAAGTTTTAAAAGTATTAAAGTTAGAAACTGGTAGAGGCGCTTGGGTGGCTGCATCAGTTAAGCGTCCGACTCTTGATTTCAGCTTGGGTCATGATCTCAGGGTTGTGAGATTGAGACCCGCAACCAGCTTCATGCTCAGGGAGGAATCTGTTTGAGATTTATTCTCTCCCTCTTCCTCTACCCCTCCCCTTCATGCTCATTCTCTCTCTCCCCACAAAACAAATAAATAAATCTTTAAAAAAAAAAAGAAATTTCTAGAAAAATTACTCATTTCTAAAAACAGCTTTAGGGGCACCTGGCTGCCTCAGTTGGAAGAGCATGTGAGTCTGACTCTTGATCTCAGAGTCATGAGTTCAAGCCCCATGTTGGGTATAGAGATTACTTAAAAAGAAAAGGAAAAAAAATAGCTTTAACAACTATGGCTATATAGCAAAAGAATATATCACTGGCCTCTCTGCAAGACTATATTCAAAAAGAGTTATTTAGCTTAAACTAAATACCAATGGGTAGAGATGCACCAGAAAGTTTTACAATACATTATACCCCATTGAATGAATCAGGCCTAATATGATCATCTGAAATAAATAAATTCTCAGACTCTACCTTACTGGGAAAAGAATCAAGCCCTCACAGACAACTTTAATCACACTAAATAAATAAACAAAAAAATTAAGAGGAAACCACTAAAAATATTAAGAACAAGACACCAAGGGGTGCCTGAGTGGCTCAGTCTGTTAAGCATCTGCCTTCAGCTCTGATCATAATCCCTGTTCAGCAGGGAGTCTGCTTTTCCCTCTCCCTCTGCACCCACCTCCACTTGTGCTCTCTCCCTCTCTCTCCCTCTCTCTCAAAAAAATAAATAAAATCTTAAAAAAAAAAACAACACACCAAGATGAAATGGATTTACCACAAAATTTTATAATGATTCTAAAGAACATTTAGCATTATTTACTGGAATTATTCAATAGCATATAATTGGATGGGGAAATTCCTAACTTCCTGGCCTGTAAGGCATCAAATTTGACAAGCTCAAGAACAGTCTTCTGCTTTAACAAGATCATAGTATATTTAACAGTACAGTAGGAAAGAGATTAAAAATACAAATTACAGAATATATTTATCCAAATCAAAATAGATTTTCATGGACAAGCCCTAACAAGACAAGGAGAATTTTTAACGTAATGCAATGCTATACATTTACTCAATGGAAAATACAGCATGTAAAGACATTCTGAACTATAGCATTTATCCATAAAGAAATGTCATTATTAAGAGAACACAATTTTGCACTGAACAGCACCCACTTCGTTCGTCCTCTTGTCACTACTCTGATTTCCATTTTCTCCACACAGTCCAGGAACTTCAGGAAAAATGACCTCAGAAACCACTCCAGATGCAAGCATGGCTGGCCTAAAGGTCATCTCATCACCTTATTAGTGACCGGGTCAGAAATCTAGATGTAAGCCAAGGGGCATCTCATTGCCCTGCCTCCATGAATTGGCTCAGAGATCAGCGCTAACCCAATGGAGGTCAATAAGAACAAGGGAAAGTTTGCTCAGAAACTTCTGAAAAAGAAGTTTCCTTGCTCTTCAAGATGGAACCATTGGAACTGACCTGTCTTATCCTCTGGATGTTGTGTTGGGCACACCAGAGGCCCCAAAGTGCCACTGACCTCTAGCACTGAGGATGAGGCCAACTCAAAGAGCAGGGCAAGGGAAGAGAATACAGGAGCACAACCAGAGCCCCCTGATGTCCGCACACTTATGACTGGACTTCCTTCAGATGCATAACCCAGGGAATCTCCATTCTTAAGGCAGAATGTGCTGGAATTTCTGCTGCTGGCAGCCAAAGTCATCCTAATTGATTTACACATCAAAGGCTCTTTTGGAATTTCAAAATCACAGATGGGAATAAAGCACTGGGTCTTAAGCTATAAAAATGCTACAGAGAAGGACAAAAGGTTTTTTTTATACATGTGTGTATACCTATGAAAAAAAGTTAATTGATTATGTAATACACAGGAAGTGGCAAGAAACTGCTGAATATTTGATCCACTGATCTATCATCTACTGGGTCTGTGATTTAGCCAGCCTTACGGTGCATGGAGAAATATACTGATTCAACCCCTCCATCTATGTTATCACTGGTTAAGCTTTACACACAGTTGCATTCACGAACAGAGATTCTGATCCAAGCTTAAAGAGTCAAGCAGAGTACTTTATACGTGAGTTCTATCCAATTAAACTAGAGAAAAATGTTCTCTGCACAATTATTTGTATAAGGAACCAGAGAGAAAGGCCCGCAAAACCTTGGCTTTTACAAATTGAATACCGTGAGATATTTCTAAATGTAATACTTACGAAATATGATTAGTCAACAGCATATTTTAGCAAATTAGAGAAATCCCTAAAGATCTGTTTAAAGAAAAAAACTAAAAACAAGCTTTTACCTAATTATCAAAGGACACATTTATAAAAATTTTTAAGGATTATCTTAATAATTCACCTCTCAAAGCTGCAAAATTCTGTATAAAATCAAAATTAGTCAAGATTTTACCATGGCTCCAAAAGCAATGGGAATTCTTAAAAAACCAAAACAGTCTACCATATTTAAATAGTAACACAAACGTACAATATTCTTTTTTTTAAAGATTTTATTTATTTATTTGTCAGCGATAGAGAGAGAGCACAAGCAGGGGGGAGCAACAGGCAGAGGGAGAAGCAGGCTCCCCACTGAGCAAGGAGCCCGATGTGGGACTTGATCCCAGAACCCTGGGATCATGACCCGAGCCAAAAGCAGACACTTAACTGACTGTGCTACACAGGTGTCCCAGAAACATATAATATTCTTATACAAATTATAACATTCTTTGTGTTCCCTCCAACACGTTTAGATGTACCTTTGCTACCAAAATGCCTTAAAAATTGAAGCAGTGAATATTTATTACACATTCTGATTTTACTAGTTTTATAAAATAATTAAAAGATTATTTTTTTTTAAAGATTTTATTTTTATTAGAGAGTGAGAGAGAGAGAGAGAGAGAGAAACAGCACGAGAGGGGAGAGGGTCAGAGGGAGAAGCAGGCTCCCCGCTGAGCCGGGAGCCCAATGCGGGGCTCGATCCCAGGACTCTGGGATCATGACCCGAGCCGAAGGCAGTCGCCCAACCAACTGAGCCACCCAGGCGCCCCAAAAGATTATTTTTAAAAATAGAAATAATACTGTTTATTTCCCAGGTTATTCAACTTAGGTCAGAATGAGATTAATTGACAAAAGAGCCTTATTGAAATGCATTATCTTCAGAAAAGTCAGTTTTTCAGGGACCGTCTTAGACATTCCATACAGTTCTTGAGAAGGTCTGAACTTCCTATTAAAAAAATCAAGGGTGGCTTAGTTGGTTCAGTATCTGAATCTTGATTTCGGCTCTGGTCATGAGGCTGAACCCCAAGTTGGGCTCCACGCTCAGCGAGGGATCTGCTTGAGATTCTCATTCCCTCTCCTTCTACCCCTCCCCCAGCTCGTGCACCCGAGCGCATGCTCGTTCTCTCTCTCTCAAATAAATAAATAAATAAAATCTTAAAAAATAAAATAATAAGACTAGGCATCACCAATGGCAGAAAAAAGAATGATGCTAATGCTCTGTATGTCAGGCCCTACATGGCATTTTTTTCTTCATCTATTCAATGAAACAGCTCTGTGACATAAAAATGTTACCCTGTTTTCAGAGATGAGGAACCAGAGGTTCAGAGAGATCTATCAGCTATTAGGCAATGGAACTAGAATCTGAATCTACTCTATCTGGCTCTAAATCCAAGATCGGATCCCCAGTGAATGGATTAAACATAAGCAGATAAAATTACAAGGTGAGAAAAAGGAAAAAGCTATTAGCTGTTCACCAAAATCCATGTTTGTTTTGGGCTGAATTGTGTCCCCAGAAAATTCATATGTTGAAGCCTTAACCCTTAGTACCTTAAAATATGACCATATTTGGAGATATGGCTATTAAGGAGGTGATTAAGTTAAAATGAGGCTATTAGGCTGGGCGCTAATCCAGTCTGATTGATAGACTTAAAGTAAGAGAAAATGTGGATACAAAAAGAGACCAAGACCATGCGAGGACATAGCAAGAAGAGAACCATCTACAAGCCAAGGAGAGGACTCAGAAGAAACTAAACCTGCCTATACCTTGACCTGGGACCACCACCCTCCAGACTGTGAGAAAATAAACTTCTGTTGTTTAAGCTGGGATTTTGTTATGGCAGCCTTAGCAAACTAATCCAATGTTCTGTTATTCCTGGGCACAAGGCCAGGCAACAATTCCCAGCTTCCCTCACAGGTTTGGCCATGTCTTAGCTAAAGTCTTAGCTAAAGAAATGTGAGCAGGAGTGGTATGTGCCATTTCTAGACATTCCATGCACATTCTTCTATGTCCCTATCCCTTCCGACTGGGTGGAGGAGAGACCAGGCCTAGAGTGCCCTTCAGAGCCTCATAATGGCGACGGGAACATTGTCCTACCTGAATCCCCAGAGGACCACGTGAAGGAGAGTTGTCCATCAGTGTGTCAATCACGAATTACTGTTAACTGAGCAAGAAGTACATTTCCGTAACATCTGAGCTTTTGCGTTGCTTTCTTAGAGCAGCTAGACCACCTCGACACTGAGGCACAAGAAAGTATGGGGAAAGCGGAAAGAAGGAAAATACAGAAATGCATGTGGTGGGCCGCACTAGCTGCAAGCAGTAACTCCATCCGTCCGGGGCTCTTCCCCAGAGATGGCCTCAGCCTCCTGATCCTTTTCAACTCAGGGACTGCCAGGGACAGGAACACAATGCTTCCAATCTTGCAACATACTTTTGGAGAAATAACAGACCAAACCAGAATATAATTCTGTGCCATAAATTTTCTTAGCAGAACATTTGTTAAATCTGGCCCAATAACTCACTAAGTGTGTTCAAACACACTCTCAGAAGTCATGTCTGATAAATGGTAATGGAACACTCCCCCATCTTGGCATCTTCCTCCTGATGACAAGTTGCCCTGTTTGTGCTGAAAGCTACCAAGAGGTGTGTAGACAGCCTGTGGTTACCAACCCTTGATGTTGCAACATTTAAGTGTTTCTCTCTGTCCTTCAAAACTCTCAAAACAAATGAAACTTTGTGGAAGTCATATTACAAAATTCCATACAGCCATATGATACATTTAAGGGAGGGGAGGATGACCGATGAATTAGATTAGTCAATAAAACATAATAAGTAATAAAAAAAGTTAGAAATGACTGATCTATAGATCATCATGCTTACAGAGAAGGAAAACCAATCTTCTCTGAATAAACTTTGACTTTAGGTAAAAACTCTGTAGAGGCATCAAAACAATATTATCTTTGTGGGGTTTCACAAATGGAGAGTATATCACTGTATCAGTTATTCTCTTTCCTGAAAGAACAAGTTTGAACATTACTCTGAAAAAGTATTCTTGTGTGCCATATTTCTACTCTTTGGGATAGATAGATTTCAAAAAGACAAGTAATGTCAGATGGAGAGCCAATGCTGATTTTCCAGGCAATGGCAAAATCTCTCCAGTTTGGTGTCATATGCATATGGCCTTTTTGCATATCTGGGAAAAGAGCCCCTCCCAATTCTCCAGAGTCATGTAGAATTATCACAAGGGTCCTTTATAGGGTATATTCTACCGACCTTATCTAGTATAGATAAAAAGTACTGTTACCATAATCTGGATTGTATCTAAAAAGAGGTCCAAGTATATATGGCCTAAGATACTATAATTTATAATCAAGCAATGAGTATCTTCCTTCCTGACTGATAGACACTTTCTAACTCCTGGACAGACCTGCTACTACTTCCTAATTCTATCTCCTGAGAGGCCTAGCTAACCACCTCAAATTGCAGACTTGGCAAGTATCCTGGTTCTGAAAATTTAAGAAAGCTAGGTTCCCAGTCTTAAGTTAGCCTCTGCAGTGTTCCTATCCAACAGAGTGTTCTCCCTCTCATTCCTTGGACAGCACTGGAAAAATAAGACTATAACAACGAAGACCTAAGGAAGGCACCCAGAATTATACAATGCCCTATGGTACAGACCCACTATGATAGAAAAAAGCCCAACACTTGTGCTGCATGCCCAAGGAGACAGGACCACTACCAGGCAGTAAGCCCGGGAACATGGGAATCCCAGGCACGGGCAGTGCCGTGAATGCAGGAATAAGAATGTTTATGGCTGAGTAGGAGAGAGCAGAAACTATGGAGGAAGTGGTAACTGGGTTAAGCAAGATTTCAAAAGGCAAGGAAGGGCAGGGATAGCATTCCAAAGAGAAGGAACAGTATGTGCAAAGGCCTGAAAGTCCTTGGCCTATCTGAAAAGATAATAGCAGCCAGCATGACTGAAATCAGGCCCAGAGAGTAAGAAATCAGTTTAACATGAGCCCAAAGGCTAAATCAGAACTAGAAACTAAAAGGCAACCAATACCTCACCAAGGAGCCTAAACTTTATAGCACGGCACGTGGGGATTGTGACCCAAGCCTAATCACTTTAGGTGACTCTATCCAATGACGCTGGGAACCCAAGCAGTCCAAGTCACTGCCATCATTGCTAAACAAAATCCCAGGCTCTCCAGGAGCTATGGTTCAACTACAAAATAAGGGCAAGACCTGAGTAGGGGAAGGGGTGGGGCAGGAAAGCTGGAGGAGCCTATGAGGCTTACAAGTTTGTAGTGAGGCAGTCATCAGGAAGGTTTTAAATGGAGAAGGCTGTTTCTGTCAGAGTAGATTTAGCATGTGCACCACAGTACTCATGATTCTTCCTGGAATTTAGGTGAAATATGCCTAACACAGAGGCAGTGCTAAACCACTAGGATTCCTCCTCACCCCACCCCATCCCTCCCTAACTTACCGATCCAATTTTCAACCTGATTCAGTCTGTTCCTGATTAAATACTCCAAGTTTATGTAAAGTCTCCCTAAAAAGGTTCCAGAACAATAGAGATGCTGAAAAATCTCGAGTTTCAAAAAATTTAGGAGAAAAGATTATGAGCACAGCCTGAACATGACCAGAGGGCAGGACCGCCTTACTTTTTTAATAGTAGCCCCAAAGGGCAAAGAGCCAGACAGCAAAGTTGGGGAGTCTTCCCACGTGTGTAGAGCACCACAAAACAGGACTGTCAGCCCTGTCCTGAAGCTACCTACATTAAGTGACACTCGAGCCTTTAGCCCTTCACCCACCCCAATCCAGGGAGTCCAGATGACGGCCCAAGTATCTGGTACAAAATACCAGCAAAATAATTAGCAAGCTCAAGGAATATTTCATTCCACATACAATCTACATAAATACAATGTTATTGTTCTTTCAAGCCCAAGGACTGAGTGCAGCTTGGAGGAACAAAAATGTGTTCCTGAGTGCAGCTTGGAGGAACAAAAATTTGCCAACTCCATAAGGTTGCTACCCAAAGCGAGCTAACTGCCCATGTCCCCCTCTCAGTGTCCTTATCCCCAGCCGGTCTTCCGTGCAGCCTTCCCAGTACCTGTGTCCCAGCAAGTGAGCTTGGACGGCTTCTGACATTTGACTTAATCCCCTTTGGAACCACTCAAGGAAAACTTGAGAACAGCTTCTGTTCCAAGAGTCTTTCAGGAGCTCAACACACCGCCAGGTGACGCAGGCAAAGGCTCAGGACATAAAACAGTCAAGGTACAATGCTGAGGACAGTTTTTCAAAGGGCATTTGTGCCTTTATAGAATCTTTTCATCTTTTCATTTAAATGCTCACACTTTCAGGTTTCAGTCCCCCAGGAATACGTAACATCTTTAGAAAGATCACCTTCTTCCTTATAATATTCTCATTAACTTTTCCTTTTTTTTTTTTTTTTTTTTTAAAAAAAGTAATGGAAAGACCAGCCCTCTGAGTGCCTCCTCTGGGCCAGTCCACTGGTCAGGGCCTTCCTCTAACTTGAACATACTCTGAACAGATCACAGCTTCAGAAAAGAGAAAATAGGAGAGGCTCGGTGGAACAGATTAACAAAATGTCTTTAATAAATCCTCTTTAAGACTATTACACAATTTGACCTTTTACTAAAGTACACTTACTATAAAGCCCTGATTTAAAAAATAAGGTATTATTGGGGGGAGTAGGCCCTAAAAGTCAGTGTGCATTTTATATAAGAAGTCTTGAGCTGTACCACTTACTTTAGGCTGTATCATCAAATAATAATTCTATATACTACGTCCAAATTATCCTATGTCCAATAAGAGCATGACCTGACTAAAACTAGCTTCCCCTCCAGATCATTTACTCCAGGAGGAAATGTTTTAGCACCCTCTACTGGCCACTTGTTATATCTAGTCAGCTCATAACCTCTCCCCAAGGTGCAGCTAACTTCCAAAGTTGGTGGTGGCTACAACAAAGGCCGCCCCATCTCTCCTTCAAAGCCACCTGTGCAACAGCTGGGCCACAAACCACTGTCACAAAAGGAAAGGACAAAATCCTTAAGTGCTCTCCTGCCACTGCTTATTCATGAGTCCTATCAGAGCTGGCAGATTTCACCAACACCACCATGAGCCCCTGGCTTGCCTGATCCGCATCCACCTCCAGTAACCGACCCTGCCTCATTTCTACACTCACAGATTCTTCTATGGGCTAAGCCTATATCACCAGCCCATCCAGTCTGCTTCATCTCGCCAGCTCTGGTGGGATGTGGGTGTCTGGAGAAATCAGCTCACCTATCTGGTATCACCCAGGTAAACAGAGGACAGACACCCAGGTAAACAGGGGACATATTTTCCCCCAAGCTCATAGATGTGATGTCAATCAACTTCCTGCCCTTGCATGTAGATTATTCAGACAGGGGGTTGGGGGAAGATGCCAGAAGAGAACTTCTCCTCTCCCATGACTTCATGACAAAGCAACTTCTAATTTTCCACTGTCCCCTAGAGAAAGCTCCTTTAGTAGGATCTAACACAAGCAACCATTAACCCTGTAAGCTCTCATTGTCTGACCCACTTCCTTTCAGAAAGGAAAACAGTAGAGTCAGCATGGTATTCACCATTCAATAACAGAAGGGAAGGGAGAAGAGGAGGGGTTAAGAATATAAAAGGTGGAGCGTTTCTTCACTCCCAAATCTTGCTAGATCAAGCTACTGTTTACTGATTAATAAGTGCTTACTGGTTTGGTATCAATCATCTATTGAGTGAAAAAGATTTTTAAAAGAGGATGTGGTAAAGGACTGAAAAGTAATTCCTGCCATCAAAGAGCTTGCAATTTGGTTGCAAAGACCAAACATGCTAAAGGAAATCATTAAAAAAGTGATAAAGTGTCATATCCTTTAGTAAAAAACATATACCAGAAATTCCACAAATACACACACACACACACACACACACACACACATACACCCCAAGTCCCCTTCTCTTTCTCTCTCATGTATGGAAAAATGATTAAAATATTAATAATCGTCATCCCTGTGGCAATTTCAAGTCTGTACTTTTTTTCTTCATATTTTTCAGTACTGTTTGAATGACCTACAATAAGAATGTAGTATCTTAACAAAGAGAACAGAAATAAATTAAAAACCAATTTATCAATGATATAAACAAAGGAAATTGCTTACGAATATAATATGGTATATAGAATATGACCTATGAACACAGTTACATAAAACTATATGGAAAAAAGACTGGAAGAAAATAGATCCCACTATTAATGATCATTTTTATCTAGGGGCTACCGTGATTTTTGTCCTTTCTGCCTTTCATGTGCTTTCTTATTTTCTAGAAAATAAATCAATCTTTACTTAAAGAAATTCAAATGTTAAACAACTTTCACTCTCATTCTAAAATATCATTAGTCAAAGTGCTTTACTGATAAGCGTGGGCTTAAGGACATACCTGGAATAAGTGCTGTGCTGATGAGGATATCCACCTCCTTGCACTGTTGAGCAAAGAGTTTCATTTCAGCTACGATGAACTCTTTGGACATCTCCTTCGCATACCCTCCTTGTCCCTCACCAGATTCCTTCAAGTCCACCTCCAAGGGCTCAGCACCAAGAGACTTGAACTGCTCCAAAGCTGCAGCTCTGGTAATTATTGAAGGGAAAGCAGTGGTTATTTTAGGCCCTTAATAGAAATCAGGATCATCTTTTACATATACATTTTTGGGGGTTTTGGGGGTTTAAGTTTTTATTTAAATTCCAGTTAGTTAACATACCGTGCAATATTAGTTTCAGATGTACAATATAGTGAAGCAACACTTCCATACAACACCTGTGCTCACCACAGCAGGTGCACTCCTTAATCCCTAACATCTGTTTCACCCATTTCCCACCCCCGCACATCCCTTCTGGTAACCAGTTTACTCTCTATAGTTAAAAGTCTGTTAGTTGGTTTGCCTCTCTTTTTTTTTCCCTTTGCTTGGTTGTTTTGTTTCTTAAATTCCACATATGAGTGAAATCATATGGTATTTGTCTTTCTCTGACTTATATCACTTAGCATTAGACTCTCTAGCTCTATCCATGTCGTTGCAAATGGCAAGATTTCATGCTTTTTTATGGCTGAACAATATTCCATTGTATACATATATATGTGTGTGTGTATATGTATATGTATACACACACACACACACACACACACACACACACACACACCACATCCATTCGTTTATTCATTCGTTAGTCAATGGGCACTTGGGTTATTTCCATAATTTGGCTATTGTAGATAATGTTGCTATAAACATTGGGGTGCATGTATCCCTTTGAATTAGTATTTTTGAAAAAAAAAAGAATTAGTATTTTTGTATTCTCTGGGTAAATACTTAGTAGTGCAATTGCTAGATCGTAGGGTAACTCTATTTTCAACCTTTTGAGGAACCTCCATACTGCTCTCCAGAGTGGCTGCACCAATTTGCATTCCCACCAACAGTGCAAGAGGGTTTCTTTCTCCACATCTTCACCAACACCTATTGTTTCTTGTGTTGTTGATTTTAGCCCTTCTGACAGGTGTGAGGTGAAATCTCATTATAGTTTTGATTTGCATTTCCCTCATGATCAGTGCTGTTGAGCATCTATTCATGTGTCTGTTGGCCATCTGTATGTCTTCTTTGGAAAAATGTCTATTCATGTCTTCTGCCCATTTTTTAATTGGATTGTTTGTTTTTTGGGTGTTGAGTTTTAAGAAGAGCAAACTGTATACATGCAAACTGGAGATTTTCTTTTGATGTCTCTGACTGGACTATTTTAGTTATTTCCAAAAGTATGTGCCACTTCTATGAAATTTTTTTTTCTGGAAGGATAAAAATTATAGGGAATTCCAACTTCTACTTACTTCAGTTACAAAAGGAATTTCACTACTGATAACTCCAACAATCAATTCGTTTCTTGGGGCCCCACTGTCAATGATGACGTGAACCCTGACCTACATTAAGACTTGACCTCAGGGGTGCCTGGGTGGCTCAGTTGTTAAGCATCTGCCTTCACCTCAGGTCCTGATCCCAGGACGCTGGGATCGAGCCCCGCATCGGGCTCCCTGCTCACGGGAGGCCTGCTTCTCCCTCTCCCACTCCCCCTGCTTGTGTTCCCTCTCTCAAGGTAACCCTGTCAAATTAATAAATAAAATCTTAAAAAAAAAAAAAACTTAACCTCATTCAAATCACTCAGGTTGAGGTTTTCATTTGTAAATGTTCTGACTTCTGGGGATTTCTCTCTTATGAATGACTCTTAGACATATTTTAACAAAGTGATTTTTGTCCCGAGTCCTCATTAAATTGTCTTTGAAAAAAGCAACATATAAAAAGTATGAAGAGCCAACAAATTTAAATTATGTAAAAATACATTCAGTTTGAAAAAAATAAACACTTAGGGTGCCTGGGTGGCTCAGGTCATGATCTCCAGGTCCTGGGATTGAGCCCACATCAGGCTCCCTGCTCAGCAGGAAGTCTGCTTCTCCCTCTGCTCCTCCCCCTGTTTGTGCTCTCTTTCTCTCTCTCTCTGAATGAATAAATAAAAAATCTTAAAAATAAAAAAAATAAATAAATAAACACTAGCTGTGCACCGTGTACTGGTTGGAAAACCAGAGCCAACAAAGATCTCTGCTCTGTGGTGGATGGTGTGTTTAACTTGCCAACATCCATCCCACTACAGTGAGTCCCCAACTTCCCTGAAGACGATTACTTCAGGTGCTTGTTAAAACTTCAAATTCGCAGGCCTCTCCCCAGGGGCCAGCAGAGAGACCAGAAGCTTATTTTTAGCAAGAGCAGCAGGTAATTCTGGCCATCAGGGAAGTTGGGGAAACTGTGGTCTTCTCCTACCAGTCCCGAGCATCCGTCAGGGTCAGAGAGTGGACCCAAAGCGTGGGACAGGATTGAGCAAGAGGTCCTCACCCTTTCTGCTGGCTGGAACAAGGAAACTTCTAGCCCAGATTGCCTGCGGAGGCCAACTTGTGACTCAGGGGAATGAGCCAAAGCTGAAGACAACAGAAAGGACAGAAAGAACCTGGTCCTAGGAGGGCCCCAATGCACTACTGACGTGAGTGTGAAAAAGGGAGCCCTTCCCATGAATTTTCATTTAGGACAGCTAAAACATTTTCTCAGAGTTTAAGCCAGTTTGAGTTATTTTCTATTCCTTACAGCCAAAGGATACTGCTATTTACAAAGTTTTGGAAATGTGTACTATTTTTAACGAAATAAGATAACTTTAAAATGAGATAACTTTAAAATGACATAAAAAATAAAATAAATAAAATAAAATGATGTGTGTGTGTGTGTGTGTGTGTGTGAGTGGTCACAATTTTGATCAAAAGGTATCTACATAAATATCCATAAGAAATGATGCCTTCATTAGCAATTATATCTAGCTGGGAGAATTATAAAAGGTATTTTTATTTTCTTCCTTAATGTTTCTCTGTATTTTTCAATAACGACTATTCATAATTGGAACCATAAATGCTATTTTGGAATCTTTGCCTTCAAAATAATTATCATTTAAAACTATTATAATGTATCAAAATGTAAGACCTGAATATTTTTTACGTCAAAATTCCACTTCTAGGAATTTATCCTAAGGAAATAATGAAATCTCTCCAAATACATATGTTCTTACATAGACAATATATGCAGCATTGTTTATATACAGTAAAAATGTCCATTTATAGAGGACTAATTAAATAGGTCACTGAACTTCCACACAGCGGAATCCTGTGCAGCCATTAAGTATATTTGTAGGTAAGTAAAGATCTTCACGATCTACTGTTAAGTAAAAAAAGGCCAGTTAAATAATACTATTAGTAAAATTATCTTTTTAATTAACGTGTAGAAAAGGGAACATATACTAAGATGTTAATAGTTCTCTCCAGAGAATAGACTATTTTATTTTCACTTTTTGTACTTTTCTGAATTGGGGGAATAAGCATGTATTATATTTATGATAAGAAAAGAAACCGAATGTTATAAAATTGATTATATTTCTTTATAGTATGTAAAGTAGGGCTAATTATGCCTACATCATAGAGTTTTGTAAAGAACAAAGAAAGCGTATAGCATAATGCCTAGAAGAGAGCAAGCGTTAGTACGGGTGTCCAAAGAAAACTACAGCTCCTGACCTGCCAATTGTTTTTGTAAATAAAGCTTTATTGGAACACACACATACACACACACACACACACACACACACACACACAAAGAAAGATTAAAAAAAGTAAAGCTCTTATATTTCTAAACTTCTCAATACAGGCAATCGGTAGGATGCTCACTCTTGTTACAAAGGGAATCTCTTGGTTATTGTTCGAAAAAATTTAAAAATCACACCCCTTTAATATCACTGGGCAATGAGTTGTCCTTAAGTTTTTAGGATGTTTATCTGAAAATATATATTATTCAGTCTTCCAACAAGAATTTATAATTAAGTGTGTTTTCTAATACATTTGGATTTCATATTTATATATGATACCAATCCCTAGTCTCAAAATAGTGAATAATGAGCTATAATTCTTAGAAAAGTTTATGTCTGTTCAGGCATATCTTTCTTCATTGCATACGTAAGCTATCCTAATAAATGGTAAATGGAGTTAAGCAACAGCCATCCTCAAGCTATCAGCTGTGTGCACAATCTAAACCAATGACATCAAAATACCTAATAAATTCTCAGTAGCTGACCCAACACCAAGTTTCAAATCATTTCTAAGTATACACATTTCCATTTTAATGCCACTTACTGTTGCTACAGCGAAAACTTGCACAACCTCCTCTCTCTGGGTTTGGCTGTCTTCGAAGACTTCACATCAGCAAACATTAAAAATTAAAAGACAGCACTACTGACAAGCTTGACTCTGGCTATCCCTGCCTTACATCCTGGTTACTTCAAAAATGTCTTTTCTCATGTCATCAGGACAGCTTTCTATCAGTACATCACTTCTCTAAACTCCAGGTAAGCCCTGGAAACCATGTTCTATGGAACATTCCTTACTCCAGAAACAAACACTCTTTCCAAGTTTGAATAATGCAAATTTTTTTTGATCATTCTATATTCAAGATTAGCCAGGGTATCATTCCTCTACTGGTCTCAGCTGATAATAACTACATGTTTCAACCTCGAAATAGTATTCATACACATCAATGATAGCCATTCTCAATAAGCATTTAATAAAATCCACTATCTAATATCTTCTGAAATGAAGAATTTTAATCAAACTTTTCTTTAAAGAATTCTATAAAACGTTGATATGTCTGCTTTAAAGTATTATACTATGAACATAATTGACTACTTTCACCTAGGGGCTCTACTATTGCCCAATCAGCTTTATCTGCTTCCAACCATACAATGCAGAGTATACCCCTCACCTCTCTGCCCCCTGTCTGTTCTCCAAAATATCCCCAATCCTGACTTTTTTTAAAGTAAACTCTACGCCCAATGTGGAACTCAAACTCACGAGCCCAAGATCAAGAGTCCCATGCTCTACCAACTGAGCCAGCCAGGTGCCCCCAAAATATCTCCTATACTACTTTCTTTCTTCAAACTCACAGACACATTGGTTCACGTCCTATCTGATTTGTAAATGCATTCTGAACAGAAATAGGACATGGTAGAGCAACATACTACAAACTTGGGCTAGGATTAACCCTGGTCCCACTGCTAGTCCACATAAAGAAACAAAACTGAATGCAAGTTGTTCGTTTTCAATTCCTCTGCTTTTAAATTATTTCTGCTGTACTGAATCTAGGTCCTTAAATTTTTTCCCCCACTAGAATATTTTTCCACTTTGAGTTACCTTTGAAGAAGTAGAAACAAAAAGTGTAAAGAGCTTACAAAGCAGTTTTTGATGTGCTACTTCCATTTATAAATTCTAAAGAAAACATAATATCCACCTGAAACAAAATGTTTTTACCTTAACAGCAATCACTAGTAAAGTACTTACCTGGTGTCAAATCCTCGAACGATTGCGCCCATCGACTTGGCTGCACCTGCAGAAGCCAGCCCAGCAACACCACCACCAACTATCAGAATCTAGGGGAAAAGACAGAACGGTGTGTTTTAAATAAAGTTCATTATCAACTGATTATGAAAAACCATCAGCTAAGAACTGTCAGCGACTGGTACACAGGGCGCCACACAGTTAATTCAATAAGACAACAGATGTGCTGGTGGTGAAAGCCCTCGGTAAATACACTGAGTGGAGAGGCAACGCTTTCACGGAACCACCATTTTTACAAATTTATCAAACAAACACTTGCTGGCAAAGGCCCACAACCTTCACTAAAAACAGTCAGACAACCAGCATCTCTGTGTGGAAGCCATATACAGCCCAATAAGCAGTACATATGTTAAAGATTACCAGGTCTTTTCCAGTGTATAAAAGTTACGCGTACTGAAATAAATTCCCAGTGTAGCATTCTAGCTAGCTCTCCCCGCTCAGATGTGAAGGTTTCTCTATGTTCATAAAATGTCAAAATAAGTTTCAAAGATGGGTACATCTTTGGTGAAATATCCACTCTACCCTGTATTTTGAGCTCAAATGCTTCTGAAAGAACAGCAGGTGACCAACTATGTAATTTTGAACCAATATGAATGAACTGCACCACAGCAACACAATGAATCTCCCTAACCATGGAAGGGTCAGAGCCAAGAAAACCAAAGAATTCCTCAGAAACAAGAGTCTCCCCTGCCTTCCAAGAAACACAATAAGAGCAGTGTTGTCTCTAGTCTGAAATGGGCTTTCCAGAAAAAAAGTTCTATTATACTTCCCAGTCAATTGAGGCAACTCCTTGTGGCTGTGTAAAAAGAAAAAGAAAAAAAAAAAGCCAACCACAGAAACAGTGAAGCTTATAAATTCCCACCTACCCATCATGTCCACATCTCCTTCTGCCTTTAATTAAGAAGCCAAGTCAACCCATGCTCCAGTGACCCGTAAAGAGTGTTTTCGAGATCATGTGAATTCATCTTGAAGGTGATGGTTTGGGGCTGGAGGGTTACTCCACAGAAAAGGGGACAAAGGAGGACTAAGGGGGCTTTGGGCTCAAAGGCATTCACCCCACTCCACACTAGGAGAATGTGAAATAAGGGGTGCCTGGGTGGCTCAGTTGGTTAAGCGTCTGCCTTCGGCTCAGGCCATGATCCCGGGGTCCTGGGATCAAGCCCTGAGTCTGCGCCCTGCTCAGCGGGGAGTCTGCTTCTCCCTCTCTTTCCTGCTTGTGTTCTCTCTTTCTCACTCTCTCTCTCTCTCTCTCAAATAAATAAAATCTTTTTAAAAAAGCAACAAAAAGAGAAAATGTGAAATAAAAATAAGTAAAAATCACAGGACTAGACCAAGTTATCCTGAACCAAGAAATAACAACAACAACAACAAAAAAACCCATAATTTAAAAGACATAATCACACAATAATAAAGCCATGTAGATCTTACAACAGCAATTTACTCTCTCTGGGCAGCACGGGGTGAAGAAAAAGACACAGAAATTAAGGGTCACAGTCAAGTCCTGACTCGACTACCAGTCCTGGCTCTGGGTGACCTTGAGCAAGCTACTTAGTATCTGCAATAAAGCAGTCAAAAAACCTTCCCAGGGGCGCCTGGGTAGCTCAGTTGGTTAAGCGACTGCCTTCGGCTCAGGTCATGATCCCAGGGTTCTGTGATCGAGCCCCGCATCGGGCTCCCTGCTCGGCCGGAAGCCTGCTTCTCCCTCTCCCATTCCCCCTGCTTGTGTTCCCGCTCACTCTGTCTCTCTCTCTGTCAATTAAATAAATAAATAAAATCTTAAAAAAAAAAAAAACCTTCCCAGATGGCAGTTATATTAAATGATGGAATCCAAAGCACTGACTGCTAATTGGCACACCATAGACATAAACTCAAGAAACAGGGAAAGGCTGTGGGAAAGGAATGTTCTTTATCTCCGGGACTCCTGGTTGGCTCAGTTGATCAAGTGTCTGACTCTTGATTTTGGCCCAGGTCACGATCTCACAGTCATGAGATGGAGCCCTATGTCGGGCTCCACACTCAGCATGGAGTCTGCTTGAGATTCTCTCTCTCCCTCTGCCCCTCTCCTCGCTCACACTCTGAATAAATAAATAAATAAATAAAATCTTAAAAAAAAAGGGGGGATTTTCTTGATTTCCTGTCATTTAACCTGCTCCCTCCACTTAGCTCCCCATCTCCGTTAAGGGCACTAATTGTGCACACAACTGTTCAAGCCAAAACAGGAAGGTCATCTTGAGGCTTCTCTTCGCACACGTTTCCACCTCCAATCCATCAGCAAGTACTCTTGTGTCAACCCTCAAAGATCTCCCAAATCCATCCCCTTCTACACATCTCTATTGCCACTCCCTTCCCAGGGCACTACTTCTGCAATCAATTCCGAACAGATCTTGCCTTCACTCTTCCCCCTACTAACCATTCTCCCACAGAACTTCCAGATGATTTTTTTAAATCCTCATGAGATTTTATACATATATATATATATATATACACACACACACACACTAGTCTCTGTCCCCAGTTCCTGACACAGAACTCCTAGAACCCTTGTTCTAGGGAGAACCCTCCTAAGTGAGAAGAGCACTAGGAACATTTTTTGTCCTAATATCTGGTCTATGACCCAGTTCATGACACAGAGTTTCTAAATCCCTTGGAATTTCGAGGGCGATAGCAGTATCTTTTGTTCTAACAAACTGACTCTTGGTGGGCTCCTGGATGGCAGCTGATCACCAGAAAGTCCGTGGATAGCAGCTGGGAATTTTCAGCCCCACCTCCCATTCTCCAGAGAAAGGAGAAGGGCTGGAAAAGGAGTTGAGATCAGTGATGTCCATGTGATGAAACTTCCTTTAAAAACCCCAAAAGTACAGGGTTTGAAAAGCTTCCCGGCTCGTGAACACATGGAGGTACAAGGAGAGAGGTGTGTCCAAGGAGGGCATGGAAGCTCCATGCCCCCTCCCACATACCTTGCCTCAGGCATCTCTTCCATCTGGAAGTTCATCTGTATCCATTATCATATCCTTCTACAACAAACTGGTAAACGGTAAGGAAACTATTTTCCTGAGTTCTGTGAGCAGTTCTAGAAATTAACTGAACCCAGGGATGGGGTCATGGGAACCTCTGAATGATTTATAGTCCATCTGTCAGAAAAATGGGTAACTAGACTGGCAGTTGGCGCATGAAGGGGGATGAGGGCATCTTGGGGGACTGAGCCCTTAACCTGTGGATCTCACACTATCTCTAGGGAGACGGTATTAGAATTAAGTTGTAGGGCACCCTGCTGGTGTCACAGAGTTGCTTGGTGTGGAGAAACCCCCACACATTTGATGAGCAGAAGTGTCAGAAGTGTTCTATGTGAAAGCAGAGACACAGAAGCAAAAGTGGGTTTTTCCAAAACAATCCTGAATCAGACATTTCCCTCATCTGTAAGAGAATCTGAGCAAGCCCAGTATCATCCAGCCCCAACCTACCTTTCTACAAACTCAGATCCCTCTCCACCTTGTTCACCACACTCCAGACCAATAGCCTTCTTTATACTTTTCTTTTCCATCTCAGTGCTTCATAGATGCTGTGCCCCTTGCCTGAAATCCTAAATACCTGGTTCCTTTCTCGCCATCCTTTAGGTCTAAGCTCAAATGTCAAAGGAGCCTTCCCATCATCTTAGCGAAAGGAGCTTGCCCCTCTGACTCACTATCACATCATTTCTTTTATGTTTAAAAATTATATAATTCATTGTGTATTTATCGCCTCACTGTGGCCCTACTAGAGTGTAAGTTTCACGTGGCAGGGATCTTGTTTCCTGGATTCCGCAGCTCCCAGAACAGTGCCTGACATATGGTAAGCCATCAAATGATGAACTGTTAGCTCATTCTAGACAAGAACCCTCCATATTTACAGGAAACCCAAATAAAATATTATTCAATCTACCTTGATAAGACCCCTAGTGTCTAATTCTTCAATACCAGAAAACTATTTCTGACACATGACCACAATCCTGTAAACTGCAATTTAAATTCTCGGTAAAAAACTAATGATGTAATGTATGGTGATTAACATAACATAATAAAATAAATTCTCAGTAAAAACAGTCTCTTTTCTACCTTCTAAAGACTGACTGATTCTCCTTTCTTTAAGCCTCTTGTCTTTTATTTCACTTTTTGTCGTATTTTTTTAAGATTTTATTTATTTATTTGTTTGGGGGGGGTAGAGCAGAGAGGGAGAAGCAGGCTCCCCGTTGAGCAGGGAGCCCGACACGGGGCTCAATCCCAGGACCCTGGGATCATGACCTGAGCCGAGGGCAGACGCTTAACTGACTGAGCCACCCAGGCACCCCTTGTTTCATTTTTTAATCTCTAATATATTCGCAGCTTTCCTCTCAGTTTCCACATACTTCAGGAAAGAGTCTAACCAAAACTGAGTAGTTGGTTTGTGCATTAAAGCATTCAGCCAGTTTAAAAACAGCATTCAACTTCTGGCCACCATGAGTGCCAGACCTATTCTTATGATCCTGACAAAGAAGCCAAACAGAATCACTTCAGGGGCGCCTGGCTGGCTCAGTTGGAAGAGCATGTGACTCTTGGTCTCTGGGTCATAAGTTCGAGCCCCACGTTGGCTGTAGAGATGATTTAAATAAATAAATAAACTCAAAAAAAAAAAAAAGGCAATCACTTCAATATCACATCCATTTTTTTGCTAAATTTCCTTGTTATGTATTCTGGCCTCCACTTAAACCACTTGCCATTTTCTTCACCTGGCCTGTTCTTAAAGCAGTATAATCACTAGATTCCTCAAAGCTGCCAGTATCTTTTTTTTTTCATTTTTTCTAAGAGATTGATTTCATATGAGTTTTCAGTTTGTATAACAAAGTACTTAAGAGCAGGAAGCACCAAGGAAACCTGTACCTACAGACATACTCTTCCGTCCTATTTCCTCTACCCAGACAATGTGCTAATATTGTCATTTAGTGGATGCAGTGTTGAAGGGTTACAATGTATTCTATTCTTCCACCTAACCATCCCCACTGCTCAACTGCTCCTCTCTGATTAAAGAAGCCATAGGCTTTCCTTCTGCCAAGTACCCAGATTATGCCACCTCCCTTCCCTCCCCACTCATCCTAACCCATTTTTGAAAAAAAGTGAAAAACCTAAGACAATCTTTTCTATGTGTGAAATGTCATTGTGATTCTGTTTGGCTTCTTTGTCAGGATCATAAGAATAGGTCTGGCACTCATGGTGGCCAGAAGTTGAATGCTGTTTTTAAACTGGCTGAATGCTTTAATGCACAAACCAACTACTCAGTTTTGGTTAGACTCTTTTCCTGAAGTATGTGGAAACTGAGAGGAAAGCTGCGAATATATTAGAGATTAAAAAATGAAACAAGGGGTGCCTGGGTGGCTCAGTCAGTTAAACGTCTGCCCTCGGCTCAGGTCATGATCCCAGGGTCCTGGGATTGAGCCCCGTGTCGGGCTCCCTGCTCAACAGGGAGCCTGCTTCTCCCTCTCTGCTCTCTCCCTCTCTCTCTCTCTCTCAAACAAATAAATAAATAAAATCTTAAAAAAATACGATAAAAAGTGAAATAAAAGACAAGAGGCTTAAAGAAAGGAGAATCAGTCAGTCTTTAGAAGGTAGAAAAGAGACTGTCTTTACTGAGAATTTATTCAAGAATTTGCTGAACTAAGACCATCTTTCCTATGAACCAAGTGTCACAACACTGGGAAATTGAGACCTTACTGAATGGTATCTTGAAGCTTTTTTAAAAATTAGTAATAAACACGCTAACTCGAATGAGTTATCCAAAACCCCTTTAAGAATTCAAGTTAGTAAGTCAAAAACAGAAAAAAACTAGAACTTCCAGAAATGTCAAAATTCTTTTTTGTCAAGCAATTGTAAACAGCCTTGAGGCTCCACCGTGTATCTGTATATGCACAGGATTATCAATGTGAAGTCAACACAGAACAAAACTTTTAAAATAACTATATTTTAGTACTACACATACCCTCACTTTTAATCAATTCATAATATGAAAAAACATTAAAAGTTTTACCTACCTTAGCTGGAGGAACTTTTCCAGCAGCTGTGATCTGACCAGTAAAAAACCGTCCGAAATGATTTGCTGCTAGTACAACAGCTTTATAACTGAAAAAATAAATATTTCCATAAAATGAAAGATCTTAGACTCATATATTATCCTAAGTCGCCAATTAAACTTTCTTTTTTATTATTATATGTTAATCACCATACATTACATCATTAGTTTTTTTTTTTAAAGGTTTTATTTATTTGACAGAGAGAGACACAGCGAGAGAGGGAACACAAGCAGGGGGAGTGGGAGAGGGAGAAGCAGGCTCCAAGCCTGATGCGGGGCTCAATCCCAGGACACTCAGATGAGCCTGATGTGGGGCTCAATCCCAGGACGCTCGGATCATGACCTGAGCTGAAGGCAGACGCCCAACGACTGAGCCACCCAGGCGCCCCTACATCATTAGTTTTTGATGTAGTGATCCATGATTCATTGTTTGCATATAATACCCAGTGCTCCATGCAGAATGTGCCCTTTTTAATACCCATCACCAGGCTAACCCATCCTCCCACACCCCTCCCCTGCCAATTAAACTTTCTTTAATAGTCAAAGAATAATTGCTAACATTTTGTAGTAACCACTACATGTCAAAAACCGTTCTTAGTGTCGCATGTAAACCTACTCCTTTAACCTCCATAACAATCCTGTGGAAAGGTACAGTTATTACCTGCATTTTGTAGATGAGTAAACAGAGACACAGAGAGATGCAGAGACTTGCTAGTCACTCGGCTCGCAAATGGCAGAACCAGAAGCCTAACCCTGGCATCCTGCCTCCAGAGGCACACTCTTACCCAGAACGCTCCCTGACCTCTTCACAACGAATATTGCACAAGATCAGTTGGGGTGAAAAAATGCTAACAATGGTTTTCCTTGGGTGCTGGAATTACAGATACTTCAAACTTTCTGTTTTACTTCACTCTACTGTCCAAAAGTTCTTAGATGATGATGTAGTATTTATATAACAGGGAAAAACTTCAAAATGAAAAAGAAATTAGATGTAGCTATATACTTGTACATAATAAAATTCCAACCTCAGAAAAACAATTCCTTTGATCACTAGTGGTTGAAAGCATGGGATTTTGAGACAGAGTGCCCTCAGCACAGGTCCCAATTCTACCACTAACTAGCTTTGTAACCTTGGGTAATTTTCTATAATTCTCTAATGCTTGGTTTCCTCAGCTATAGAGTGGGGGCAAAAAAGAGCATCTGTCTCTTAGTGTTGTTACAAGAACTAAATGAAATAATGCAGGTAAAGTACTTAGCACAAAGCCTGCCACAATAAAGCTTTGGTAAATATTAGTGTTTGTGGCTAAGGAAACACTCTGTGCAACAAAAACTAGTAAAATATACCATCTTTCCTTACTAGGATATTTTTAACATATTAGACTAAGTTGATTTGCAGATCATTTTATACCTAAAAGGCACTTCTGCACATTCTCACTTGATAACATACATATAATTAAAATTATAATGCAACTATGTAATGAGATCTACCTGCTAGCTGACAATAAAACCTTTCCCTGATCCTATTTTTTATAAAATAATATTTGATACAATAATGGATGCAAAAGCATAAACTGGTAACCACTATTACTTTAAGTTAAATCATATTACAGCAAGCAAACAATATTTTAGAGATTATGTTGTTAGTCTTACTTCTGAATCAAAGTGATAGAAATTTTCAAAAAGCAAACATAATAAAGATTCAAAGGCCACTGTAAGAAATTGGAATATTTTAAAAGATTCAGTTGCTATACTGAAAAAAAAAAAAATGAGATGGATCACACAGGAAATGTGTAAGAAAACGTTGAAGGTGGGAAAAAGTGATAAGTTTGCCCTTTTTTTGATGAGAGCAAAAAAGCTCAGAATGAACATCAATGAACTATAAGGAGCGTGTCTTCACTGTACTAGGGCTATGTGTCTGAGTTAGATAATGATTTATCACATATTGTGTGGATAAGCATACTTGAAGATTCACCTCAAACTATGCCCTTTGCATATATCAGCTCAGGACATAATACAGTAATTCTTTAAGTTGTGCCCCATGGATCCCCAAAGGTTCAAATTCCAGCCAGCTCTGGGGCCATTCCAGGTAGGGTAGAGAATAAACATGTTTCTGGACACCCCTCCATCCCTCGATTCAAGCAAGGCCACTCTGCTCTTACTGTTTTGTTTGTTTTGTTTATATTGCCTCATAATATTTCATTTGCTCAAAAGATTCTACAGTTAAAAACCACTGATCTAGAGCCACTGACTTTGATAACCTTTCATATATATGCATTTCACAAGACAAAATCAACAACACTCTTAAGATTACATTGTACATTTTCTATAGAAAATTTTTAGTCCCATAATACATAATGTAACTTTTCTACAAACTAAATAATATGGCAAAAATTTTGTCCTTTGGTGTATACTTTATATCACAAAAAAATGTCTTCCAAACCAACCATTTGCCATATTATAGTAAGGATAACAAAATGTGTTTTTAACTTGCCCATTTTGTTTTCTGCTTTTCTATCAAAAACGAACAGTTGAAACCCAAAGTAGAATCCATTTGCTCTACCGGCCTATTTGGTATGCTACACCCAAGATATAAAACCTAAGAAAACCCTCAGTTCATGTGTCAGGCCGTAAAAGGCTTTATTCAAGTTAGGCTCTCTTTCAAGCACTATTTAACCATTTTCATCTGTTGGTGCCTCATTCACACTAGCAAATTGTCACTACCAATGGTTTTCATGCTTAAAATCTAATTCAACTAGTCTCTTAGAGTAGCTGATTTCATAAGCATCATCTGTTTTCAGATTTTTCCCACTCTCTAGGCAGAGTTGGCAATGCGCTGCACTCATACAGCTACTCCCACCCCTCCCCAGGGCAGGCACGATTACTCAGTCTGAGCCACATTCCTCTGAACAGAATGCACCTTAGTCTCCTCTCAACAAAGCACTCCAACCAGTACCCTGGGAATGCGTGAGTGGCGGGCAAAGATAAGAGGACATAGTTAGCCCTCAGTTAGCAATATGGGGTTTGACACCAGATGAAACTTCCTCAAGTCCAGACATTTTCCCTGTTCATTAAATATTTTATGAATTTACCTAAGCAAAACCTAATTAAAATGGTAAATGCTAATATATATATATGTTAGGTTGAACCATTTGAAACTACCAATATCCAACCATCTTTTACCTATAAACACAGCAATTTATGTTAACTAAACTTACTGTGATAATCATTTCACAATATATTGATATATCAAATCATTATGTTTATACCTTAAACTTATACAATGTTATAAGTCAGTCATATCTCAATAAAACTTGAAAAAAAACAGTCATTTCAACCTAATATATACATATATACACACATATCCACACATATCCTGAAGAGAGTCTATTCCTCATACAAATAATTTCACAATCATTTGCTCTGGTGAAAGGAAATAAGGCTTCTACCTATGAAGACTAAAAAAGGATATAAAGCAGACTGCAATATGAAGAGTCATTTCCTATAACTGTGAAATAATAAAATGAGCCTTAAAAAATAAGCAAACTCTCGGGGCGCCTGTGTGGCTCAATTGGTTAAGCGTCTGCCTTCGGTTCAGGTCATGATCCCAGGGTCCTGGGATCGAGCCCCGCATCGAGCCCCTGCTCAGCGGGGAGCCTGCTTCTCCCTTCTCCCTCTGCCTGCCGCTCTGCCTACTTGTGCTCTCTCTCTCTCTCTCTGTCAAGTAAATATATAAAATCTTTAAAAAATAAAATAAAATAAAAAATAAGCAAACTCTCCAAAAGCTGCAATCTCCAACAATTATCACAAGTAAAATCCCTGTAAGAGAGAAGAACTATAATGAGCATGTTTCTAGAGTACCGCTGTGCTTTTGTTCAACTCAAATGGAAAAGAATCAACATACCCAGCAATGTTGGCCATGGAGCTTAGCGCATCATATCCCTGAGCAATTGTGACTCTTGGAACCTGGTCCATTGCCAAAACCGTAGTTTTTCTTTTAGAAAGTTTATTTAGCAAGTCTGGATTTTGGGCTGGGTAAATAAAACTAATCAGTGTTCCCGATGTCTTTAAAAGGTCGGCTTCATGAACACCTAAAGTTGGATTAACCATGGGGGCTCGCACCTGAGGAAAAAAAGTCACATCACTGATTAAAAATGTAAATATCTTAATCATATTTTTAAGTAAACAGGACAATTTAAATAATATGCAATGACTGAAATAACACTCCAGAAGTAATCTTCCAGCAATAAATTTCTGACTAAATTCCTAAACAAGGCAAGGAACACAAAAATCTTTGCCATCTGTCCCCTGATTGATGACCTATGAACTGTTCTGAGTACAGAGCATGCTTTTATTCTGGTAAGATTAAGAGATATTAGAATAATCGGGCAGGGAGTTTTGTTGTGTGGTCAAAGGTTCAATTCTTGAAAAGTTAAGAACATTTTAACCTAAACTTTCCACTGTCATATGTATAGATCTATGTCACCCTAAAATTCCAGCCGAATATTTCTAGATGAGCACGATTCAAACGAGTAGGCTTGCTGAATTGGGCTTAAGTAAAAAGCTATAATATAATTTTGTTCCAGGAAGAAGTATCAAATAAGTCAATGAAGACACACACACCATATGTTTGAAAGTTTCAAATGTCCATGTTTCGAAGCCAAATTTTTTTTAATCCCACTTAAAAAGTATTTTAAAATGTGGCTTTTGTTTTGTTTTTTTAATTTCACTTGATCTTAGCCAAAAGGCCGAGAAGCGATGTTTTTTTAATTTCTTACAGCCATTTTCAGGGACCTTAATGACTTCAATGTCTTTAAGGCTCGGAACATGTCTTTACTATCACGAGTTTTTCCTAAGTTCCTGCAGCATTCAGGTAAGCAGATTCATTGGCTGGCTTTTAAGATGTGTTTTATAACCAAGTTTAAAAATCAATCTTCAATTAACATGTATCCTTTCATTAGCTCTTATTTCGCAATAGCGCTCTTAGGCAAGTAAGCCCAAAAAGCAATAGCTCAGGGACTTATGTTTTAAAAGGAAACAGAAACACAAACACTGGGTCAATATTTTCATTTCACAGCATTTCATCTCAATTTACCTATGAGACACTTTATTTGTTACTCCCGTGTCAGTTGCTGCTCTGGTGATTCATGTGATTTTAATTAAGGTTCTGGACTTTAATTAAGACTCTGGCAAGGTCTGTTTTTCCTCAGTGAGAATCTATAATATAGATTTAATAAAAATTAGAGGACAACTTTGAATTAATTCTACTGGCACCTATCAACTCTCAGCTGAAACTGTTGGTATCTGAGTGATTTAAGTCAATAGGATGTTTCCCTGAATGTGCTTTCTGGATCACTAGTTGCTCAAGATATTAACAGGCTTGACTCAGAAATTAGGTCCCAGAGCCAAGAAGTTTATTAATGCAAGCGTAAAGTTATATAAGTTTCTATATTGTAGGATTTCTCAGTGCTTTTAACATGCTCATATACACTGTGAATCTCTAATAGGAACACAAAGCATTTCCAAAACTTATGTGTACCATACCAACCCTTTACTGTGGGACATCTCAAAAGTTTTTGATCCCTAGAGCATAAATTGGAATGGATTATACTTATTTTCGTACCTAAGCTCTTTTACTATACTAAGTTATATCACCAAGTGTCTGTAAACCTAAACACTCTAAAAGCTTGAGTTGAATTACAACTTACCCACATACCATAAATGTTACTGTTAACGTCTATAGCAAAAAATTTTGTCTTCTGCAAAAATCACTAAAACCCTACCCAAGTTATTCAGTAGAGTTTATGCAAAAAAAAAAAAAAAGGCAATGTGATTGATTTACCTTAGAAATTAATACACAAACACACACACACACACACACACACACACACACACAAAGCTGGTGTTTCCTGAAAAAGTAAGGAGCTTCTTTCAGCCTAATGATCAAGCTTCTACAATCCCTATTTCCCTCCTTGTCTTGGCTGCAGAAGGCTTAGGATTTAAGTTAATGCTCCCCTCTAGTAATTACCTCTGCTAGACTTGTGATGCAATCTCTTCCTTTCTCTATATGATTTTTTTTGCTTCAGATTTTACATCTAAAGTTCTTCAGCATATAGATTTCTATTGTATATTAAGACCTTTTATTAAAGTAGGTAAGGCTACTCTCCACTCAGCCCCCTCTTGCTTTCTCCAGGGCAGCCCTGCCCTCTCTAGAAATAGCATTTATGTCAGATACATCACTCTTCCTTTTATGTATCAGAAGATCACAGCTACATCACTGTTCCTTCTATATATCAGAAGATCACAGTACATTCAGTCCCAGGAGGAATTCCATGCCTTTTGTTCTATTCTAGCAGCACTTACTCACCTGTAGGTATTTGGGATATATATGAACCAGGAAGTGCAAATTCTCCCTAGCCAATAAGAAGGGGATTTCCATATGACGAATGTAAAAAGGAAGATCACTTTCTCCCCTCATGGTTAAACATGGATCACATTGCCTGATAAAAGTTCTATTGGAATATGAAGAATATTCACAACATACAAGCATTTCTCTGAGGAAAGACATTGTTTGAAAATATGAAGAGACATAACAATAGAGTAGTTTAATTTTCCTACGAAAAGTTTTTTAAAAGTTGGCATGCCATAAATGAGGTGGGGAAAGGAATAATTACTTTGACCACCAAATCAGAAGCCAGCACTTCCTTCACCCCTTGGATCTGGGCACCTGCTGCTTTGTAGTGATCATCAGAAAACTTGGAAGCTTCACCAGCACCTGATTCCACGACAACACTGAAACCCTGCTTGACCAAGGCGTGAACCCCAGCAGGAGACAATGCCACCCGCTTCTCATTTTGGAAAATCTCCTTGGGGACACCAACAGTCAGTTGTTTATATGGAATTCCTACAAAGGCAAAAAAAAAAAAATTTAGTAAAATACAACAACATAAAAACAAAAATAGGCAGTCTGTTCAAAATATACTACACATACAAGTTGCTGCTCAAAATAATATTCCCACTTCATAATCATAATTGAGTTTTTTGATCGACGATGGGAAATATTTTTACCCACTCTCCTGAAAATTTCAAATATTTCATTTAACCCAATGGCTCTCTTCAAGTCACATGACTAGATTAGTTTATCCTTAAGGGAGAAAAAATGGGTTGTGAGCGATCAATCAACATGCAAATTCCACTCTTCAAACTAACGCTCTGGGATTTATGGTCTCCTTGTCCTTACCTTTAAGGAAGACAGAAGTAATTTGCTGTTTTGAAGAACAAGTCTATACTAGACACTTTGGTGGCCTGCCACACGCAAGAGTTTCCTTCCTGGCAATTTAACCAACACAATTCCTCATAGATTTCCAAGGTTGTATCCTGAGACCCTACATTCTTGGCCCCCGCTGATTAGACCAGGAATCAACAGCTGGGTCAAAGATAATAGTCTACAGGCCAGACAGCCTCTGATGTGACTTACACAGGAACTACGTGAGGACACTCTATGTTGGCCAGTGATGACCCAACCCATTCAGGTTCTTTATCAGGGAGTCTGTGACCCACAGAAAAGGACAAGGGAGTAAATGGTACAGAAGCTATTTGTAAGCAACCATGAGGTAATCAAAGGGAGGTATACGGCAATAGGAGTAGAAACATCAGGAGTGGAGATACAAAGAGGGAAGATGAGCTACAGCTATGAAATTCAGAAGAACATTCCACTTTTCCAAGAAGTAAATGAAGAGTTTCCGGGGCTTCTGTACTTCACAAGAACACATACAATAAACCCTCATCACAAAATATAGCCTGATAGGATCCTGTTCCTTGCAACCCAAAAGAGCCTGCATGATATATATAAAGTATTTATAGATGGTTCTGAACAGCTTTAACTAAAGTACATTAGTTTCTTCTGTTGTTTTACTCAACATGAGGGCATAAATAGATTTTTTTAAATAAAGATCTGCTTTTATATGTTTTACTAAAGCTTAGGAAATCTACTCAAGAACCTAAACTCTAGATATACATAATAAAAAATTAAATTATCTCCACAGAATAACAATAATCATTAAGCGAATGAGGCCTCAGAGAAATAAAGTCAACCTAAAAATACCACCACTTGATCACAGTCTTAGACCCCATACTCGATAAATGGTAATAACTGATAGTAAACCAAAGGCAAACATACGCTGAATCTTACCCTCTACTTGAAGAAGAGGGAGGAAAATAATAGAAAGAAGGAAAATATTTTGGATTGATGTGCAAAGTTAAATCACATAAACATTTGGGGTTTACTTATCTGACAACCTCAAATTACCTAGGCCCTATATACCATAAGTCAAGGAAGCTACCAAAGACAAATGAAGTCCCATCAAACAGGTTTAGGAGCCAACCTGAAAGGGCAATCACTTGGCCAAACAGGAAACAATCTGAGCATGAAAGAGAATAATTAATTGCAATGTAATAAAACACATCCAAGTGAGTTAGTTATGATACTCAGAAAATAAGTATTTTTTTAAAAGCTTCCCTAGTCAACTTTGGCAGATGTGTAGTAAGCAGAGTGATGGTCTCCCAAAGATATCCACATTCTAATCCTCAGAACCTGTAAATATGTTAGAGGCTTGATTAGACTCAGAATTGTTTGTTTGTTTTTTCAAACAAACAAACAGCAAAGGAGAATTAGGGGAGCAGATGGAATTAAGGTTGCTCATCAAATGACCCTGAAATAAGGAGATTATCCTGGATTATCTGGGTGGTCCCAATACACTCACAAGGGTCCTTAACTGTGGAAAAAGAAGGCAGAAGAGTCAGAGTCAAATAGTAATGTGAAGATACTATGCTGCTGGCTATGAAGACGGAAGTGGGGGCCACGAGCCAAAGAATGCAAGCCAAAAGCTGGACAAGGTAAGGAAAAAGACCTCCCCTAAAGCCTCCAGAAGGAATACAGCCCCACCAATACCTTCATATAAACCTAGTGAGAGCCATTCCAGACTTTGGCCTCCAGGAGTGGAAGACAATAAATCTGTGTTGTATGAAGCCAGTATATTTGTGATCACTTGTTACAGCAGAAATAGAAAACTAATACTTAAGGGAACCAAGACATTATTACCAACACTAGTAAATAATGAGACAGAATCAAGCATTTATCCCACCTTGGCACCACAACCTCAGGGTAACTAAATAATAGAGGGAAAGTTTCTCTTTACAGAAAAATTGTAGCTCATAAATGAAGATAAAATGATAGAGTATCACCATTTTAAAACCCCCCATAAAACCATGGATTTAGTTAATGATCATTAAACGTCTGTACAGCCTTTGAGTGAAACAGTAATGGGAGCTTCCTAATAGATGGATACCAACAACATCTAAACTCACTGATGAATCTTGATGTAATGCAATAGATAGTACACAGCATCACCTATGAAGTATTCTTGCCAAAAAGAAAAAACAAACAAACAATTCTGAGTCTAATCAAGCCTCTAGATCTAGCTAAATGGTACAGAAAATACAAGGGACAGAGAAGTAGTAGTGCTGGGTTTAAATAAGACCAAGGGAATTCAGTCAGCCAAACCTAGAATGTGAAATTCTGCCGGGCAACGACATTCTTCAACAAATAAATTAAAAAGAGAAAAAAGGAAACAGATCAAAAGAAGGGATGTAGCAAGCAAATACAACATGTGGACCCTGTTTGGATCATTATTTGGATAAGGCAACCGTAAAAAAAAATTTTTTTTAAATATTAATACTAACTGGATTACTTTTCATGCTTCTCAATGTGGTAATGAAATTGTGGTGTTATACATTTTAAATAGAATCATTATCTTTTAGATATAAAAAGTGATTATCTAGGAAATAGTCAAGAGCCAGAAATTGAATAAACAAAAGTATCCTGCATAGTCAATATAGAGATCTTGATGTCCAGCCTTTAATCACAAGGACAATTCTCACGTCCTCAATGCAGTAACTTACTTCTATCTTATATACAATTTTATCACGCTTGGATCATCTGGCTTTCTAGAACACCTAAAATAAAAATCTGAAGATAAAGTTGAGGACTCTCAGGGGCAGGTACCTGGCCAACAATCACTTGTCATGTGAGAACAAGAAAAGAGGCTGTGAATTCTATGAAAGACAGACATAAGAACTCAAAAAGTATAGCGGTGTCGGGATCCTGAAAGCACCGAGTCCTACAAACATAAAAAGAAGGACATTATTCTATGTGGCAAAAATTTTAGGTTGCCCCCCCAAATATCTATCCTGTTCTTCCACCTTAGTTACAAAATGCCGATTTTAATGGAATATGTCGCCATCTAGAACAAAGGACCTCTTTTATGTCCAAGTCTCCCTTACAACCACATAATGGCCACCTATCTGAGTTTTGGCCAATGAGGTATAGACAGTCCTAGGAAGGTCTTTGTGCAAAGTGCATAAAGGGATCTCATTCAGCTTAGAAAGCCCTTATTTAGCTTCTCCTTTTGGCCTGCCACACTAGAACAGAAGCATGGGGATCCTAGCAGGGAAGGCCTTGTAGACTACCGAAAGACTTCAGCTCTTAACTCTGCATGGGCTAGGACACTGTGGCAAATTCTGAATAGAAAAGTACATGATCTTTCATTTTTAAAAGATGATGCTGTCGTGTATAGAACAGACTGTAGCAGGAGCAGAGGCAGAAAGCATAGAGCACATTTGGAAAACAAGCACAACAGTCCCGTGACAGATGATGGTGGCGTGGAACAGGAAGATAACAGCAGTGATGGTGAGAAGAACAGACTCTGGATACAAGGTAGAGCTGAACCGCACCCACCGTGAAGATCTAGGATGACCCCAGGGTTTCTGACCTAAGCAACTGAGATGAAGTTGCCATTCACTAAATCAAGAAGCACTACTTCAGATTAATTCATATACTTAGTTGCTAATTCTTGAGCAGAGATAAGCCATGTATGTTACAATTCCTCAATACTGACAAGGAAAGAGGAAGAGCTGCTGGGAGAAATGGTTACTCTGAGCAATAGTTTCCCGGGTACAACTCAACTGGTGTATCGTTTCTTTTTCTATTTTCTTTTCTTCTCTATTAGCACTGACAATCAGGAACTAGTATACATGGAAAATATTTTTAAAAAGCACTCCTTAGGGGTTTTTTTTAACGCAAAATGATAACTCACAAACACCAGGCTGTAACACTGCAGGGCTTTTCCTTTTATCAATCATCAGGAGATGATTAGCTCCTACGACTTGAAGGTTTGGTTTACATACATTGACGTGAGACTTTACCTGGTTTTACAGGAGCTTTACACCAAAGAGCCTGATGAGTATGAAATGTTCGTAAAAAATCCTTCTTCCCAGGTATAACCTTACAGGACCCCAAATTGCTAAGTAAAGGAGACGAACAGCCAGTCACCACAGTTTTCAGTAGATTCGCCATGTTAGTATGAGCTCCCAACTTTCTGAATCCCAAATTTCCTTGAGGGTAAATCACTAAAAGGAAAGAAAATAAAGTATTTATGTGCTAAGAAAAACATACTTTGTCATTTGAACATCAAAAACATTTTTTAAAAATACTCATTCAAAGAGCTTGGAATATAAAGTTTTATGTGGGCATCTACAATGAATTTATTTGCCAAGTCCTTTACTTACAGAAGATGCTTCAAAACTTTGTTTCCAACTCAGATATTTAAAACTTGAAATCCATTTTCCCACTTAAATTGTGGCTATAAACCCACTATTCAATTCTAAGTCTTGATCACCTAAGTCTAATTGATCCTCAATGTAGCTAGAAAGCTGAAAAAGAAAATTGCTATAAGACGAACCATGAGAGATGATGGACTCTGCAAAACAAACTGAGGGTTCTAGAGGGGAGGGGGGTAGGGGGATGGGTTAGCCTGGTGATGGGTATTGAGGAGGGCACGTTCTGCATGGAGCACTGGGTGTTATGAACAAACAATGAATCATGGAACACTGCATCAAAAACTAATGATGTAATATATGGTGATTAACATAACAATAAAAAAATTTAAAAAAAAAAGAAAGAAAATTGCTATAGAGTTCAATCACATCTTACATGAAAGTTACCTCTAAATCTGCACATACAGCAAAAATTGCACAGTTACCCTTGAATTTCCCTTAAATTGTCTATAATACTGTATAGTAGCAACCTATTTAGCCACCATGTACAGAAAACACTGGCAACCTACTCAGTGCAGCAAGATGTTTATCCTGTAAGACCCCTGAATTGAGACTGAGTGAACATGAGATGCATGTTTGCCAAGTGTACATCTCAAGAAAATTAAACATGTATGAGATATGACTCCAATTTTAAAAAAGAAAGAAAAATGCCATTATCACATAAGTTTGTGCTTGTAGGTGTGGGTGTAACTAGGAACTCTTCCATCAGTGGTTCTCACACGTGGCTACTTCTTTACCAGCTCTAACTGGGCTGGATGAAGTGTCATTAACCTTTGTTATTATTGACCTAAGCTTCAGTGGTTACCTCCACTGCTCTCCATGACAGATCCCCAGGGCTGCACTGAAGGCATCCCCACCATTCCCTCGATTCCCAATGCTCCCCGATCCTTCTTTTCTTTCCTTCAAAATCAGGAAGAAGCAGATCTGGAATTCTATCAGTCAAACTCAGCTAACTCCACCAACTACTTTAAGCTCTGCACCATTGTGTGGGCCCTGCTGGGGTCCAGCACCCAATCCCAGCAGACTCCATAAACATTCTTCCAGCATCCAAAGGAAGGGTCTAGCTTACTCAGAACTGCTGCTACAACTCCCTGAAGCAACTTCTTACAAATACCAGAAAGCCACACTGGGAATGGAAATCCTTAATCCAGATGGGGCTTATTCTTAAAATGCCCTTTAATTCAACAAACACGTATAGAGGGATGAGTCAGAGGCACAGCCGTTAGAAGCATCTGTAGAATCAAACTGGAATAGGTCACACACTTTGAGATAAGAAAAGTCAACAAGTAATAACACTACAAAGCAGAGTAAGGCAAGTCCAAAGTTCTTTGAGGGATCAAAGAAGGAGATTATGTATTCCTACAGGGCTCAGAAAAAAGAAAAGAAACACATTTGAGATGGAGAGAGTAATGTGAAAAAAGCTAAGGAAGCAGAAGCATGCAAGATGGGTTCAGACATGCAATCAGAAATGTATCTGAACAATGCTTTGCACTTGAATAGGTTTTATATTTTCAGTGTTTCCACATGTCATTTCATTTCAATCCCAAGCATTTCTGAGTCCCATAAATATTCTCCTCATTTATTCATGGGTCACTTCTAGGGTTAGTCATGGCTGAGAATGGAGAGTAACAGTTTGAAATCCAGCCCCGAATTCAAAACATTCACAGAATCTATGCCAAGAACAAGGGAGATACAAAGATATATAAAAGATACAAAGATATTAAAAATTCTTGCCTTGAGGGAGATTTGTCCTACCATTACCAATGACCTAGTCTTTTTTTTTTTTTTAAGATTTTATTTATTATTTATTTGACAGAGAGAGAGAAAGAACAAGCGGGGGGGAGTGGCAAGCAGAGGGAGAGGGAGAGAGGCAGGCTCCACATTGAGCAGGGAGCCCGATGTAGGGCTCGATCCCAGGACCCTGAGATCATGACCTGAGCCGAAGGCAGACTCTTAACCAATTGAGCCACCCAGGCGCCCCGACCAATGACCTAGTCTTATCCCAACCTCCCCACTTACCCTAGTTTCTCTTCTTGGATCATCCCACCTCCCCAACAACCACCATTCTCGCGGGGCTGATGAGGTTTTCCCAGACCTCATCAGGGAAAGAACAAAGCTAGCTGTAAGAAAGCCTGTGTGTTGTCTAAGTCTGCCACTCACTCCCTGAATCTCTCTGCATCTCAGTCTGCTCATCTATAAAAGCATAGGAAAGCTCGTGTTTTAGACCCCATTAGGCTCTAAAACTTTTATGATGAGATTTTACAATGCTTTAAAGCTGAAGTCCTATTTCATAGAATCCGGAAACACTGTCCTGCTTACTTAGAAAATGGGAATTTGATGTTGAATAGATCCCTGGCATCAGGCATCAGTTAAGGCCAAGGCCTTCAGAGGCCGATCTTGCCAAAAAATCCACCTACTTTAAGTTATGAACATACAGGACAGTGATCAGAAAGTAGTTTATTGGCAAGAACGGTCCCTACCACTAAGCCTAAATCAAATACAAATGACCATGAAAGAGATTTGGAGAATATTTGAAACCGTGTTATCACAGACAGGTACTTGTTTATATCGAACATAGAATACTAGCCTGTCACATTTGTCCCTCTCTTCACTTAAAAAGCCCTCTGCTATTTTATTATCCATGTGTTTCTATGACTTTGAAGCAATGGGGGAAAGCTTTACAACTCAAAATTGAAAAAAAATTAGTATATCATTGATACAGCACTGTAATGTAAGTTATTTGGACAACTTTCTCCCCAGTAGGCACTAAAATTCTTGAGGGCAGGGAGAGAGGGCAGCCTAGAGGCTAACAAGGTGACCTGTGGGTTGTAAGCCCCCACTCTGTAATTTATTAGCTGTGTCCTTGGTAAGTCATTCACTTAACTCCTCTGAAACTGATTCCCTCACCTTTAAAATGAAGATAATTTGTGAGGATTAAAAGGACACAGTATTTTAATTGCTATTATTATTCACTTTGGTATTACATCTGGCCCAGTGCTTTGCACAAAATAGGAAAACAGCAAGTGTTTTTTGACTGAATTTTTTGTTTTTTGACTCAAATTTCCTTTGAAAATGAAATGCTGTGTATCCTTGCGGAAAACTGATTCCATTAGCAAAGGTAATCAGCCTGAGCACACTTGCTGATAAGAAAGTAATCCTAAACTGTACATTTAATAAAATTAAAAAAAAAAAACAGCCAGGTTTGCAAATCAAAGGGGTGTGATGGAGAAAAGGGGAGCATTTTAAATAAAAGCATGCAAGCCCCATCCAAACGGAGTCTGTCCTACAAGACTCCTTACAAGTTGATCTCTTTAAGGACTGCCCTGCACCACAGGGCGAATAAAGGACGCCTGCAACCGTAAACAAGTCACGCTTTTAAAGCAAAACATACCAACCAAGGGCACAATACCCTACAGAAGCTTAGACTGGCAGGCAGTGTGACCTCCACCAAACCCAATGGTACCGCCCCTCCTTCGGCCACTAAACTGCAGCGCGTCTGGCAACTGCCCGGGACCGCTATTTATAACCTTCCCCTGAAGTCGATTGGCCAAGGCCGAAAAATAGACATTCTGCCTCCGGGGTTCGAATCAGCCTGGCCCCCACCGCTGTCTCCTCCCGGTCGCCAACCCCGGGCCCCCCTCGGCCTGGTTGAAGTTTGCCCGGACCACCACCAGCCCGCACAGACAGACACACTCACAACGTTCTCTCGCCACCTCCTAGGTCTCCAGCTGATCGCCGACCCCGAATTCCCTTAAGGTTCAAGCGCAATTTCGGGGCGTCCAGCTGCCACTTCTCTAGGTGCACCCTCTATCAAAAGTCCTCTATGACCTCCCCTCCTCCTCCCATCTTGTGGGCCGAAATGACCCCGTACGACTCCCGCTGCCCGCCAAAGCTCCAAGATCTGCACCTGCACAGCTGTCTGTTCCCTGACCCCAGCGAGTACCCAGTTCCCCAACCACCCGCCCACTCCTTTCCACGTCGCCCCAGCAAGAGACAGGAAAGAGGGCCCTCGAGGCGCGGTTCTCCTTCCGGACCCAAGCCTCTGGCCTGCGGGCGCCCGGGTGCACCGTGCACCCGGGCCACTGCCGACCCCGCCCCCTTCTGCTCCTTGACAGGTCTCCTCCTCGGCGGGGGCCCGGACCATCCCCGCGAGCCCCGCGGCCCCCCTCCAGCTGCGCCCCAATCGCGCGCCCCGGCTGCCCGCGCCGCTCACCTTGGCGGGGAGGCCAGGAGGCCCTGGGCGGCGCGCGCGAGGGCGGCGGGGGCGGGGAACGCCGCGCTGACAGACCCGGGTTCGGGCCCCAAGGCTCTGCGCCTCCAACCCGGAAGAACAGCCCCAACCCCGCGGCGGCGAAGGCCACGTGACGGCGGCGCGCGCGCGCGCGCGCACACACACACACACACATACACACACACACACACCCAGCACACGTGACGGCGGCACACACACACACACACACACACACACACAGAGCACACGTGACGGCGGCGCGCGCGCGCACACACACACACACACACACACACACACACACACACACACACACACACACACACCACCCACTCCCCCGCCCCGCGCCCCCTCCCCACCCGGCCCTTCAGCCCGCTCGGCCCCGGCGTCTGCCGTGTTCTCTCCGGACAAGAACCACGACCTCACCAAACGCCCCCTAAGAGCGCAAAGGCTAGTTACCCCAAGGGACCCTTCACTCCTCAGTGGCAGCCAAAACCTCTTTGTCTCGGGCTCGACCCGCGGCCCCCTGCCCCGCCTCCGCGCTTTCCCTCCGCGCGTCCTTGTCAATCAAACCTGGAGCCCTGCGCCGGCGCTGAAGTTTTCAGGGCTACAATTGGAGCTGGAGAACCAGTTACAAAGTGTGATTTCCTCTCCAGTGTCCCACCAGAGCAAATACAAGGATAATATAACTCCACTTGTGGTACCTTTCCTCTAGATCTCTAGGAAAAATCAGAACTTCTGTAACAGAAGAGGACCAAAAGGAAGGTGGGAGGAGGCCGAGGTGTGGTGAAGGGCGGGAATGAGGGCACTGTTTTTCCATTCTGCCAGAGGAGGTGGAGTTAAATTCCTCGGAAATGATGCCAAGGCCCGAAAATTAACACACATCTACGTATTGGTCTTCCCACGGCTGGCCCAGAGAAAGCCGCGTGCTGTTGGTGGTATTTAATATCCAGCGCTAGAGAGCGCCCTTGGTGGACATGAAGTGGCCTGACAAGGCCTGGGTTGATGGCTGCAAAACTATTAAAGGACCCCAGAACATAAGGACCTGCTTGTCCTTTGCACATACGTCTGTCAGTCTGCAGGTGTCTTCTGATTAAAAGTGGAAAGAATCAAATGTAGAATATAAAATGGTTCTTACCCAAAGCTCAATCATCATGAAGTGTCAGCATGATCACTGCTTTTAACTTTAAGTGAAATATTTAAGATAGGCAAAACAGATATTCCTTAAAAAGAAACTTCAGAGAAACCCTTCCTTTAAGAACAGCTCTTGTGCTGGAATTCCCGGATGGCTCAGTGGGTTAAACATCTGCCTTCAGCTCTAGGTCACGATCATCCCAGCGGGGAGCCTGCTTCTCCCTCTGCCTGCAGCTCCCCCTGCTTGTGCTTGCTCCCTTTCTCCCTCTCTCTGACAAATAAATGAAAAAAAAAAAAAAGAACATCCATCTCTTGTGTTTAACCAGCATAAAAGGTCATCCAATTAATAATGGATTTCCACTGACATCCACAGGACGTCAAGGGAAAATACTGCCCTTCTCCTGAAAGAGTTCACCGACAGGAAAGGACACAAGGTCCCTATTTTAGAAAATATAACGGGGGTGGGGGGGACAGCACCTGGGTGGCTCAGTCAGTTAAGCATAGGACTCTTGATTTGGGCTCAAGTCATGATCTCATGGGTCTTGAAAATGAGCCTGGCATCTGCTCCGGGCCCAGCAGGGAGTCTGCTTGAGATTCTCTTTCTTCCTCTGCCCCTCCGCCACTCATATGCGCGCGCGCGCGCACGCGCGCTCTCTCTCTCTCTAAATAAATTAAAAAAAAATAAAATATTTGGGTGCCTGAGTGGCTCAGTCGGTTAAGTCTCTGACTCTTGATTTCCGATCAGGTCATGATCTCAGAGTCATGATATCAAGCCCCGAGTGACACTCCATGCTCAGTGCGGAGTTGGCTTGGGTTTCTCTCTACCTCTCCTTCTGCCCCTCCCCTCCATGCTCTCTCTCTCAAATAAATAAATTTTTAAAAATAATAAAAAATAAAAAATATAATGAACCGTGATAAATGTAACCATAGAGAAAGGTTCAAGATATGGCAGTTTCAATGAGGCAGAAGTAATTCATAAGGATTAAGACTAAGCCCCTTTCATGATATATGTAAGTCAAATCATTATGCTGTACACCTCAAACGTATACAGCGCTACATGTTAATTATATCTCAGTAAAACTGGGGAAAACAAATACTTGTTTTAAAACACTGGGGGCAAGGGTTTGCTGCTTTTCTCTTTCAAGACTTAAAAACCTGTGGTTCCCAGTTGGGGACAATTTTGTCCCACCGTGTCTGGAGACATTTTGTCGTCACACTGCAAAGAGAAATCATCTAATGGGTAGAGACCAGGGATGCTGCTAACCACTCAACATTACACAGGACAGCTCCCTACAACAAAGAATTATCTGGTCCCAAACATCAACAGTGCTAAGACTGAGAAACCCTGGCTTAAATGAATGCTCAATGGGTTATTTAATTTCACCTTCTTATTTCACATCAGAACAAATCCAAAGATGACATACCATTTTTCACTTTTACCGTTAAACAGTAAGTATATGATAATTTTTAAAATTCATTCTTCTCATTTGTCGAACATAACTTGGTGCCATTGCTCCAGATGAAAACATTTGTCATTTGGAAGGTTCTGTTTTAGGCCCTAATCTCCTACATAGTAATTACAAAATATTCATAGGAGTCCCCACAGAAAACTGGATTAAGTTCCAAAAGTTTGTAAGTTAGTTGCTTCTGAATCTTAGAAAATACCTTGTATAAAATTTTTGCAAAAATTTTATTTTCCCTCTTAGGTTTTGTGAGGGCTTTGTCCACTTTGATATCTGCTTCTTCTTCTTTGGCTTTCTCCACCCCCAACCCCCATTTAGAAAAATACCTCTCCTCTCAGGACGCCCAGGTGGTTCAGTCAGTTAAGTGGCCGACTCTTGATTTTGGCTCAGATCATGATCTCAGAGTCTTGGGATTGAGCTCCATGTTGGGCTCCCTGCTCAGAGGGAGTCTGCTTCTCTCCCTCCCCAGCTGCCCCTCCCCCACCCATTCTCTGTCTCTCTCTCTCTCTCTCTCAAATAAAAAAATCTTCAAAAAAAAGAAAGATACCTTTCACATATATGTAAATTTTCATTAGATTGGTCTATGATTTGGATACTTTAATAATTAATTTAAGTTAAATAAAAACTTTAATAAATATTTAATACATAATTTAAATTTGGACAATCCAATTTTATTTTTTTTAAGATTTTATTTTTAAGTAATCTCTACACCCAACATGGGGCTCAAACCTAACCCCGAGATCAAGAGTCCCATACTCTACTGACTGAGCCAGTCAGGCACCCCTGGATAGATCCAATTTTAAACACATCCAAATTTAAACCCTCTGAAATTTAGGAGACTTTGTACCCACAAATGCTTAAAGATAGTGTTTACTATTCAGAGTCCTAATCTATTAGAAGCAAAAAAGGTAAAATCTTCAGAGGAGTGTAACACACCATTAGGGTCTGCTTGGAGCCTCAACCCAGAGAGGTGCCCAATAGCCAAAAATCAAAATGTAGACTGAGCCTGAGAAGATATGTGATCAAAAACTGAATCCTAGGGGCACCTGTGTGGCTCAGTTGGTTAAGCATGTGCCTTCGGCTCAGGTCATGATCCCAGAGTCCTGGAATGGAGCCCCACATTAGGCTCCCTGCTCAGCGGGGAGCCTGCTTCTCCCTCCCCCTCTGCCTGCTTCTCCCCCCCCCCGCTTGTGCTCTCCCTCTCTCTGTCAAATAAATAAATAAAATCTTAAAATAAAATAAAAACCACCTGAATCCTAAAGAGAACACATTACCAAAACCCTGCCTCCTGTTAAAACCAGGCCAGAGATGGGTCAATTAAATGTGTTTTCATTTATGATTATTATGTTAAACAGTTATCAGTAGTTTATGGTTTCAAGGCTCCCTTTTACAAGTAAATATTAGCAAAGTGAACAACTCCAATGAGAAAGTATTCTTAGACTCCTTAGACTCCAGGGATTTTGAATAATGCAGGCAGACACTTGACTGGTTTTAAGGCAATCATCACTAACCCCAATCTCAGCCCTTTTTTCCTAACAGACCAATCAAGACTGTGTTGATTTTAGGAAACAAATATTAACTAACTAAATGAACTTACACTGTTCAACATTAATTGGAAGAGGATCGAGGAAAACTGACATTAAATAGCCAGCACAGAGCTAAATAACTGGCAGTTTGTTTAAAGAAGACCAGTTTGCAGGGCACCTCGGTGGCTCAGTCGGTTAAGTGTCTGCCTTTGGCTCAGGTCGTAATCCCTGGGGTCCTGGAATCAAACCCCATGTAGGGCTCTCTGCTCAGTGGGGATTCTGCTTCTCCCTCTGCCTCTGCCCCTCCCCCATTCGTTCTCCCTCTCTCTCTCTCAAATAAATAAATAAATAAAATCTTTAAAAAAAAAACAAACACCAGTTTGCATTTAGAATTGTTTAGAACTGGGCACCTGGGTGGCTTAGTCGTTAGTGTCTGCCTTCAGCTCAGGTCATGATCCCAGAATCCTGGGATCGAGCCCCGCATAGGGCTCCCTGCTCTGCTGGAAGCCTGCTTCTCCCTCTCCCCCTGCTTCTGTTCCCTCTCTCGCTGTGTCTCTGTCTGTCAAATAAATAAATAAAATCTCAAAAAAAAAAAAAAAAGAATTGTTTAGAACTAACTCAGCAAACCTTTGTGGATATTGTTCTCCCCATATAGTAAGTGCCAATGATAAAAAAAATCTATGTTTTTTTTTTTCTTTTAGAACATAAAAAAGTATTTATCTACTGATACCCTTGGGGGCCCAGGAAGATGGTGAGAGATAGGGGTAACAAATTGCTACAAACTGGGTGGCTTAAAACAGCAGAAATGCATTCATTCAGAGTTCTGGAGGCTAGAAGTCTGATATCAATGTGTCAGCTGAGTTGATTCCTCGGATGTTCTGAGAAAGAAATTGCCCCACACCTCTCTCTTACCTTCTGGAGAAAGCTTCTGGTTGTCAGCAATCCTTTGGTGTTCCTTGACTTACAGACACAAGACTCCCAATCTCTGCCTCCTCACCACACTGCCACCCTCTATGTGTATCTCTCTGTGCCCAAATCTCCATGTCCTTTCTCATATAAAGACACCAGTTAGAGGAATTAAGGTCCACCCTAAAATCCAAGATGATTTCATCTCAAGATCCTTAACTAATTACAACTGCAAAGGCTGTAATTCCAAGTAAGGGTGGTGATGAATTTGGGAGGGGGACACTCTTCCACCCACTGCAGGGCCATTCTGTGTTAGTAAGGGTACTACAATATAAAGAGGAGTCGTTTTTTGTTGTTGTTTTTTAAACATACGTGGAGGGCGCCTGGGTGGCTCAGTTGGTTAAGCGACTGCCATCCTCAGGTCATGATCCTGGAGTCCCAGAATCGAGTCCTGCATCAGGCTCCCTGCTCAGCAGGGAGTCTGTTTCTCCCTCTGACCCTCCCCCCTCTCATGTGCGCTCTCTCTCTCTCATTCTCTCTCAAGTAAATAAATAAAATCTTTAAAAACAAAATAAAATAAAACATAGGTGGATTTATCAGTTCTTGAATTTAAAGTGGAAATCCAAAGTATTTTGGGGAAATTCAGGTGGAAGTCATTTTGTATTAATAATTAAAAGAAACTCCTAATGTTTTGCTTTTTTTCAAAGTTTCTTTCTTTCTTTCTTTCTTTCTTTCTTTCTTTCTTTCTTTCTTTCTTTCTTTCTTTCTCTCTTTCTTTCTTTCTTTCTTTCTTTTTTTGTAGTAATCTCTACACCCAACGTTGAGTTCCAACCCACAACCCCAAGATCAAGAGTCTTATGGTCCTCAGACGGAGCCAGCCAGGCACTCCTCGTTTTGCTTTCTTAATAAAGACTTGACCTAATTGCATTTTTCCCTCAGTTTTTAAACATATATAACTATATATTATATAGCTACCACTCTCAAGCTACTTGATTATAAAACTCCATAATAGCAGTTAACATGTTTATATTTAACTTTATAGATATTGCATTTTGATGAAAACTCTAGCTCAAATAAACAGTTTTTTTAAGCAGTCTTGTGAAACATAATCTCTTTGTAGATCTTTTTTTATGCTAGATGTTACCCATAACAGAAAAGCAAAAACCAGAATTTGTCACCTTTGCTGCTTGTGGACATACCAGTCTAGTAGAATGTCCTACTTCGTTAACCATTCATTCTCAGTTCTTTTGCCACTTAAATGTGCAAATGTTTCAAATGTTCCCTTGGCCCTCTTTCCTTTTAACTCTAGTACTTTTTTCCCCTGGCAGTCCAATGTCAACTGTACTATGACAACCTCCAAAGCTTAGTGTCCAGCCCAAATCTCTCTCTTGAGCTCCAGACCCATGTAGCCAATTGCCTACTGGTTATTTCCAATGAGATATCCACAGGTATTCTAAACTCGGCACGAGAAAATTCTCTCCTGTTCCTCTCCTTCAAGCTATAATATACTTACTGCTTCCTAAATGTACAAAGCTGTTCTATACCCCCTAGCTGTTTGACATGCTTTTTCTTCAGTCTAGAAAGCTCTCCCTGTTCTCCCTATTCTTTGCAGACGTGCTCATGCTTGTCTCTTCCTCTGTAAAGCATTCTAGGCAGGCTTGTTCTTCTCTCACTTCTCCAAACTAGCACAGTGTTTGGCACAGAACAGACGCTAAATAATGATTTTGCAGGTTGTTGTAAAGAGGAGAGAAAACTACTGTAAAGAAGATAGCCCAGGGTCTGGCCCATTATAGAGTTTCAGAAGTGTCCAATTTATTCTGACAAAGATGCAAGAGCAATTCAATGGAGGAACATTTGCCTTTTCAAGAAATGGTGTTGAAGAAACTGAACATCCATAGGCAACAAACACTCCACCTAAACCTAAGTCTCACAGTTTATACGATAATTAAATCGGAATGGAATACAGACTTTAATGTAAATAAAACTGTCACCAGCTAGACCCCAAGACCTGGTCTTTACTGCCCACCTGTTTGTACCTACTAACTTTGGTCTTACATTTTCCGCTAAGCTCTTCTTTCAGGATTTCCTCTAGACTCAGGCACATGAAACCTGAAACCACCCCCCTCGCTCCCCGCAACTGGTGATGGCAACTGCACTGACATAATCTCCCCGCTGCCCAGACCACCAAGACTGTCTGAGCTAAACCGGGCTCACACCTGTGCAGATGGGCTATGGTTTGACCTAGGGAATGACCTACAGTTACCTTCACCTAATTATACTACTACAATCCCTGCCCTAAGAGGAGCCTCAGCCTCATTTACATAACATACAATGTGTGTATAGGCATGTTTCCTGAAGGCACAGGCATGGCCTTATGCCCTCCTCTCTGCAGGATGACAAGGCTTCTCTATCTAAATATTCATCCTAACCCTAACCCAAAGGAACCCATTCACCCTCTGAGGGAGTCACAGCTTTGGAAGCCATTCCCTATGATCTCATTTGCTACAAATGAAAGTTTTCTTTGTGCCACAACTCAACCTGGTGCAATTTCTGACTCACCAAGGAACAAACTCATGTTGGTTTGGTTACAAAACCACAGAACCTTTTAAAAGAAATAAGAGAAAAATCTTCAGGGTCTCGGGCATGGCTTGACACCAATAGCATGATTTATAAAAGGAAAAACTGATAAATTGAATCTCATCAAAATGAGAAAACCTGCAAAAGACCAGGTTCAGGTTAAGAGAATTAAAAAACAAGCTACAGAATGGGAGAAGATAGGGGTGCCTGGGTGGCTCAGTGGGTTAAGCGTCTGCCTATGGCTCAGCCAGGGGTCTTGGGATCAAGCCCTGCATAGGGTTCCCTGCTCAGTAGGGAGCCTGCTTCCCCTTCTCCCTCCGCCACTACCCCTGCCTGTTATCTCTCTCACTCTGTCCCGCTCTCTGTCAAACGAATAAATACAATCTTAAAAAAAAACTGTTGAATTTTGAGAGTTCTTTATATATTCTACATATACACCCTTTGTAGATAAGTGTTTTGCAAATATTTTCTCCCATTCTTTTCTTCTTTTTAAGATTGTATTTATTCGTTTGACAGAGAGACACAGAGAGAGAGGGAACACAAGCAGGGGGAGTGGGAGAGGGAGAAACAGGTTTCCCGCTGAGCCAGGAGCCCGATGATGTGGCTCCATCCCAGGACCCCCCAGGATCATGACCTGAGCCAATGGCAGCCGCTTAACGACTGAGACACCCAGGTGCCCCAAAACTCAACAGTTTTTTAAAAATCCAAATGGAAGGGGCGCCTGGGTGGCTCAGTTGGTTAAGCGACTGCCTTCGGCTCAGGTCATGATCCCAGAGTCCCGGGATCGAGTCCCACATCGGGCTCCCTGCTCAGTAAGGGAGCCTGCTTCTCCCTCTGACCCTCCCCCCTCTCATGTACTCTCTCTCTCTCATTCTCTCTCTCTCAAATAAATAAATAAATCTTTAAAAAAAAAATCCAAATGGAAAATAAATACTCATCTTACAACAGAAAAAAAAAATCCAAATAGATGGGCGCCTGGGTGGCTCAGTCGGTTAAGCGACTGCCTTCGGCTCAGGTCATGATCCTGGAGTCCCAGGATCGAGTCCCGCATCGGGTTCCCTGCTCGGCAGGGAGTCTGCTTCTCCCTCTGACCCTACCCCCTCTCATGAGCTCTCTCTCTCATTCTTTCTCTCAAATAAATAAATAAAATCTTTAAAAAAAAAAAAAACAAATAGAAAATGGGCAGGGGTGACTGGCTGGCTCAGTTGGAGGAGGAGGCAACTCTTTTTTTTTTTTTTTAAGTTTCAGATGTGAGGCCGGGGAGAGCGCGAATGGGAGTGGGGGTTGGGGAGGGAGAAGCAGATTCCCCACAGAGCACAGAGCCTGGACATGGGACTCAATCCCAGGACCCCCAGATCATGACCTGAGACAGAGGCAGATGCTTGCTGACTGAGCCACCCAGGCACCCAGGAGGTTACAACTCTTGACCTCGGGGTCATGAAGCTGCCTGGCTACATTAGGCAGTCAACACATATTTGTTAAGAGTTAGAAAAACATTGTGAGTGCCCTATAAGAGTTAAAACAGAAAGAAGAGTCAGTTGACCCTTGAAAAATGTAGGGGTTAGGAGCATTGACCCTCTCCCACCCCCCTTAATTGAAAATCTGCATATAACTTTTGACTCCTCCAAAACTTAACTAAGAGCCAACTGTTGACCAGAAGCCGTACCAATAACATAAACAATTAACATACGCTTTGTATATTATATGTGTTGTATACTGTATCCTTATAATAAAGTAACCTAGAGAAAAGAAAATGTTAAGAAAATCATAAGGAAAATACATTTACAGTACCATATCTGCATATAAGTATAGTTCAAACCCATGTTGTTCAAAGATCAACTGTACTGGGTTTTGGCCTTGTGCCAACAAAAAGAGCAGTACATAGACTGTGCCAGAGAGAGATGGGGAAATAGAACACATCAGTAGCAAAAGACCTCTTACTTGATATTTATACATTAAACATTGATGTTCCCAATTGTCTTTCAAATGCCATATTTGGACCCTGAAAATAGCATTTCTAGCTATTACATTACCTTGTTGCTAGCCAGCAAGCACTTCAGTTCAATTAGTTGAATTGTGCAATTAGTAGAATGTTGCCCGTTGTAATTATTCACCGAGAACTTCCTCTAAAATTTTCAACCCAGATCTCATGCTCGGACCACCACTTTCTTTCTTTCCAACTCCCTTCTTTCTGACTCTTGATTTCCCTTTTCCTTCCAATCTATCATTTATCTTTCATTTTCAATCCTCTGGCTTAAGCCACGAGCAGCCCCTCAGCCCCTTCTGACTTTACTCTCCTGCCTTAACTGCATTAATGAAAGTTCATTCCTACATCAGGTTGTCAAGAGTTGCTAGAGAAAAATCACAAAATTGTTCAGAGCGTTGCCCCTGTAAATCCCTGGTCTCCAACTTCAGCTGGACTTTTTGCAGCCCCCAGCAGTTCTCCTGTGAACTGGCCGCCTTCCGAAGCAGCCTTCTCTCCCAGAGCAGCATTTGCAACCATTGCCACTTTCCTCAGACTCCTTCTTTTTATGTCTCCCACCCTCACAGTAAAAACATTTCCTCCCTTTTTACTGAGAACATGCAAATCATCTTAAGTTTCCAGCATCCTCCCTCTCCTGCAATTTCTCTGCCTCTGCTTCCATTTCTTAGCGAAAAAGCTTTCCCCCATCCAAAGTCATTTCTGCCACCTATACTCTGAATTTGTGTTCTGCCTCCTCCTCTGGTCCATTATTCCCTCAGTTTCCCCCTTTTTCCCTGATGTTTTCCTTTCTCCCCTCATTGTCTTTAGCTAACAAATGCATCTTTCTCCCATCTTTAAAATAAAAAGAAACTATAATGGCGACAAAACATCTCTAATACACTTGCCTTACAAACTTCCCGTATCTCCCTCATTTATTTTACTGTCAGGTTTAGAGCTGTGAATACTTCCTAATACTGACAGCTACTTGTACCCAAATCACTTGCAAATTTATATTATTCCATTTGCAAATTTCCTGGGAATGCCTGTTTATTTACAGTGAGAAATAGAACTCAAATACAATAGAATGTTTGCATCTCTGTGACGCACTTATTCTGGAGATAAAGTGTAGTATGGTTTCAGCTTGTGGACTCTGGGCTTAACAGAACTGGGTTGCTCACTATTTATGTGATCTTAGGCAAGTTAATTGGGCTCTCTCAATCTCAGTGTTTTCATAACACGAGGAAGTAATAGTACCTACCTCATACCATTGTTTGGAAGATGAAATGAGGAAATTAAAATGAGATAACTCATGTAAACTGTTTACTTAGGACACAGTAAGTGCTAAATATTAGCTATTATTGTTGTTCCCGTTCTTCTCAAAAAGCAAATTTAGATAGGTAATTGGAAGATCACTTGGCAAAAGTGGACTTGGTTCCCAGAGGCAGTTGCTGTTCAGCTGGTTAGCAGCCTCAGGCAGTGAGTGCCTGCCAAGGTGAATAGAGTGCTCAAGCTCAGAGAAGGTGCACTTTTACAGATTCTTCATAATCCTAATTTTATCTGGCCTCTCTGTACCATACAACACCCTTGACCTTTCTCTTTTTTTTAAGATTTTGTTTATTTATTTGAGAGAGAGAGAGAGAACAAGCAGTGGGGAAGGGCAGGGGAGAGAGAGAGAAGGCGACTCCCCGCTGAGCAGGAAGCCTGACATGGGACTGGATCCCAGGGCCCGGAGATCAAGACCTGAGCCGAAGGCAGACACTTAACTGACAGCCACCCAGGCGCCCCTGGCCTTACCTTTTTTACATTCTGTTCTCCACTGGCTTCTCTCAGTTTTAGTCCTACATAAACAGAGGACACAGATCTCTCTTCCTCAACCCAGCCATTAAATGTATGTTTCTCTTTCCTCTTCTGCCTCTATCCACTTTCCCTAAGTTAGCTCATTTCTCCTGTGGCTTCAGCTCTTAAATATCTAATGCTAGGCAACATTCCTTTGACCTCTAACTCCATAATTTACCTATCTCTAAACAATTCCACTTGTATGCCAAATGAAATGTCCAAAACGGAGCTAGTGAGAGGCCCCCTCTTTCACTGAACCTGCCCCCCTCTGGTATGCCCGCTTTTGGAGACTGAAGGATCAAAGCCAGAATCCTGGGAGTCATCATTTTCCTGGCTTATTAATAAGACTTTCATATATCTGTCAACTTCTTCAGAAACATTTCTTGAATTTGGCCTTTCTCTCTAACCCCACTACCACTACCTTAATCACCATCATCATTTCCCTCTGGAATTTCTACTACAACCATCACAGGTCTTCCTGTTTCTAGTCTCAGACACCTCACAGCTACTAATTTCACACCCTTCCTTATCCTCAGCACTAAAACAGTGTCAGGTACAGAGCAGACATGTGATAAATATTTACTAAATGAGGGGTACCTGGGTGGCTCAGTCAGTTAAGCATCTGAGTCTTGATATCAGCTCAGGTCTTGATCTCAGGGTCATGAGATCAAGCCCCGTGTTGGGCTCCACATTGGACATGGAACCTATTTAAAAAAAATTTTTTTTTTTACTGAATGAATGAGTAAGTGAACGAATGAATTCCTGTCCTCATGGAATTATAGTCCAGCTAAGAGATCAACATGAAACAAGTAAGCATAGCAGATGTTGGGGAGATCCCAAGTAGCATTCCTGGCTATCTCAGACTCAAAGATGGATTGGTGCCTTGATCCAGATGGGAGTCAAGTGCTGACTGGCTGGGACTATATTTCATAGCAGGCCCAAGACATTAGGAGTGGAAGATAAGTTATACATATGAGACCCAAGAGAACAAACATGTCAGCTAATTCTTCTCTCTCTTAATGATGTCCCCACTAATTTATGATATATATGTTGCCATGATAACTTGGGCGGGGACGAGTGAACTGAATTAGCTAGGAAAAGGGTAGGGAGTGATGGAATAAGATGCAACAAGGTTTATTTATATGTGTTCAGTTTTTAAAACTTTTTATTTAGAGATAATTTAGATTCACAGGCAGTTATAGGAAATAATATGGAGAGGGCCACACAGCTGGCATAGTCGGTTAAGCATCTAACTCTTGGTTTCAGCTCAGGTCATGATCTCAGGGTCTGAGATGGAGCCTCACACTGGGTTCCATACAGAATCTGCTTACGAGTCTCTCACCCTCTCCCTTTTCCCCTCCCACTTGTACTTGCTCTCTCTCTCTCAAATCTTAAAAAAAAAAAAAGAAAGAAAGAAAGAAAGAAAGAAAGAAAGAAAGAAAGAAAGAAAGAAAGAAAGAAAAAAGAAAGAAAGAAAGAAAGAAAGAAAGACAGACAGACTATGGAGAGATCTTATTTACTCTTCACCCAGTTTCCCCCAATGGTAGTATCTTACATAACTATACATAACTATAATACAATATCACATCCAGGAAATTGACAATATGCCTACCTTAGTTTTACATGCACCCATTTGTGTGTGTACACACACGTACATGTATTTAGTTCTATGCCGTTTTATCAATATGTAGATTCACGTGAGTACCACCACAGTCAAGAGCAAAATGGTTCCATTACAAAGATTCCTCATAGTATCTAACCTTTCAGTAGCCACACTCCTTCCCTCCAACCCCCAGCCCCTCCTTAATCCCTGGCAACCACTAAGCTATTTTCCATCTTTATAATTTTGTCATTTCAAGGCTATATAAATTAATCACACGATAACTGTTTGAGATTGACTTTTTCCCCCCACTCAGTATAATTCCTGTGAGAGCTGTCGAAGTTGTGTGTCTCAGAAGTTGTCCTTCTTGCTGAGTAGTATTCTATGCACCACAGTTTAACCATTCATCCATTAAAGAACATGTAGGTTGTTTCCAGTTTGAGAATAGTATGAATGAAACTGTGATTAAAATTTGGGGACGTGGTTTTGTGTGAACATAAATCTTCATTTCTTTGGGAAAAATGCTTAGTTTGAGCTGCTTTAACAAAATACCACAGACTGTGTGGATTAAAGAACAAATTTATTTCTCACAGTTTTGGAGGCTGGGAAGTCCAAGATCAGGTGCCAGCATGGTCAGGTTTTGGTGAGAGCCCCCTTCCTGGTTTGCAAATGACCATCTCTTTGCTGTGTCCTCACACGGGATATATAAATAAATAAATAAATAAATAAATAAATAAATAAATATCATTAAATCAGAATGATTGAGATTCAAGGTACCATTCATCCTGAGGCAAAATTCCTCTCCAGCTGTGAAGCTATGAAACCAGTTATGTGCTTCCAAAATACAGTGGTGGGATAGGCATAAGACAGACATTCCCGTTCCAAAAAGGAAATAGAAAAGAAACCAACCAGCAGGCAAATTCCATGACATTGTAATACTCAAAACCAATCCTCAGATTTGTCTCACATGATTATGAGGGCTGAAACAACTCACTATTTGCTGTTTGCAAGCTGGGGACCCAGGAAAGCTAGTGGTATAGTTCCAGTCCATATCTGAAGTCCTGAAAACCAGAGCACCAGTGGTGTTAAGTCTCAGTCCAAAGTGAAAAGACCAGTGTCCTAGCCCAAGCAATCAGACAGGGAGAGGGAATTCTCCCTTCCTTCACTTTTTTGCTTTCTTTAGGCCCTCAATGGATAAGATGACACTTTGGGGAGAGCCATCTGGTTTACTCAGTCTACTGGTTTGAATGCTAATCTCTTTCAGGAACACCCTTATAGACATGCCCCGAAAAAAAATGTTTAACCAGATATCTGGGCATCCAATGGACCAAACTGACACATAAATTTAACCATCACAAATATCCAGGAGTGCAATTTCTGGGTTGTATAGTAGTTATATGTAAATTTTTTTAAGATTTTATTTATTTATTCATGAGAGACAGAGGAGGAGAGAGAGAGAGGGGGAGGAGAGAGAGAGAGAGAGAAGCAGAGGGAGAAGCAGGCTCCCAAGGAGCAGGGAGTCCAATGCGGGGCTCGATCCCAGGACCCCGGAATCATGACCTGAGCCGAAGGCAGACTCTTAACCATCTGAGCCACCCAGGCGCCCATACGTAAAATTTTTAAGGAAACTGCCAGGAACTAGTTTCTAGAATGATTATACCAATTGTACATTCCCACCAGCAATGTATGAGTGACTCAGTTTCTGGTTTCTCTACATTCTTGGAAGCATTTGGTGTTGTCACTATATTCTACTTTAACCATTGTGATAAGTAGGTAGTGAAATCTCATTGGTGTTTTAATTTTCATTTACCTGATAGCTAATGATGTTGAACATTTTCCCCTATGGGCTTAAATGCCATTTCACTTACATTCTCATCAGTGAAATGTCTATTCATGTATTTTGCCCATTTCTTAACTGGATTATTCTTTCACAGTTGGGTTCTGAGAGTACTTCATATATTCTAGATACAAGTCTTTTTTTTTTTAAGATCTTATTTATTTATTTGAGAGAGAGAGCATCACTGGGGGTTGGGGAGGGGGGGTAGAGGGAGAGGACGACTCCCTGCTGAGGTTCAATCCCAGGACCCTGAGATCATGACCTGAGCTGAAGGCAAGACGCTCAACCAACTGAGCCACCCAGGCGCCCCTAAATATAAGTCTTTTGTCAGTATATGGCTTGCAAATATTTTCTCCCCCATATTTATGAAAACATTCTCCTCTTAGCTGGACTTGAAAGCTGCACCGTCTACTCCCATACAGTCCAATGATGATCTTGAAGCCATTAAGTTCTGCTAGATTTATGAAAACCAATCTCCTTTTTTAAATTTTTTTCTTCTTCTTTTTTTTAAAAGATTTATTTATTTATTTTGAGAGAGTGAGAATGAGAGAGAGAGAGAGAGAGAGAGCACATGAGAGGGGGGAGGGCTGGAGGGAGAAGCAGGTTCCTTGCTGAGCAGGGAGCCTGATGCGGGACTCGATCCCCGGACTCCAGGATCATGACCTGAGCCGAAGGCAGTCGCTTAACCAACTGAGCCACCCAGGTGCCCTCTCCTTTTTTAAATATTCATTTTTAAATTTAAATCTTCCAAAAACTATAAAAGAAAACCAGTCTTTTTTTTTTATCATCACTATACTAGTGACCTAAGGAAAAAGCAGCATTGCAGGTGATTCCTATCAGCATTAAAAGCCTATTGTATACCAAGTACTTGGCTAAGATCTAATGTTGTAGAGATGAAAAGGTGTCCTCAGGTTGGGGTGCCTGGCTGGCTCAGTCAGTAAAACATGTGACTCTTGATTTTGGGGTTGTGAGTTCAAGACCCACAATGGGTGTGCAGGTTACTTAAAAAAAAAAAGGTGTCCTCTGACTTCAGAAGTAGTTTAATGAAGAGGATAGAGAATAGACCAAATATTAATCTAGCATGCTAAGTGCCAAGACAGTTTTTCCAAGGTACAACTATCATAAGGGACTAGACAGCTTGGGTAAGTCTTCCTGGAAAACATCTTTCAAACCCAGTTTTTTTTTTTTAAGATTTTATTTATTTATTTGACAGAGAGAGACACAGCAAGAGGGGGAACACAAGCAGGGGGAGTGGGAGAGGGAGAAGCAGGCTTCCCGAGGAGCAAGGAGCCTGATGTGGGGCTCGATCCCAGGACCCTGGAATCATGACCTGAGCCGAAGGCAGACGCTTAATGACTGTGCCACCCAGGCACCCCTTAAACCTGGTTTAAGGAAACAAATCCTTTCCTTTCCATGGTTTACAGCGGATCATTTTCCCATATTTTTTTTAATTTCCCTTTTCCCATATTATAACATATTTTCCAACTCTCCAAATTTAGCCCTACCCTCATAAATCAATAAGAAAGCATAAATGTAGAGAAGGAGCTTTTTTGATGATTCTCTCCAGAGAGTCCTTTATAGTACTTATGTTTGTGTGACCTCCTGGCATTTTTTAAAGGAATCTTTTCCCCCAATGTGGGGCTCCAATTCACAACTCCAAGATCAAGAGTTGCAAGCTCTTTGAGGCACCTGGGTGTCTCAAGCCTGCTTAAGATTCTCTCTTTCCCTCTCCCCCTCCTCTCTCTGCCTTTCCCACTCTTAAAAAAAAAAAAAGGGTTGCATGCTCTACCAACTAAGCCAGACAGGTGCCCTGGCCTCTTGGCATTTTGCAATACCTACCACCTCCACTTGGCCCTATGACAGTCCCGAGATGGATATATCTTGGCACCCTTTGGTGTCCAGTGGGGACAATTGGAATGCTTATCTCACAGGATGTGAGGATTAAATAAAAGGATAAAGTAAAACTCTTGAAACAGCGGCTAGCACGTACTAAGTATTACCTAGTGTTATTATAATGAAGCTAAATCCATCCATGTTCTAAGGCTACCTTTTCCATCTCATAAGAATAGGGTTAAAGTTACATAACAGTAAATTGGGAGAAGGCAATGGATAGCATCTCAATTAACCACCTTATCTAACAAAAGGTGGCTATAAAGATGCCCTGATATCACCACAGATGCGGATGTGGAGTAACCTTATTCTCAAATAAGAATGTCTCAGGTGTAAAAAAAAAGTGCTAGTCATCATCAAAGTTCTAAGGAGAACAAAAGGGTGATGAATGCAAACAAAAGCCTGGGACAGGATTAGGGCTCCTACTTCAGTGGAACATCAGGATAACTCACTCTCACTGTGTCTGAGTATACCGTTTTACTTTCCTATTGAAAAGTCCCGGTAAGAAGTGACTGACCACTATATAAAAGAATGGATTTTAATGTGATGAATATCACCTTATCTAATTTTTACTGTAATCTTGTCTTTGTAATATATGCTGAGTGCTACAACATACTTATTGTTTTAAAGATGAGGAAAATGAGGCTCAGAGAAACTAAATCCCTAGCTTACCCAGGATCACAAAGGCATTAAGGATCAAGACTGGGATCTAAACCAACCTCCAGCTTCATACATTCTTTCTCTACACGAAGGAACGGTACTTTTTGTTGGCTTCCTTCCCTGACTTCATTATTTTTGTCAACAATCAACAGCATGAATCATTTATTTATGATTGCCCTCATTAAGGCCATTCTTCTCACTCATTTAGGTAAAGATGTTAATGTTTTTTTATTAGCACGAAGAGAAAATGGTTAAGAAGAGTTTTGTTCCTAATTGAAATGATTCTCAAGATGACAAGATTGGAAAACATTAAGCCCGTCTTAATATAAAGGGTCACAATCGAAGTTTGTGAGGATGTTTTAATACAACCGGAAAGAAGTTGATTTTTTTTCTCCTTCTCACTACTTATATTCATCCTTCATTTGGCTTCATCACTGTCAGTCCTGACAAAAACAATAATTTACACACAGATAACGTCTAGAACTTTGTTGTGCAATGCGGTAGCCACTAGCCACACGTGCCTACTGAGCACTTGAAATGTGCCTAATTCCAACGGAGACATGCTGAAGGTGCAAAATACACAGTGGATTTTGATTAGTACCAAAAAAAGGAAAAACATCTCATTAATATTTTTGTATTAGTTATATGTTGAAATGCAACCATTTTGGATGAATTGGGGTAAGTAAAATAGATCATTAAAAATAATTTCACCTGTTTCTTTACTCGTTAACGTAGCTTCTAGAAAATTTGTAATTACATAAGTAGCTTGCATTTGTGCTCGCACTATATTTTTATTGGACAGAGCTAGTAGTTGACGAAAAAGGGGAATTTCATTGAAAGTGCGTTTTCAGAACTGGACAGGAAGAGAAAAGGGAGAAAACTGAAGCCTGGGCACAGTAGGTGGGATAAATACCTGCTGTGAATTGCAAGGGGCGGGGAGGGGGGCTGCATTTGGACTGTGTTCCTCCCTCCCTTTGCCGCGGCCGACGAGGCCGGTGGCAGAGCTTCTCCCGGAGCCCTCCTTCCGGACCAGTCCTCCCGCCAGTCCTCTGGTCGGCCGGCCGGGCTATTGAACACACCTGCGCGCCCACGGAGGTGCGCGTCCGCGAACCCTGGCGCTGCCTCCACGCCCCCTCCCCCCGTATTTTTATTTTCCTGGCATCAACCGTCAGTCTCGCACTTCTCTCCTGAGAACCACGGCGTGGGTCGGGCCCGCCTGGGGTAAGCGCCCCTCTCTGCCCTCGGCCCGGCCGTGGGGAAGGAGATGCTCCCCCGCCCCGCCGGCCCCCGCGGCAAGCCGGGCTGTCTGGCGGCCGGGACGCCGCTTCCCGGGCGGCCTGGTGGGCCGCGGCTCCCAGCCGGTCGCGAACAGGAGCAGACGCGGCGGGCGCGCCCGGGGCCTCCGGGCCGCGGGGGGCCGCTGTGACCCGCCTTCGCCCCCGCCGTGCCGAAGGCGGGGGAGCCGGGTTTTGGGGAGAATCGAAAAGCGGAGGGCAGCCGCGGGGGGCGGGCGCTCTGGAGCGGCGGGTTCGGCGGGTGCTCCGACTGCCGTCCGCTCCGCCCGAAGCGTCGAGGAGTCGAGCAGGGGCCCGCCGCCCTCCTCCTCCATGAGGGCCGAGTGAGCGCGGCGGCGAGAGCCGGCCCGCGGCGCCTCCCCCCGCGTCCTCTCCCGAGCGCAGCGGCAGCGGCCCCCGGCGGCGGAGGAGGAGGAGGAGCATGTCGGACGGTTTCGATCGGGCCCCAGGTGCTGGTCGGGGCCGGAGCCGGGGCCTGGGCCGCGGAGGGGGCGGGCCTGAGGGCGGCGGTTTCCCGAACGGAGCGGGGCCTGCTGAGCGGCCGCGGCACCAGCCGCCGCCGCAGCCCAAAGCCCCGGGCTTCCTGCAGCCGCCGCCGCTGCGCCAGCCCAGGACGGCCCCGCCGCCAGGGGCCCAGTGCGAGGTCCCCGCCGGCCCCCAGAGGCCTCCCCGGCCCGGGGCGCTCCCAGGTACGGAGCCGCTCTAGGGGACCCCGTCCTCCTGGGCCAACGCTTCCCCACGGCCCTCCGCGCGCGCCGAGGTCGGCGCGCTGTTCCCCGCCCCCCCCCGTTCCCCGAAAGCATTCCCCGAGGGGCCCGGTTGTTAATGGGGTGGGGACGGGCCCGGAACGGGTTTGGAAGGTGGCTGCAGGAATCCTTTTGTGCGCCCCGGCTGGGGGAGGGGCCCAGTGCGCGGTCTCCGAGTTCGGCCGTCCGGGGAGGAAGTAAAAATCGCCTCCCCCTCCCAGCCCTGGAAAGGGAGACCTCAGGCGAGCAACCACCTCTTTTTAACCGACTCCTTAAGAAAAAAGGGAAAGAAAGCCCTCAAACATTCATTTAGGAGGCAGGTATGGCCGTAAATGAGCTAAAGCAAGTCCATTGTTCCTTTTTGCAGGCTCTGTATATATTCTGGCGTTAACCTTAAAATTCGTGACTGTTCTCGTTTAACTCTTAAAAACCTGCCCTTCGCATTTGGTTTTTCAGGAGATAGTAAGTTGCTGTACAAAGGAAGGAATGCGACTAACACCTCATTTTTCCTTTCTCAGAACAAACGAGGCCCCTGAGAGCTCCACCTAGTTCACAGGATAATATCCCACAGCAGAACTTGGAGTCAGCAATGGCTAAACCCCAGGTGGTTGTAGCTCCTGTATTAATGTCTAAGCTGTCTGCGAATGCTCCTGAATTTTACCCATCAGGTTATTCTTCTAATTATACAGTAAGTAGGCCTTTTTACCACAATTCTGAGTTACTATTACTGGGATAATGTGGTTATTACTGTATTTTATTACTAGTATGCTGGTGCTTTCTACTACACATAAAAACCTTTTATTATGAATTCTTTGAACTCATGAGGAACCAAACTGATTCAGGAATATATTTTGTAGTTATCATGTTTTAAATATCAGAATGTAAATTGAGAGTAGACCTTGTCTCTTCACTGCTGTATTCCCAGTATCTTTAGAGTATTTCTAGGCTAATACAGGATATGGTTAAGGGCACTTTCAATATATAAAACTAAGATTTGTGTTCAGACTTACTGGACAATCTATAGAATAATGGCGCCTGGGTGGCTCAGTCGTTAAGCGTCTGCTTTCCGCTCAGGTCATGATCCCAGGGTCCTGGGATCGAGTCCCACATTGGGCTCCTTGCTCGGCGGGGAGCCTGCTTCTCCCTCTCCCACTCCCCCTGCTTGTGTTCCTGCTCTCGCTCGCTCTCGCTCTCTCTCTGTCAAATAAATAAAATCTTTAAAAAAAAATTAAAAAAAAGAATAATGGCCTGGCAAAGCTGACTTTAAATTTGATTTTAGCAAGATAGCTGAATATTCATTGGTAGTTTTAGGGTAAATTAAACCATGGTTTTGCTGCAGGCTAATTTGAGGTAGGCTTTTGAATGTTACACATCTGGGCTCTGTTAAAACAGAAGTGTTTCTGGTTCTAATTAACTACTGTTACGAAGAAATATAAAGGGTTTTGATAAAATGTTTACACAGGTCTGAAGAACTTTTAAACTTTCAGATTCATCTTTGTCAGTATAAGAACTTAAAAAAATTGATCACATTTTTCTTCAGTGGGAGAAAATACAAAGCACAGCTGGGATATATAGAAAGGAACGTGTCCTGGGTAAATGCATAGCAATTAATTGTATATAAGTGGGGCAGGAACGATTAGAGGGTTAAAGAAAGGATGATAACTTTGGCAGAATTCTTATGTTTCCTAATTTCTTAGTTTTATTGACATTTAACATGAAACAGTGTACATAAAGGTTAGCTCAAAGTTTCACGAAGTGAACATTTAGGCAACCAGCATCCAAATCAAGAAAAGGAATGTCATCTGCATCCCGAAAACTCCTTCCAACCCCTTCTAATCATTACTGCTCTCCTAGGTTAATTACTATTTTGACTTAACAAGTTTTGCCTGTTTTCAAAGTTTGTATAATTGGAGTCCTACAGAATATCTTTGCACAATTTTATTCAACATCTAAATTAATCCACCTTGTAGCTCATAGTTGAAGGTGACTTACTCTCCTAGCATTCCACTGTGTGAATATACCACGGTCCATTTGTCTTTTTTTTTTTTCTTCTGCTTTGTCTCTTGATAAACATTTGAGTAGTTTCCACTTTTGGGCTGTTGTGAATAGGGCTGCTAGTCTGTGTATCCACGTCTTGGTGGATATTTGCCCTTGTTTCTGTTGGGTACATACCTAGGAGTGGAATCACAAGGACACAGGGTAGCCAACTCTTCTTCCCCCCCTCCAAAGATTTTACTTTTAAATAATCTCTACATCTCTACACCTAATGGAGTCAAAGTGCCTTGGTAGCCAACTGTAAGAGAGACTGTCAAATAGTTTTCCAAAGAGGTGTTCCAGTGTACACTCTGAGTAGTGTGTGATTTCAAATTGCTCTGCTTCCTTGTCAGCATTTGGAATTTTCTGTTAAGTTTAGCCATTTTGGTGGGTGTGTGGTATCTGCTTCTGGTTTTAATTTATATTTACCTGTTAACTAACAGTGGTACACACACTTTGTTACTTCTTGGGGCTGGGGGCCAGTGCTTTCCTTCCATTTTTTGATAGGAAAGGTATGGAAAGGCTGTATTTTATGTTTCAGAAACTCCATGCATCTTAGACTGCCCAGGAAAAAGCTTTGGGGCTGGGAAGGGGAAAGTATAGGCAAGCAGGAAGAGCAGTTGATTTGGGGTGAAAGGGGCTGTCAGTCATGTAAAGTAGAAGTGAGAACACTTGGGTTCTTGCCAAAAAGTTGTATTTGGCTCAGGAAATGAATGATTAGAGAGCTGTGAGTAGTTGAATAAAATAGTAAAGAGTACTTACTTTCAAAGAGCCACAAAACTTTTCTCTTTGTCTCCCTGTTTACCTCGGCCATTTTATGATAGGAGGGATGCAATTTTTTTTTTCCAGAGCCTGTACTAAACTAGTTTACATAGTTCTACAGAGTTCAAGTGACTCCAGGGCTACAGAGCAGTGTAATGAGCCATGTTCACTTACTTTGAGCCACTGTCCTCTGTTAGGCATTCCTTGATATCCTCTATTATATCAGCTGCTTCTTTGTTCAGTCTGCCAGAGCAGATTGCATACTGGGAGCCCATGGTTCATGTGTGGCCTGCAGGTGTATCTTTTTGTGGGGGGGGCACCTTTTAATAAGCTACCAACACTTAAATGTTGCAAATCTGAATTTTCTGGTTTCTCTTGAAATCCTAATATGTGTTTGTACCAGACTATTACTTTATTTATTTACTTAGAAAGAACGGGAGCCCGAGTCAGGGGAGGGACACAGGAAGAGGGAGAGAGAATCTCAAGCTGACTCTGAGCTGAGCATGGAGCCCGAGGCAGGGCTCAGTCTCACCACCCTGAGATCATGACCTGAGCTGAAATCAAGTCAGATGCTTAACCAGCTAAGCCACCCAGGCGCCCCCGGACTGTTAACTTTGATAGAGCAAAAACTGGAGCTGAATGGATGCAGCCCCCCTAGATGGAATGTGTGAGCTCTAATTGCTCGCTGGCTTGGTTTGTATTCCACCTTGATTCTATAATCATTCAAGCTTGCTACCTCTGCTCTAGTGCACTGTCTAGTCTTATTCATTTACCCTTTTACCCTCTGTCAATGCTAAGCATTTTTCTCTGTCTACTTAGTCACAGAATAGTAATATCCTTGTTTTTTCCTTGACTCTTAGGATAAGGTCTTATGAGGGAGACTTCTCCTCGTAGTAGCCATAATCCAGAGTTAGCTATATTCACTCACTCATTCAACAGGAAGTTGGATGTTTACCGTGAGGCAAGCACTGGAAATACAGCAGTGAACAAAATGGACAAAAATGCCTTGAGTCTGCTTTTATATTTATAAGAAAATCTGGGTATCTTTGAGTTGAATCTCTTCTCAAGAGTTCATGCCTTTTTTTTTTTTTTTTTTTTAAGGTTTGAGACCTTTTTTAAGGTTTTGACCACGGGGTGGAGGGGCAAAGGGAGAGGGAGAGAGAGTCCCAAGCAGACTCCGCACTGAGGGCAGAGCTCAACACAGGGCTCGATCTCACCACCTAGAGATGATGACCCGAGCTGAAACCAAGGGTTGGCTGCTTAACTAACTGCGCCACCCAGGCACCCCAAGAATTCATGCTTTTTTCTAAAAAGCCTTTATGATAGTCTTTTGTTGTGCTTTCTTAATCCTTCCAAAATTCTGAACCCTTTTATCTTAGAGTCCTTCCTGTAATCCCACTGCTAGAATTTCTTGCTTTCCGTGCCTTCTTACCAGGGAGTTGCTGTATCTAGCTACTCCTGCCCATTGCTGCTTCTCTGATGATAAACCATTACAGCTTGAATATTTAATCACATCTCACTTACAAGAACCAAAAATTCTACATAGGAATTCATAAAGCATTTATTAAGGGGTGCCTGGGTGGCTCAGTTGGTTAAGCGTCTGCCTTCAGCTCAGCTCATGATCCCAGGGTCCTGGCACTGAGCCCCATATTGGGCTCCCTGCTTCTCCCTCTCCTGCTCTCCCTGCTTGTGCTCTCTCTCTGTCAAATGAATAAATAAAATCGTCAAAAAAAAGGGGGGGGCATTTATTAAGAGACCAAAATCCCACACACACACACTCTGTCCCTCCCTCCCCCTCCTCCCCCTCCCTCCCAGCTTTTTTCTAAGAACATTCCCCTCAAGTCATTGCCTGTTTGTTTTCTGCCTTTCAGTAGTGATGTTCTCCAAAATGTAAAAGTATTCACTGTTAGTATTTACTTCTCACTGTTCAAACCTCTGCTGACTGATCCCCCTAATTGAATTGATACTACTTTTTGTGACCTTTACTGGTGCTCTTTGGGTCTGAAAATCTATTGTTCTCTCAATCCTCATCCTAGTAGACTTTGACCACAATATGATCTATGCAGTTTAACAAGTTCCAGTGTGCTAGGTCCTGTGCTAGGGGCCAAGGGTACCTTTTCAGTCTTTTAGAAGTTTCTCTTTATAGGAACTGAATAGTTAAGATACTAATTTTAATTTTTTCCTCTCTGTGCATAGTCTTTCACTTCCAGGACTGCAACCATTGTTCTTTCAGATTTCAACATGTAAAATTATTCTGTAGCATTTCCTTCTATGAGCACCTCTACTTTTTCCTTTGGGCACTGTGGTGGTACTTCATCCTTGCAACTTGCAAATCATTCCTTCTTCCCTCAGATTGTAGTCCCTGAGGTTCTCTTTTATCCATTTTATTACCTGCCTTGGTGATCCTATCACCTAGAATCTGACCATTGCCTGTCTACTGATATCTGAAATCTGATTCTCCCTCTGAACTCCTGGCTTGTGTTTCCATTTGTTTTGACTTATTCATGAGGATGTCCCATTGAAACTCAAGTATAAAAAAGAATTTATCTTCTGCAAAGTTTTTTTTATACTAGCTGCTCAGGCTAAAAAATGGTGTATTGACTCACATTTCTTTCACACTCTTGCCCCCTTCAATCCAGTTAACTAAAGTAGTCTTGATTATTCCACCATCTAAGTGTCAGATTAGTTTCCTTTTATTCCTGCTGCTTTGGATCTCTAGCAACGCATTCAGAGTATCTCCCATGAAAAGTGTGTTTTCTCTCTGATGTCCCTCCTAATATCCTGTCAGAAGTCTAAGAAAAATACATAAAACTTTAAATATTCCTCAGCTTGCAAGCCATCTAACTCCACTTTGAAAACTGACAAAATTTGTACTCTAAAAAATCTGGTACTAGAGAAATAACTCAAACATGTTAGAGTCCTCGTTTGTCCACAGTATGCTGTTCTTCCTTTTTCGCTTGAAACAACAGACTCTGATCAATTCCCTGTCGTTGTTTATTTTCAGTTATCCTACACCCAACCTGGGGCTTGAACTCATGACCCTGAGATTGAGTCACCTGCTCCACTGACCCAGCCAGATACCACCTTTATCAATCCCCTGTAATGCTTACAATTAGAGCAGCTCTGCTTTCCTTTTTTTACTTTCAGACTTCAGATTTTCTTTTTAAAGATTTATTTTAGAGAGCGTGCACACGTGTGCACATGAGAGCGGAGGGAGGAACAGAGGGAGAGATACAATCTCCAGCAGATTCCCCGCTGAGCAGGGAGCCCAACACGGGGCTCTATCTCACAAGCCTGAGATAATGACCTGAGCCAAAATCAAGAGTCTGATGCCTAACCAACTGAGCCACCTAGGCGCCCCCAGACTTCAAATTTTCTTACAAGAGAGTTGGTCTTATTGAAACAACTAGAAATCAGTGTTCCAGACTGCATTTTTGCCACAGTGAATGACATTTGATAGAAACCAGACATTAATACCTTCAGTTGGGACCTGTAGGGTTCCTGCTTTTCTCTCATTAACAGGGACACTACAAGTCTGTAAAACCATATATCAAAAACTAATTTTTAATTGTAAGACTCACATAACGTACCTGGCTAATATTAAACTATATTTAATGTATACATTTATAATGCTTAACTGGTTTCACAATTTTATAAAAAATGGTCAGTATTCATAATATGAGCATTTATTTACTCCAGGGCTAACTATTTATCCCTTGTCTATCTTGCCAGAGCTTTTCATAGTCTATAAATCTCTTAAAATTAAACTGTACTAGAATAATGGTTCTGTGTTCTTTTCGTTTTAACATATTGGTGATTTCTATATTGATATAAATATATCTTGTCAGGTGGCTGTATGATCCATTATGTGGATCTAAGTTGGTATATTTAACCAGTTCTTTGTTGATAGATTGTTAGATGGATTTTTCTCTTACATATGTCAAGGTTAGGATATAAGCCTTTGTCAGTTACTTGGAGTATAGCATAGAGGTTAGAAGTACAGGGTTTGTTCTGTGCTCAGTTCTTCTGACTAGCTGTGTGACTTCACAAATTACTTAAGTTGGTACATGGTCCTTCCTTGTTCATACCCTAGCTTCTACGCCTTTGCCCGATAGTTTTTCCACTGGCTTTTGAGGCAGTCTCCCTGTTGTCCCCAAGACCCTACACAATTTCCCCATCTGCTTCACTGATATTAACTATTGCCTCATCTTCAGTTTCTGTGTTCTGGCTTTTCTTTCTCAAAGGTGTCAGGTAAGCACCTATCTTCTTGGGGCCTCTGTGCTTCTTGAGCCTACTATGTAGACTCTCTCCTTAGGTATTTGTGTGACTGGATTTTTTGGTTTTATTTTTTTCTTTTTTCTCAGATTAGATGTTAATTCTTCAGAATTCTTCCCATTTTTTCTGTTTTTTTTTTTTTTTTAAGATTTTAGTTATTTGAGAGAAAGCGAGAGAGATCACAGAGGGAGAGATCACAGAGAAGCAGACTCTGCTGCTGAGCAGAAAGCCCAGTGTGGGGCTCGATCCCAACACCCTTAGATCATGATCTGAGCTGAAGGCAGACGTTTAAGCCATCCAGGCGTCCCTCTGTTCTTATTTTTAAAAAATTTAATTCCAGTAAGTTAATATACAGTGTTAAATTAGTTTCAGCCCATTTTTTTTTTCATGGTATATCCTAAGATCTGAATGATATCTTCTGTGATGGAAGATAAGTTCCACTGGAGGAGGACTTTGTTTCCTTTATTCATGCCAAGACTGTACCCCCAGCACCTAGAACAGTATTTGGCACTTAGTAGACACTCAGCAAAGGGTTTTGAATGAAGAACCAAAGTGACTTAACTGCTCTGTGCTCATTTCTTCCATCTGTGCACAGGGAACAGTAATGCTTGCTTCAGTTTTTTGGGATTGAGGCAGCCTTGCAGAGCTTTTAAAGTGACTGTCCCATATTTTGTATGGGATTGGTAGCTATTAGCTCATTAATCGAGTATCATCTTACATACCAAGAAGCATAGCTTTTTATTTTTAGATGCTCTTAGATATGATCCTTTAGGTATGAAAACACAGCTATGGCATTGGAATATAAGTATTTTCCCAGAAATGTAAAGATTTGCTGACTTAATGCCTTACTGTGTGCTAGTCACTGGTCCAGGGGCATTTACTCATTAACTCATTTAATCCTCCATCACATAGCTGTAATGTTTATGATGAATAAATTTGAATTTCGTCAATGTTAATTTGTTTTAGAGTCATTTAATTTATTTTTAAGTAATCTCTGTAGCCAGTGTAGGGGTCAAACCCATGACCCTGAGATCAAGAGTCCTTTGCTCTACCAGCTGACCCAGCCAGGCGCCCTTAGAGTGGAGTCATTTAATTTGGATTGAGTTTTGAGCTCAGACATTTAATCTGTCCGTTTACCTGTTCTGCTCAGCAAACACTGTGAGCATGATACGGGCACATGAGTCCGCTCTTCCTGCAGTTGGTTCTGTTTCCTTAGTGCCTCTGATAGCACATGCAGTTCGTCATGGTAAGTAGTATCACTTTAATATCTGGAAATATATAAAAACTATGTAACATGGCCTCAAAGTGATGGTCAGCTGAAAAAATAGGACCAACTGGCTAGATTAGCCTTTCTACTAAGATTGTGTATTCATCTAACATGGAGCTTTCCTAAGGGGAATTTGGACTGGGTGTGATTTTATTTTTTCTTTATGCACTCACTGGCTTTAGAACTTAACCCCTTCATAAAATGTTCTATATTGTCATAATTCTTTCATGTGGTTTCTCATTTGACTCCTCTGGAAAAGGGTAACTTTCATCAGTAATATAGTCATTATTAGATCATAACTGTTAAGTAAATTTCAGAATGCTTGGTTAGTATTCCAGGCATTGCAAGTATAAGGGTTGATAATCTGATACCTTTTGCAGTACTCCCCCTGTTCAGCCTCCAGCCATTAATTAAAAGATTGGGAACTACCAAAGGTGATAGTGGTAAAACATTAGTTGGAAACTACTCCAGTCAAGGTTGGCTAGAAGGCTGGATATAGCAGTCTGCCACAGTGTACTATGGGGAAATGTTATAGTCCCTTAACTATATATGTTTCACTGTCTTTGGGGATTAACAGATGACAAATCTTACTAGCTTTTTTTTCCTCCCCAATATAGAAATTCTCAAATACCTTTAAGAGTATGAAGAAGGGTATAATGAATCCCCATGGCCTCAACAGTTAGCTACCTGTGGCCATTCTTGTTTCTATTATCCCTGGCCCCTTCTTCCTTCCCACTTTGAAGCAGATCTCAGATGTTATACCCATAAATAGATCAAAATTTTGATGTCAGTATTATAGTGAAATATTGGCTTAAATTTTCTCAGCTGTCTCGTAAATCTGCCAGAATGAAAAGACAATTTCCTACCCAGTTAGATGGACTCCTTCTGCTATAATATAACACTTTGACCATTGGGTGAGGAAGAATGATGCAGTGGGCTTAATTTTATTGAGGAAAATAACAAATTTTATCATGTGAAGAATCACTTGTGCTAGAGACTTCTCACCTTAAGCTGCCTCAGGTTTATTTTAGCCCGTTGCATGGATTAAAACATTTTTTTAAACTTTTCACCTGTAGGAATCCTATGAAGATGGTTGTGAGGATTATCCTACTCTATCAGAATATGTTCAGGATTTTTTGAATCATCTTACAGAGCAGCCTGGCAGTTTTGAAACTGAAATTGAACAGTTTGCAGAGACCCTGAATGGCTGGGTTACAACAGATGATGCTTTGCAAGAACTTGTAGAACTCATCTATCAACAGGTAGGTTGGCTGATGCCGCGGGTGATCATCAGATAGCTTTCTGAAGCCCAAGGGTGGTGGTTGCTCCTTCACGTTCACTGGCCTCCATGCTTCTTAACTTTTTATGGTTCATGGGAGCTTTTAAGTCTGTCGTATGAAATTCCTGTAGCTGGGGATCTAGGGCCAGAGCCAGACTGGAGATTCAAGGCTCTGTACACGCAGTTGGAAGGACTGTTGGACATTTATGAGGGAGGCTAGGTAAGTATCTGTTTTTACAGGATCTGAAATTAACAGTACACAGAAAGAGTGCAATTCTCTTCTCCTACGTATCAAATTATATAGCACTTTTGGAGTATGGGAGGAAAAAAAAAAATCAATGGGAGAACTTTCTTCCCTCATAAAGGAGCCCCCCCAAAAAAAGCTAGACCACAAAACACTGTATTGACTCTTAACATTTATGCTTATATTTATTTTAAATTTCCAAGGATTTATATCTTAATTCCATAAGTCTGTCAGTCTAGATTGTTCACAAAAAATTTAGGTTTGATCCTAGCATATTGGGCTCTGACACATTAATGCTATTTTCTGTGGGGGAGATAGACAACACTGGATTTTGAAGACAGATTTAAGGGCACTGTTTGAAACTGACCAAAAACAGTAGGAGATAAATAGAAATAGAAACTTAAGTGTTCTCTAAGTCATTGCTGAAAGAGCAACTTGAATTTGGAATATGTGGAAGAGTGATTATGATGGCAGGTAATTTTCATCCTACCTAGTGTTTCATTTGATTACTTTCATAGCTTGTTCTGAATAGTTACTGGACCCCTCAGTATTACCTCGCCAACTCTCAGGTTTCTGGACATGCTTGAGGTTTTAGGAGTATAGAATTGCTTCATTTGTCCCGATACCTACTTTTGGCCTCTAAATGGATTGCAAAGGAATATGAGAAGAAAATGGAGAAATTGTTAGTGCTTTTCTGATTTCTCTTCAGTTTCAGCTCTTCGTAGGCTGCCTGGTTCTAGTCTTCAGGGCTGTAACCTAACAAACTACAGTTTCTGTGATTGTCTCAAAGCCAGTTCTTCAAATATGTACTCCCTATTAATATTCTGTGTCAGTGATACACAGATTCACCAACAGTTCTTAAATTTCACTGGGGGATTTACTCCTAGCAACTAACAAAAGAAGACCTGTTATAAAAATGGCAGATTAAACATACATATTCAACTTTGATTCCTCCCCAAATACCACTACAAATACCCTATAGGGGCTGACATGAGGGAAAGAGATTAAAGTACCAGTTTTGGAGACTAGAAAGCAGGTGGGCAGATCTAAAAAAAAAAAAAAAAAAATTGAATTCCAAGCCAGGGGGGAAAGTTGAAAATCACCCCGATTTACTGTGTGGAATCTCTGCAAGACTCTAGGACAAGAATGGAATGAGACTAAAAGGATAGCTTTAAAATATTAAACAAAAAAACCCCTAAAAAACAAAAAAAAAAACACAAAAAACCTAAAAAAACTAGACCCTCTACATTTTTTTGCACTGAGTATCTGGTTTGAAGTTTTATTACAACCCTTCTTGAGAATTGAAGGGAAGTACTCCACCAGAAAGAGGAAATTAAGCCACAGATGAAGATGTAGAAACTAGAAAACAGAATTTTATAGGAACTGCTAAATGGATTATCTAGATGGTAGTGAAAGGAGATCCCAAGACAATAGCCGGGCTTCACTGGAGTAGGGCAGAGGCTCCAGGCAAGATTCGCTGGTAAGATGAGCGTAATTGCTGTGTTTGAATGTGTTAAGAAGAAACTTGGGAACTTGTGAGTTTAGGGGTAAATCAATGAGATGTAAGTAAAGAACAGAGTAGAGAAAATTTAAGTCTAGGGAAAACAAAGTTGTGCAAGAAAGGAGAAATCTATATATTACATGGTCCAGCTGTAAATGGAAACATAAAACTAACCAAATCATGGTATGACCATGTCGGTAGGTGGAAAGATTGTCAAATAGTGGAAAGGAGTGAGGGTAAGCAAGGTGAAAGCTGGATATTCCTTGTCCATGGTGGGAAACTAGTAAGAAATAATGTCTAAACTGAAATCACAAAGCATGGGGATACAGAGGTTGAAACCTGATTTTCAGCTGAAAGAATTGAAAATGGTTGTCAATGGGAGTGAAGTTGAGGTATAGTGGGGAAGTAAGAAATTTTAAAAACAAGCCTTATAGAACTTCTTGTCTTTAAGTTGTGCGTGATAATTTTAAAAGTAAACTAAAGGAAAACAGGCAATGCCCATAATGGGAAAAGGTTGATTTTTGAATTTCAAGTCTTATGTGGTACTAGATACACGTCCATGAATGATCTCAGGAGAAACCAGTCTGTTGTCTTTGCAAGCAAGGAAATAATTAGAAATAAAATGATCTAACAATTAGGAAGTACTTTCTACCATGCTAGGTAACACTTGACATGTAATTAACTCATTTAATCCTCCATGGTTGAAGATATTACTTTTATCCCTTATTTTATACATATCTTAAGGGACTTGGCTTAGGTTACCACAGCTGGTAAGTAGACCCAGCAAAGGGTCAGAGAGGCCTCAGGCCATTTGTTAACATCTAGATTATGGTTAGCTACTATCTTTGTAACCTTGGTCAGGTCCCTTAATCTTTTAGTATGCTACCTAATATTAGGTAGTGAACTATGTTCTCTACTCTTCTTTAAAAACTGCAGTTAAAAAAGTTAAAACTTCCTGAGTACTGTTTTGGCTATATCAAACTATCTTTGATATGTAGTGTTTTTTCATGGTCTTAGTTTTTGGAATAGCTTATCTTTATTTTCGCTTTACCTCAAGTGTGTTTGGAGTATTCTTTAAGTGTTAATCTCTTGTACCAGGTACCATTTATCACCTCTTTTAGGAATCAAATGGAAGCCCAGGGAGGTTGAGTGATGTCCAAGGTCTCAATGCAGGCCTGGGAATCTTGCTCTGAACTGCTAGATGCCAAAGTCTGTGCCAGTTTATCCCTGAAAAACACCACAGAACAATCATTTGGCAAATACTCTTTTTCATAATTAGCACTATGCAACTGGGTACATGCACCTGTCTTATGCAAAAATTAGTTAGTATAAAGAGGTCTTATGTTTTTGCTTTCTGGTGACCTCAGGTAAATGATGGGGAGAACTTAAAATTTTTCCTTTGTTCTTGTTCTTTGTGTAAAGTTGGGAGGGAGAGTTAATTTCTTTATGCCTAACAACTAAAAAAGACTTGGACATTTGTACAGTGTGGTCAGTTTTAGGGGCGGAAACGTTTTCTTCTTTAGAATGTTGCTGTTAAGTATTTGCATTAAGAACAATGTATTTGTGTCCTAAAAAAGTTTTTTTCTTTTTGAAAGGCCACATCTATCCCAAATTTCTCTTACATGGGAGCTCGCCTGTGTAATTACCTGTCCCATCATCTGACAATTAGTCCACAGAGTGGCAACTTTCGCCAGTTGCTGCTTCAAAGGTCAGTGTGAATATATGAAATTAAAGGAAAGCTACTTTTAGACCTACTAGAATTTGACCGTTCCTCTTTTCTAAAGACTGTACATTATAGAAGGTTGCAGGGGAAGGTAGGGTGGACCATTATTTGTATTCTAGTATATACTGTTAAAAATTTATAGTCCCACATATCGGTCTTTTTTTTTCTGTAATGTCTGCCTTTGGGTTTTTTTCTTTTTTAAGATTTTTATTTATTCATTTGAGAGAGCACAAGTAGAGGGAGTGGCAGAGGGAGAGGGAGAAGCAGGCTCCCCACGGAGCACGGAGCCTGATGTGGGGCCCTGAGATCATGACCTGAGCCAAAGGCGGATGCTTAATCGACTGAGCCACCCAGGTGCCCTCTGCCTTTGGTTTTGTGCTTAGAAGGCCTTTCATTTCCCAAGATCTTAAAAATCTCCCACTTACATATTTCTTAGTTACATCTGTACTTTTGGTTTGAGTAGGTTCTAATTTATTGCCACATGTTGGACTAGTTTTTCCCATACCACTTTTTACAATAATCCATTTCCTTATTGAGTTGAACTGCTGCCTTTATCACACTACATCCTTATATTTGGGCTTTGATTCTAGAGTTCAGTATATTTTTTTCATCACTTGTTCTATTCCTATTTTATTATGATACTGCTAAAAAGCTCTAATTTTTTTTAATATCTAGTACTGTTGGACCCCTCCCCACATTTTTTGGGTAGAATCTCCTTTACTATTCTTGCATGCTGCTTTTCTCCAATGAACTTTAGAATCAGTATGTGAAATTTCATGAATCTTTTTGACATGACCTTGAATTCAAAAGCTAATTTAGGGAAACTAATTTTCTTATGGGAGTCGTTTTATTCAATAACAAGGTTGCCTTCGAGTTTATTATAGTTGATCCATTAATTCTTTAAAGATACTTTCAGTGGTTGCAAAGTATTCCATCATGTGGTTAAACTGCACTGGAACAGAATAAAGGTCCCAAAAGTAGACTCCAGAGACACTTGAAAATTAAGCTTTTGATGGAAATACTTCAAATACGTATGTAGAGGGTAAATTGTGCTGCTGACACAACTGGCTAGCCATTTGTTGGGGGAGAAAACAAAGATGGGTTCCTGTCTCTTTACACCAAAATATATTTCAAATCTATAAAAAACTTAAAAGTGCAACACTAAATACTAAGAGAAATTGACAGTTAAATCTTAGGTTGCTAAAGCCCTTTTAAGCAAGACATGATATCCACAAATCCTAAAACAAGAGATTAAACCTAATTACATATAGATTATAATATTGGGAGGGGCCATAAATTTATATGAAGTAAAGAAAAAATAGGGAAATGTGTAACACATGACAATGAGCTCTGATATGAAAAGAGGGACCTCTTAGGAATGAGTAAGAAAAAGACCAGTTTTTTGTTTTGTTTTTTTTTTTAAGATTTTCTTTGTTTATGGGGGTGCGGGGGAGAGAAAGCATGAGCAGGAGGCAGGGCAGAGGGAGAGGGAGAAGCAGGCCTTCCCCTGAGCAGGGAGCCCAGCACGGGGCCCAGCACGGGGCTCTATCCCAGGACCCTGGGATTGTGACCTGAGCTAAAGGCAGACACTTAACCATCTGAGCCACCCAGGAGCCTTTAAAAAGACCAGTTTTTAAATTTTTTTTTTTTTTTTAAAGACTTTATTTGAGAGAGAGAGAGCGCTTGCGTACACACACATGAGCAGGGGGAGAGGGAGAAGCCGATTCCACTGCTGATCAGGGAGCCCGATGCGGGGCTTGATCCTGGGACCCTGGGATCATGACCTGAGCTGAAGGCAGACGCTTAATGACTGAGCCACCCAGGCGCCCCAGAAGACCACGATTTTAATAGCAATATTTGGAATGCCTTTGAATAGGTAAAACTTGGAAAAATATAAATGACAGAGTTCTAAAAAGCTATTTAACCTTATCTAGATGTATAGCTCCCCGAAAGGTGTTGAAAGTGGGTACTTCTGGGAGGTAGCATGGCAGAAAGGCTGGCTGCTTTTCCCTTGTACTGCTGACCTCTGGCTGTGCCTTAAAGTCACCCTAGAGACTTAAAATAGGGCTCTGAGATCCTGTCCTCATTCTTGGGAATTCTGATGTAATTCGACTGAGGTGGAACCTCAGTGGTTTTTTTTAAAGCTCCCCAAGTGATTGAACTCTAGCCGTGGTTGAAAACTATTCTTCCAGGTCTCTTCTGACTCTACCCCATCTGCACTTCCATAATATAATAATACTGTCAAAGATACTAATGGAAGTGCTAGTCCTTTAACAAATAAAAAGCAGGGCATAATTCTATTAACTTATATATGTATTTTGAAAAGTTACTTTACAGCAGTTATCTCTGGGTTTTATGACTTTGTTTTTTATATTTTTCTGTTTTTTAACCTTTCTGAAATAAGCATGTAATGCTTTTCTAATTGAAAAATCTTTAAAAAGGGTTAGTTTAGAGGTATAGGTTCCTCTCATCTAGATAATTACATACAGGGTAGGGATTTACTTTTGCACTTGAATGAACATATTTTAATGTACAATCTAATAATCATTGTACTTATAAAACAAAAAGGTCATTTCATCAAAACTACTGATAAAGTCGTGAAGGGAGAGTAGACAATAAGGTGCTTGGATAACTACACTGGCATTAATTAACTTCCTTTCTATTAGCCAGAGTGTTTCATTTATAGATATCCCAACTTTTTTTTTTCTGATGAGGAATTAATTTTAGGGATGCCTGGGTAGCTCAGTCGGTTAAGCATCTGCCTTTGGTTCAGTTCATGATCCGGGAGTCCTGGGATCGAGTCCTTCATCGGGCTCCTTGCTCAGCTGGGAGCCTGCTTCTTCCTCTGCCTGGTGCCCCCCCCCCCACTTGTGCTTGAGCTCACGCGTGTGCACGTGCTCTCTCTCTCACAGATCTTAAAAAAAAAAAAGAATGTTTAGACGGTAACAAATATCTTACTATATCTGACTCAAATGAAAATATTGCTCATTTAATATGGCTTGTAAGCTATAGGCCACATAGACACGATAAATTATCCTGGGTTTATGGATGATTCACAGATTGACCCAAAGTAAATTCTCTGTAAGCAGTGACTTTTTTCCTTAAAAAATTTACTTATTGGGGCGCCTGGGTGGCTCAGTCGTTAAGCATCTGCCGTCGGCTCAGGTCATGATCCCGGGTTCCTGGGATCGAGCCCCGCATCGAGCTCCCTGCTCAGCCAGGAGCCTGCTTCTCCCTCTCCCGCTCCCCCTGCTTGTGTTCCCTCTCTAGCTGTCTCTCTCTCTCTGTCAAATAAATCTTTAAAAAAAAAAAAATTTTTTTTACAAAGCGAAGCTAAACTGGTCCTTTATACATGGAATCCATTCAGTCTCCATAAATCCCTCCTTTTGTCTTTAACAGAACTGTCAAAAATCAGCTTTACAAAACACATGACTTTCCTTGAGTTTTTTCACCACCTTATCGATAAAGATAAAAAATATTTAATGCCAAGAAGGTAAACATTTAACGTACATTTTAAAAATCCTTTTTTTTTTTTTAAGATTTTATTTATTTGACAGATAGCGAGAGCAGGAACCCAAGCAAGGGGAGTGGGAGAGGGAGAAGCAGGCTTCCCGCTGAGCAGGGAGCCCGATATGGGGCTTGATCCCAGGACCCTGGGGACCATGACCTGAGCCAAAGGCAGATGCTTAACTACTGAGCCACCGAGGCGCCCCTTAAAAATCCTTTTTAATAACAGCTGACACCATAATTCACTGAAATGGGCAATGACAGGTTTATGGTGATTGTTTTAGAGACTTTATAGGATGGCAGATGGGCCAAGTCAAGGGAAAATAAAGCAAGGGAAACTAAGTTATATGACTCCTGTGGTCTCTGGGATATTGAGACCAAACTAATTGCTTTCTGTTTCTATGTGAATTTCAGTTGGGGACCTTTCCCTTCTTTTCTCTGGTTTGAATAATGGAAATTAAGGATAATGGGCTTAGTAAGAGTTCATTTTATTTTCAGCTTAGTTGGAGACCATCTATATATATATATATATAGATAGATAGATGTGTGTGTGTATATATATATAAAAGATGTGTTTCAAAGCTCATATATTCACAGTAGAACATTTTACAGAGACAATTTGAGTAAAAACAATGCTTTAAAAAAAATACAAAACATTGCTTTCTTGACAAAGCCAATAAAACAAAGGTGAGGCATTTTCTTTCTTTTTGGCGCCAGTATGCAATGAACCTCATGAAACCTGTGTTGCTTAAACAGATTACAAACTTGATCTGGGGTGCCTGGATGGCTCAGATGGTTGGGCGTCTGCCTTCGGCTCGGGTTGTGATCCCGGAGTCCTGGGATTGAGTCCCACATCGGGCTCCCTGCTCCTTGGGAGCCTGCTTCTCCCTCTGCCTCTCTCTCTCTCTCTCATGAATAAATAAAATCTTTAAAAAAAAAAAACTTGATCTGATAAGAGTAGTTGAAAATAAACCCATTAGTTTCTTACAACTAGGAATCTTAGTATAAAAAGATGATGCGTGTTCTGGTCTCTACAATAGACAGGAACACTTTTCACTCCAGAAAGTCAGGGCATTGGTGCATGGTACTTGTCTCTGTATTGCTTGCGGACTGCAAATCCGACAGCTGGTCATCCTGTTTGTTCACAAAACAAAGCAGTGTGCGATTATAAAAGGTGTATCTTCATTAGATGTCGGACTGAATATGAAGTTAAAGATCAAGCTGCAAAAGGTGACGAAGTGACTCGGAAACGATTCCATGCGTTTGTTCTCTTCCTGGGGGAGCTTTACCTTAACCTGGAGGTGAGGAGGAATTTTCTTAAGTACTGACAAAGCCTGGGAACGTAAACTGATCATGATAAAGAATTTGTATTCACATTATCCTTGGACAACATTAAGGGTGAAATAAGGCCGGGCAAAGGGAGAGAGAGAAATAGTGCCTCAGGGGCTGCTCACGGTTAGTGCCTGCGTTCTAATGGAACGTCCCTAATGTTTGTTTCTCCTGTTTGCGGGGTGGCTGTTGGGAAGTGGTTACTGGGAATTTTAAAGTCTGTGTACTTTTGGAAAGCCATGGTTTCCATGCAAGTGTAAGCTCTCGAAATACAGATAATACCTTTTTTGAATTCACACATTTCGTCTATTGACTTTCACATGGTGGCTCAAAAGCAGCGTACTCTGCAGAACACAAAGCTTTGAGTTGAAAGGGCGGGGTGGTGGGGGGGGAGACACTAGAATATCTAGGGTTCTTTCCACACTAATTCACCCAGGATTGTTTGTCTTGGTGCTATTTTATATATTAATCTTCCACATAAAATGCATTTGTTTGAAGTCTGTAGCTAAACAAATTTATAAATTGGTGGTATTCTTGGATATATGTTCGTAGGCAACTAAGTGCTGAGTATTACTTTGTAATGGATTTGCTTTTTTATTTTTGTCTTGGACTAGTTAATCCCAGAGATAGATTATACCTCCTTTAACTTTGATTTGAAAACTTAATAGTAAACACCACTGAAAAGACCCATGAGATCCACCATCAAATGTGCATCTCAGTCAGTGCATCTAAAAGGTCTGTCCAGTCTAGTGCCTAATTTACTATCCCATTTTACCACAGATGGACTTAATTTTTTTTTTTTTTGCATTGGGATTTTATTTTATTTTTTTAAGTAGGCACCATGCCCAACGTGGAGCTTGAACTCCCAACCCTGAGATCAAGAGTCACATGCTATGCCAACTGAGCCAGCCAGGTGCCCCTGGATGGACTTAATTTTTTAAAACTTTCATGCATTAATCTTTCAGTTTGATTTTTATATAAGCCAAAATAAGAGCATTCACCTAAAATGTGCTGTAAATGGAGAGTCATTCTAAGAACACAGTTGTTTCCTATGTGGACGTAATGATGCCATGTCTGGGGGGGTGTACAGATGAGGTGTGGCTCCTTAGCCTACAGCTCTTCTGGCTGGAGAGCTACGATACTTAGACGATTCTGACGCAAAACACTATTTTTAAATAGTATAAAAAGAATAATAAAATGCTGCATGTTCCAAAAAAGGTGGTAGCTTAAAAGACCAGAGAATGCTTTATGAAGCAGTAATTTATAAAGGAGGCTTCGGTTATCCTGACCATATGTTGTGTGTGATAAATGGAAAATTTTACCTGTAGTTTACTAGTTGTGTTAGAGGTCCTATATACATGGAAAATAGTATAATTTTTGAAGATACAAGAGCACTTCTGATTTTTGTATTGTTTAACTTAAGACACTTATTTTGCCAGGATGTTAGGCCATTTATTTATCTGTTGTAATATTTTCGTATGGTTGCTTTTCATTTTCTTCTGTCCCCAAAGATCAAGGGAACAAATGGACAGGTTACAAGAGCAGATATTCTTCAGGTTGGTCTCCGGGAGTTGCTGAATGCCCTCTTTTCTAATCCTATGGATGACAACTTAATTTGTGCGGTAAAATTACTGAAGGTAGGTTTTACTTATGTTTGTCTGAAAATTCATCTTTCTACCCCATTCGTATATGATTTAGAGGAAGGAAAGTATGTATAGTATGCAGTGAATTCAAGATTAAATTTTTTTCTTTAAGTTAAATATTGACATTTTGCTTTGCTCTTGAATTTATTGGAAATGCAGTATGTGCTGATTTTAAGATTTTTTGCGGGGGAGAGAGAGAGTGCATGAGCAGGATCTGGGGGCAGGGGGCAGAGGGAGAGGGACACGCAGACTCCGCACTGAGCTCAGAGCGTGACATGGGCCTCAGTCTCGGGACCCTGAGATCATGACCTGAGCTAAAATCAAGACTCGGACACTTAACCAACTGAGCCGCCCGTGCTGCCCTGTACTGATTTTTTAAATACAAGAATCCAAATTTAGAAGCAAAAAATGGAAGTCCTTCACCCCCATCTCTAAATTTCCTTTCCCATGTATGTATGTGTGCCCTCAAAAAATCTCACTCTTTTTGGCTTGCCTTTTTATTATGTAACAAGTATCTTAGATCTTTGGCACAAAAGATTTACCTCTTTCTGCAGTAACTTCATTTCTACATGTACAGTTGTTTATGTAGGTTCGATTCCTACACATAGATTTGGCGGGTCAGTGAGCATAGTATACTTTATTTTGAGAAGTAATGTCAAATTTCCCTTCTAAATGCTAAACCGGTGTATGGTTTGGTTGTTGTCCTACCAACAGTGAGTGAGTATACTGCTTTCCCCATATTCTTATCAGTGATGGATATAATCAATCCTGGTTTGTTTTGTCATGGGTAATGAGTAAAAACAAAAATCTTGTTTTGCATTTTCCTGATCACTAGTGAATTTAAGCATTTCTTCATATTTGTTAGCCATTTTTCTCCTATGAATTACCGGTTTATATCCTTACCTCTTTTTTTTCCCCCCGAAGTTTGTATTTTTTTTTTTTAATCCAGAGCTTCTATACTTGTATATTTCAAAAAGCGAAAGGTTGATTTAGATTTTATAGCCTAACTTACATGGGGAATATAGCCTATAGTCATTGATACATAAAACCTGTGATTCAGGTTCTGCTTTAATTTCTCTCCATCAGGAAAAATAGAGATTCCTGACTGTTAGATGGCGGAGAATAATTGGGCGTATTTAACTTACCAAATTCATTTTGTTCAAAGAATGCTTGAATTGCTACGAATACTTTTTTTTTTTTTAGAATTTCTATACTTTATTGAATCCCTTATTTTACTGATAACCTGCTTTTTTAGTTGACAGGGTCAGTTTTGGAAGATGCCTGGAAGGAGAAAGGAAAGACTGATATGGAAGAAATCATTCAGAGAATTGAGAATGTTGTCCTAGATGCAAATTGCAGCAGGTGGGTAGCTAGCCAGTAGATCTCAGTTTCTTTTTCTGTGGGGCTTGTTTTTTAATCTGTGATGTATGCTATCATCGAAAGAATTGAAATCTTACAGATCTACAGAAATATTTTCCTAAAGGTATAATATTTTAGTTATGGCTTCTGCTCACCTGGCTTTTTTTGTTCAGTTGTGTTTGTAAATTGAAAAAGTTAAGATTTTCCTGTGGTAAGATAGGAGTCCATTGAAAAGTAAAATGATTCAGACTTTAAATTGTTCAATAAATACTTGGGTAAGGTACTATTATAAGTCCAGTTGGAGGCATAAAAATGTGGGATGGGTACTGCCTTTAAGAACCATATAGTCACAGTTAGATGGAATAATTTTTTTTTTTTTTTTTAAGATTTTATTTGAAAGAGAGCGCATGGGCAGGGAGAAGAGGGAGAAGCAGGCTCCCTGCTGAACAGGGCAGGGCACCCGATGTGGGGCTTGATCCCAGAGCCTTGGGACCATGACTTGAGCCAAAGGCAGACACTTAACCGACTGAGCCACCCAGGCACACGAGATGGAAAAACTTTCAAGGCTGCTTTAAAAAAAAAAAAAAAAAAAATTATGTCAATATAGGAAATGCCTAAAAAATCAAAGCACTTAAATGTACATGTTAAATTTATGAAACATGGTTTTAGGAGTCTGTGGTATTCTAGAACCTAACAACACTTTTTTGGATACCCTTAACTCTTTTTCAACTTGTCTGCAGAGATGTGAAACAGATGCTCTTGAAGCTTGTCGAGCTCCGGTCAAGTAACTGGGGTAGAGTCCACGCAACTTCAACATACAGAGAAGCAACACCTGAAAACGATCCTAATTATTTTATGGTATGCCAGCGTTTACATTTTAAGTTTTGTTTATTGCTTGGATCCAATTTTGGAAATTTCTAGATGAGGTATGTAAAGGTATTCTAAAAAAAAAAAGGTATTCTCAGAATTTAATGCCAATAACTCTTTTCATTGGCTTAGGGTCACATGGCAGCCAGCAAGCCAGGTAAATAGGAGAAGAAACATGGAGTCCTCTAAGGAAAGAGTGGACTAGAGAAAGATCCATCCAGTGGCAAGGGAAATCGATAAGGCTTGGACTCAGTTGAGTGGGATTGTGGAAAGTTTTTCCAGAGAATTTATAACCAGAGGCCTGCATCTCACACTTTTACTTTGCATGTTGTAGTAAATTAAGAAAATAAAAGTGATCACCAGGCCAATGATGCCCTGAGGCTCCTGACGTGACCAAACCTAACACAACAATGGAGAAATGCTCCTATAACCCCAGCCATGGAAATTCTTTAAAAAATGGTGGGGGGTGGGGGGAGAACCACAACTAAAAATAAGCTGACACAACGCTAAATCACAGTGCACAACAAAACAGTTCATCACGAGTGTGACAGACTAGACAGCAGGGTTACAGCCACAGGAACTTGAGAGAATAGAATAGAAATCTGAAAACCATAGACTTTCCCAATGAAATGAAAATGGCTATTAGGAAGCTAGTTTTTTGTGCGATCTTGCATTATCAGGTGCAGATGAGTGAGACCTCAGCCATGCTTCGTTAATTAATGTGCTTTAAAAATCAGTTCTGAAATGCTTACATATTTGTATCACTTTGATTCATCCTAGAATGAACCAACATTTTATACCTCTGACGGTGTTCCTTTCACTGCAGCCGACCCAGGTAGGCTGTCTCAGAGTGCTTTGCCCCCCATTGCATGGTAAGCTAGTGAGTTACAGAAAACCATACCCTCACCTGTACAAAGTTGTAACTGTTTGAAGCAGGCATATTGTTCTAAGATACAGGGTAAATGTTTATCTCCTATAGAATATTCTTTATAGGGACAACCGCTTTGAACCATTTCAGGTGGAAAGTCTGACTCTGTATAGTATCTCGTCATCCTGACAATGGTTTTGGAGGAATCCCTTGATTAAATGCAACCATTTTTGTTTTATATTTTCTCTAATATTTCATTTTTATACTGTAAGCTTTCAGGTGGTTAAAATAGAAGGGAAAGATGGTTCTAGTTCACTACATAGAGTACAACGTTTGTTACTATGGGTTAATACTTGGAAATACTAAGAATTAACGGGTTTCATTAATAGTCAGTAGGTCAAAGTTAATTAAAATCTAAATCTCAGCACACTTCCCCTTCCAGAAAAGGGCTGTTTATAGAAAGATTGCTTTAATTGTGATAAATGGGACTGCAGTATGAGCAAGAGAAAATTTTCCCATTTGATAAAAATTATAACCAGCTTATTGTTTGGAATTTTCCCATTTGCTTCCTCTGGCCAGCAGGCACTGACTATCCTGTTTCTCTAAGGAGGTGGAAAGAAGGACTGCTTAACTTTCAACTTTAAATTACAAAACACTCAGAATATAAAAAGCATGTTGGTTCGTTTTAAATGCCAAATAATACTGCACTCAGAGTATGGCACTGGTTATAGGTCCCTCCTTGAGGGTGGTTGGGTGGCTCACACTCCTTACTATAGACCGTGCTGTATTCTTCAAGTAGTCCTTGTGCACATGCAGGAGGTTCTTCAGGATGAAGAAGTACAGTTGCTACATTGTAGGTTACCTGCATCTTCTACTTCACTAAATGTTGCTAACCTGCTTTCCAGTCTGACTATACCACATGATATGCCCCCTGCAGAACATGAGGATTCCTGTTTCTCATCCATGGCAACACTTGTTAGATTGTACCAAATTGTAAACTTTCATTTCCTTACTAGTGATAATGAATTTCTTTTCATGTTTCTATTGACAGTTGTTTTCATTTTAAGAATTTTTTTTTTAAGGAATTTTAAGAATTGCCTATTTGTGTTCTTTGCCCATACTTGTCTTGGATCATTTGTTTCTTAACTGATTTGTAATTCCTTACATAGCCCAGAAAGTGACTCTGAGGTTCTCCCAGTGTATGCTCTCTTTCCATTATGTTTGTCTTGTCCTGTAGAAGCTTGGAGTTTTCATGTCAATGTATCTGTCTTGTTCCTGTTCTCAGTGGCTAAGGTTTCCTTATTACCATCAAACTCCATTTTCTTCTAAAAGTCTTTGTTGCTTTTCATATTTAGGTCTTTAATCCATCTGGCTAATCTTTATGTGATAGATGTAGTAGGAATTAAATATTCCATGTTCTCTTGTCTCAGCAACCAGTGTTGAGTTACCCATCCTCTCTCCTCAGTAAAATGCAGTCCCTCTAATGTGTACCATGTCCGTCCTCTCTAAACTTGTATATTATTCTGTGTCTGTGCATGTGGATCTTTTGTCTGTCTTAATACCAATACCGCAGTCTTAATTACTACTTTACTTTAAATCTTGCTATGTCTGGTAAGACAAATTTTCTTAGTCTTCAAAGTTACCTTGAATCGTTTTGGTTCTTTGTTCATCTGTGTCTCATTTGTTTAACCTATTTGTTCTTTTGTCTATAGAAATTTCTAAACATGCTTATTTTTGTTTCACATTTTTGTTCTGTCTTTTAATTCTAATCCTGTTATTTTTGATTATCACATAAAATTTATTTTGATCTTTTTTTAATTGTAATCTGATATTTAATGGTCTTAAACTTTTTTTGGAAAGGATTTCAAACTTACAGAAAAGTTACAAAAGTAAAAATTGTACAAATAACACCCATCCACCCATTACCCACATGTACCTTTTGTTAATGTTTATTCTGTTTGCTTTATCACTTGTTCTGTCCACACTTTTCTAAACCATTTGAAGTTATACATATTGTGGTCCTTTATGACTGCTCTCATGTTTTAACTGCTCTTTTTGTTTTTCTTTATGAAAACTCCTTGTGGCTTGGGTTGTAGTAACATCTATTCCTGCCAAGGAGCCACAGGGGTAAAACTGATTTGGAACAAGTTCTTATTTCTTGTCGTAGGGTTTTTTATGTGGGTAGTAGAAATTTGAGGTGTAGGCCCATTATTACAAATTTTCTGAGGAACCAGTTTCTTCAGAGTACTGTTGTTTCTACTTCAAACCCAAGAAGAGACCAGCAAGCTTCTTTGCTATCTCTCTTTGCCACCAGAGTGTTTTCCATTTTGTTTTTTTCCGGGTCCACCTTTTGTTTGAGATATCCACCCTTTGAAGGGCCCAGATTTTTGTAGTTAGAGGTGGGCATGGGCATGAATTCCATCTCTGTTTCACATGGGCCCAAGACCTTGCTTTCTGACCTTCTGTAGGTTTTTAAATCCAAGCCCCTTTGTTAACTGAGAGCATGTGGTCTGCCAGCCTCCTGGCTGGAGTAGGTATGTATGATTTTCAGTTCCCTTTTTGTTGGTCATTAGGGGACTTGATTTTCTTTTTTCTGAACTCATCTGTGCATTTAAAAGAATGTTTGTCTTATCTGTTACCTCAAGTATTTGTTGCAGGAAGGGTCTACAGTTAAAGTTGTCTCCAGATTGCCAGAATTGGATGTCAAAATATCACCAACCCTTTAAGCTGGAATAAGTTTTATAGAGACTGGCAATCTTGGGGAAAATACGGTCTAATGTAATTATCTTGTTGAAATTTGAGGAGCTGTTGTTCACAAGAAACCAATTTTAAGGTAACTAGTTTTAATACACACTGATCTGTTTTATTATTCAGAGATCAGTACTCCATATGGACATGCTAATCTTAAAAGATACTCAGTAACTCTGCCTAAGACAGTTGGCAGATGGAGAGCTATAAAATTACCCGTATTGCCTTGGAAGAACCCAACCAAGGGAAAGTTCGTATAGCTGAAACATTTATCAGGTAGCTACCTTCCAGCTGTCTCTGAGGGAAGAAAAGAAAATCCCCTGTGCTTAGAACCTTTGCTAGGTTAGCTAATCTGATTGAGAAACATGGGCCAGTGGCTGTTAGTTGCTAGCCACTAGCTCACTTTACTTCCTCGGGAAAGAGTAAGGGGAACAGAGCCCAGGCTATTTGATTAAAATCCTTCATTGTGGAAGGAAGAACAGGAATATGGAAGAACATGTTCTTTCCCAACAAGTTATATAGATATATATTTTGTCTTATGGAAAGAAGCAGCAGAGAGTATAAGTGGCATACACGGTGGCTGTGGTATATCCCCAGTGGCCTTGATTTGCAACAGGTAATTAGAGGAATGTTAAGATTTATGAGCATGCAGGTGGCAAAAGCAAGCCAGTTAGAATATAAGTTTTGTAAAAGCTATTAAATATGCAACTGGAAGCTTCCTGCTATTTAAACACTGGTTCTACTTAAATGAAAACTATTATTAAAAGTCATTTTTAAGGATAACTGGCCATTTTATGAATTTTGTCAGCATTTTTAAAAATTTTTTTGTAGATTACCAAGAGAAATATCAAGAGTTACTTGAAAGAGAAGACTTTTTTCCAGATTATGAAGAAAATGGGACAGATTTATCAGGGGCTGGTGATCCGTAAGTTCTTCCTAGCTATTAATTTCCTTTTGATATTTCTGTGGCCATAGTTTATAGATGGAGTTTAGATTAGAAAAAGGTAGGTGAAGAATGCACATTTTGATTTGATGGTATTGCAATGGTGTACATGTATTGCTTACCAAAAATTTTCAGGAAATCATACTAGAAAACATAAACTCTGATTCTGAAAATGTATATATATCTGAAGGGGAAAAACTAAAATAGTGGTATACTCAAGTATAGTTCTGTAAAATAGATTCAGTTCAGCTCTAATACTGTAAGGTCTTAGGCAAATTCTATGCCTGTTTTTTCCATTGTAAAGTAGAAACAGTAGACCCTTCCTTGAGTTCTTTTGAGAACTAAGCGAAAATACATATATACTTAGAACCACCAACTGGCAGACAGTAAAAGAGTCAGATCTTAGCTGTTTTAAAGGATGAATTAAGATTAAAGAGAATGCTGATAACTACGTAAGTGTTTGGACTAATGGGAAGGTGTAAGTTATAGTCCCATTCACATCTCTCAATCCCTACCTGCCATTCTTTGTAATAAAAGAAACTTTTGCTACTCCCTTACCATCAGATTGCATTACACTGAGTTATAGAAGAACCAAGAACTTGTGAGGTTTGGTCCCAGCTCTCTTAACAGTTTATGTGAATTTGGACCACTCAAGTATTCTTCTAAGTGGAGGAGGGAATAAATTAAAACTGACTTAATTTTTTCCACGTCTCATCTCTCATGTATGTTGTAGGTTAAAAAAGTGAATCATTTTTATTCTCTCTCCCATCTAGTGACATCTATAAGTCTGTTTGAGATCTAATGTTACCATTTTTTTTTTTTTTTTACATACTAGTTTAATTAAAAAAAAAATAGGGTTGTAAGGACTCAATCCCAATAAGAAAAAGGTTCAACCCTGCTGGGTATATCACTGGAAGTTCAAGCTGTTCTCGGCATTGAATTTCAGGTTGTCTTCTGAAGTTATGCTTGGTAAACATTACATGCTCTTGCCCTGATACACTTATGGCCATTTCAACACATGGCCTTGTACTAGAAATGGAGGAACAACGACAGAAGACCCATCAGCAGTTGGTAGGATTGGCAAGATAGTTTTTTTTTTTTTTAAAGATTTTATTTATTTATTTTTTTTAAAGATTTTATTTATTTATTTGAGAGAGAGAGAATGAGAGATAGCACAAGAGGGAAGAGGGTCAGCAGGAGAAGCAGACTCCCTGCTGAGCAGGGAGCCCGATGCGGGACTCGATCCTAGGACTCCAGGATCATGACCTGAGCCGAAGGCAGTCGCTTAACCAACTGAGCCACCCAGGCGCCCGGCAAGATAGTTTTGTCACATATGTAGGTGGAAAGGATTATTGCGGGGTGGGGAGACATACAGACAACATGTTGTTACAGATGAATCGTGTAGAAAAGGGAAAAGATTTGGAGTCAGATTCTGGCTGTGCTACATATTTAACCCAAATCTGAGAGTATTTACTTAACCTCCTTCCAGAGTCTTTCTTTTATCTCTAAAACGGAGATGATGGGGTGCCTGTCTGGTGCAGTCAGTAGAGCATGTGACTCTTGATTTTAGGGTTGTGAGTTCGAGCCCCTTGTTGGGTGTAGAGATTACTTAAAAAATGGAGGTGATAGTAGTACCTATCTTTTTAAGATGGCTATGGGTATTCAGTAAGAATATGTATATTAAATCTTTAGTGGGCTCTTTAAATTTTCTACCCATACTTAACTGTGGAAAGCTTTGTTTTCCATCATTTTAAACTACCTAATAGTTGGAAAAATTCTGAGATAGATGATCTTGAAGGTAGCTTCTTGTTATGAAAGTGATTCCAGATAAATCAATGTGACTAAATTGCCATTTCAAGAATACCATTTCTGATGTTAAGTAGATATAAAATAGGGGAGCCTGGGTGGCTTAGTCGGTTGAGCCTCTGCCTTCAGCTGAGGTCATATGATCCCAGGATCCTGGGATCAAGCCCTGCATTGGGCTCCTTGCTCAGTGGGGAGCCTGCTTCTCCCTCTCCTGGCCGCTCTCCTTGCTTGTGCTGTCTCTATCAAATGAATAATATCTTTAAAAAAAGTAGACATAAAACTTTGCATTATTAGAGGTGAATGGCATATCTGAAATTATGTTCTAATTATAATGTGATTAAGGTAAGTTTATGAAAATAATATCAGTCTTGAGCCCCCAAATTTATATGTTGAGACTTTGAATTCACTTTTAGGTTAGGTTAAGAATTTAACCTATGTCGGGCGCCTGACTGCTCAGTCAGAAGAGCATGGGATTCTTGATCTTGGGCTTGTGGGTTTGAGCCCCACATGGGGTGTAGAGATAACTTAAATTTTTTTTAACATACATGTAAAAGTATAACAGAAGCTTAATTTCAAACAGAAGAGACTCAGAATGCAGTGTGAAAGGTAACTCCTCAGATTAAGCATTTGGTTGTCTGAGGACTGACATATATGTAATTCTGAAAAGTGCTTACATTCTGTAACAGTCTAAGAAAGTTATATCACCATACTTTTTTGTGTGGCTTAGCATCTTAGATATTTCTGAATTGAAAAATGTTAAACTTATGAATCTTTACTTCTTTCATAGATACTTGGATGATATTGATGATGAGATGGACCCAGAGATAGAAGAAGCTTATGAAAAGTTTTGTTTGGAATCAGAGCGTAAGCGAAAACAGTAAAGCTAAATTTCAACATATTTTATAAAGCAGTTTAGGTTATGGTGATTTAGCAGAACACAGGAAAACAGGAAAACGTGTCACACTTATACCAAATTAAGGATGTTGAGTTATGTTACTAATGTATGCAACTTTAATTTTGTTTAACACTATCTGCCAAAATAAACTTTATTCCCTATAACTTAAAATGTGTATATATATATAATAGTTTATTATGTACAGTTAATTCCACTGTTTTGGCTGCAATAAAATCGATTTTGAAATAAATGAAATGTTGAAAGTAAATTTTGCTAGTTGGTTAGAAGCTTAACCTTTAAATTCTTTTCTTGAGGGAAAAAGTCTTAGCCTGGAAATATGTATTATTGCAAAATGTAACATCCTTTTTTAGATGAGTATATAGCTTTCATTTAGTTTTACGTTGTCTCAGTGAATTGGGTTTCAAATATGAATCACAATCATGAAAATCTTTAGCACTAAAGTCTTAGAATATATCATTAACTGATTTACATATCCAGATGCTATTTGATACCAAGGGCTTTTAAAATGTCATTAAAAAAAAAAAAAAAAAGACTTAAAACTCCCAACTAAACAACCAGGATTCTTCACTTAGGATTTATTGGAATTGTTCTTCCCCACCCCACCCCTCAACTTCATTACCCAAAAGCCTAGAACATTATTCTGCTTTATTTATATGGCTTTCATTTTTATTTTGTAGTATGAGTTGCATTGACTTTTTTACTAGAGAGTTTTACTAGATCTTTGTCACTCAAGTTTTCACCTGCTTTATAATTGATACACCCTGAGGATCACTTTTCTAATACTTTTACTATAATGCAGTACCACCTCAGCCCTATTTAAAAATATTTGTACCTAATGTCAAAAGCCTTTTTCCAGCTAACTAAAAGTAAAACTTATGTACAAAAGGATTGCTTGTAAATATGCATGTAAATAGTTCTGTTAATAACCCATTGTTTTACATTTGGTACATCTGTGTCTGCTAATACAGTTAGCTTTCTCACTTTTCAGCTTGTTTGTTCAGTCTGGATTAAAGTTAGACTTTGAAAATAAAATTTAAATAGTTTTGTTTTCCTCTAAGTTTTTGGAGTGGTATCCTGATATTTTAAAGAATTTCTGTTCAACTTTGATGTCATAAAATTAAGTGTTTGAAATCAAACTATGCTAGAAGATGTCCTATTCAGTGTGTGTTAAGAATTCAGTAACAAGTCTAATTGGAAAAATTAAATATAAAACATTAACCTTTAGATTCCTTATTTTAAAAGGGAAGGATATATATAATTGGGGTTTGGGGAACTTGTAATAGGATTCTTTTTTTCAAAATGGCTCCTGTAATGTGGTGGATAATTACTTTAATCTGCAGTTCTCCAAAGACTGTGCTCATTGTAAATCTTGGGGGTGAGGGGGAAGGGGTATGGGGAAGAGGGAGTACATTAGACCAGGGGACAAGTACATGATAACTGAATATACTTTAAACTTCTTGTGGTTGCTTTGTGAATAACCATCCAGCTTTGTCCACTAGCTCGTTGTCACCAATCACTGCTGTACTCAGGATCATTATGTGTTCCAGTTACTAGGGCTGTTTAAATAACCACCCAAATTTAATGTCTTCAAACAATAAGCATTTTATTATGCTCATGAGTTCTGTGGTTCAGGGATTTGGACAGGGCACGGCTTTTTTCTTATTCTGCAGTGTTTGAGGCCTCAGCTGGGAAAACTAAGGACTGGAGGTGGTTCAAATGGCTGGGAGCTGTAATCATCTGAAGTCTTCTTCACTCACATGGCTGACTGGGCCGAGATGACTTGAAGCTATCACTTGGCAAGACCCACCTACACATGGCCTGTCCATGTGGCCTGGACTTTTCACAAACATGGCAGCTGGATTTTGGAGGGGGCATTGTAGAAGACTCACGAAGAAGCTGCATTTGGAAGCTGCACACAGCATTAACTTCCATTACAGTCTTAGTTCTGAGTCCCTAAAGCCATATCAAATATTAGGCCATCAGGAAATGTGTGGATATGTTTTAAAAAACTGCAAAGGTATATCCTGAAAGGAAGAGCCGGCCCTGTGCTACAATTGTTGGCCGTATCTTCAACAGAAACATGGGTCCTAAGTCTCTTGAAAGGATTAATAGTACAAGTCTCCAGTGAGCAAGAATGCACAGGTGCTAGTGCAGGTCATAGGCCTGTGTTCTGGTAACAAAGTACAAATACTGGTTTGTACAAAATCTGGCACTTGTGTCATCAACTCATACCTTCTGTCTTTATGTTGTCCGTGCCCTCCCAGCCAAAGACTACCAGGAATATACATGTACCTAACAGGCTGGGCTTAGTACTTTTGCACTAAAGCAGAATACACATATGGGGAACTGTGGGGTGTGTCAGTAAGAGGGTATTAGAACCCATTATAATAGGGTTTTTGCTTTGGTTGGATAGTTTGGGAGCAGGTCCAAGAAACTGGAGGTTCACCCTAGATTGGAAATTGTCAGAAAGGGGCAATTCCATGATTAGGTATTTCATTAAGTCTTATCTATAGAAGAACAGATGGATCTGGAGGAAGTTCTTATTTAAGAAAATATCAGTCATGTTTAACAAGAGAAGATGACACATGGTATGAAAGAGTAAAAACCTGTTCAGGACTGAAGGACTGAAAATCAGTTCTCATTGGGGGGTAGGGGTGGGGGGTGTACCCTTGCTGTTATTCTGGTTGGGAGGACAAACAAAGCTAGCTACAAAGTTAACAGGACACATTTTTCCCAAAGCCATGCAATTATAAACTGCCATCATGACCCCTTTGTAGGACTGCTGCTTTGTTGTCTTCAGACCTGCTTTGCTATCCCACCCATCTATTACTGGGGATACCCAATTATTAAACAGCCGTCACCTCATAACCACACCAATCCCTAGTCAATTCCTGCTTCTAATCTTGCTTCAGAAGCAGCATCCAACTCAGAACAGGTATCCCTTTAGAATCTCAGATTCCTTCAGCAGGAATCCAAATTTTACCGAAGTGGGCGCCCTCCTCTTTCCTCTTGTGTACCATGCCATTCGTGTTTTCCCTGGAGTTTCCTCCCTTGCTTACAAGTCAATAAGATTTTGTCAGACTGCAGGCTTTAACCTGGTGGTCTTCGGCTGACTAGACTTTAGTAGATGTGAATAATTTTAGGTCATGTATACTAGGTCATGTTTTGTGTCAGCCTGGCAAAACAACCCTGGATGGACCCAACACTGTTGTTTCAACCAGGCAGCTGGAGGTCCTATTTCTGGTAGGTTTGTACCAGTGTCAACTCCTAATCGCCACCTAAGCTATCAGCACTGCCAGTAATCCTGCTGTGTTTATTACCTTATTTCAAACCACTGTCTTTGTTTCTCATCCCCTAATGACTTGCTTAACAGAAGAAATCAGGCAAATGTACACAAATGCCTCTGCATTCATTTCATCCCTCCTCTTGTACAGGAAGTAGCCCTCCTGTTAAAGGCCAGTTATTCCACATGTGCTCAAATCCCATGCCCTCACTCTCTCATGAACTCTGTTGTTACTTGGTCTGTATTTTTTCTTTTTTAAATCTCTCCATTGGCCCTTTGCATGAGCTGTTGAACATGTAATTCCTCTCATCAGGAGAAATCTGGCCCTCACATTTCTGTATAGTTCTATCTGCTTCCTAGCCAGATTCAAATGTCCCATATTTGTTTTCCATTTCCTTCCTATTTGCTCTTCAGACCTATAGCTTTTGCTGCCACTATATACAATAGCTCTTATTAGAGCCACCAATGACATCTCTGCCACTAAATCCAGTAGAAATTTGATTCTTTAGCTTGTTCTCTAGGCAATATCTGACAGTATCAAGGGACACCAAAATTGAAAACCTCTAGGCATCTGGAATAGAATAGCTGCCTTTCTGGCTGTTCCTCAGTGTTTGTGGGATTCTCTTCCCTTTAATCTTAAGTATTGGTGTTCCTCAAAGCTCAGTCAACATTTTCTTCTCATGTCACTGTATCCTTGGACTATTTAATCCTCTCCTAAAGCTTCAGTTAGCAGCTATCAACACTGACCTCCAGATTTATTTCTAATCTGTTTCTAGACCTTGCTAACGTATTTGCACTAGGAAGACACAAAATTGAAGTCCTGTGGGACTTCAGGGAAGTCCTATTCCCTAAATTTTCTTGCATCCATCTTACTGATGGCACTGCCCCCTATCCACTTCAGTCAGAACTCAACTATTTTTAAGTCCTGTTCAGTCATCCCCAAGACTATTGAACTGATGTAAATATTTCTTGGAGCTGTGCTCTCCATCCTTACTGTCTAATCTTGAGTCTGAATTGCCATATCTCCCATCACGTTTTCAAGAGACTACTGGGCTCCCCACATCTGCTCTTGCATCCTACAATCCATTCTTCACTCAGCCCTTCCAGGGATCTTTCTAAAATACAAATAGCATCACAAAACCCCTTAGTAGTAGATGGTTTGCAGATAGGAGGTCCTTAGTCATTAGAGAGGAAAAAGGTGGGAGTGGGATAGGACCTAAGTCAACAGTGTGTAATAGAAATTGATGTTAGTGATCAATGAAAACGGCATCTGAAGGTGACTTTATGATCTACATAAGATTGAGGTCAGTTTGTTTATCAGACGTTCAAAAATGGAGATGAATTTAAGGAGTTAGATTTATTCCCATTCCTTGGTGCTGCCACCTTTGCTTAAAAAGCCCTTGATTATCAACAACAGCCGTATTATGGAGAGAGCCCAAACGTCCATCGACTGATGAGTGGATAAAGAAGGTGTGGTATGTATATACAATGCAATGTTACTCAGCCATCAAAAAGAATGAAATCTTGCCATTTGCAATGATGTGGTTGGAGCTAGAGCGTATTATGCTAAGTGAAATAAGAGAAAAACAAATTACCATATATGTGAAATTTAAGACAGAAAACAGATGAATATATGGGAAGTGGGAATAAAAAAAAGAGAGGGGGAAAAAAAGGAGAGACAAGCCCTAAGAGACTTAAGGATAGAGAACAAATTGAGGGTTGATGGAGGGAGGTGGGTGGGGGATGGGCTAGATGGGTGATGGGTATTAAAGAGGGTAGGGGTGTTGTATATAAGTGATGAATCACCGAATTCTACTCTAGAACCAATATCGCACTGTTAAGTAAAAATCTAAAAAAAAGCCCTTGTAATAGTTTACCATCGCTTTTAAGATAAAGTCCATCATTCATAAATCCATAATGATCTGGCCCTTGCCTATCTCTAAGCCCCCATTCAGGCTTCTTGCTCCTAAAAGCCTCTCTCTCCTCTTCAATCATTCTTAAATCAAACTGGCCTTTCGAAGGGGACAAGATCTTTCCTTTAGGCCTCAGGGCCTTAACACAGGCTGTTAGCTCTGCTTGAAACACTTTTTCCACATTGTACTTGGCTAACATACTTACCCTTTGGATTTCAGTGGAAATTGTCCACTACATGCTCTCACAGACCTCAGACCTCTGTATTTTAGTTTAGGAATATTTAACCACTACTGTGACCAAATTACTGTCTACTCCTTTCTTTCCAGTTAATCTCCAGACCCCATCCTCGACCCTGGGTCTCATTCCCTGCTTAATCCCCAGGGTGCCAAGCACATAGTAAGTTCCCTATAAATACTTACAATAAATTTAGCAGCCACGCTACTTGCTATTTTAGAAAAAAAGTGCAGATACACGATACCAAATTAGGAAAAGAGGTCTCTATCTTTGTCCAAGTTTTTGGTTTTTTTTTTTTTACAGCTTTATTAAGGTATAATTGCTGTTTAGATTATTTAAATACGCATTACTCCACTAACAGCTCTTGGCTGAACTGTCCTACAAGGACGAATCACAGCTAGGTCGGACCGGTCCCAACCTGAGCATCGGAAGTAAAGATCAAGAAGGAAGCAACCACGTTCAGGACAGGGAAAGCCCGCCTCCCTTACTTCCGGTCCCGCCCTTCGCGAGGAGCGCGACGGAGATTGGCGCCCGGAGCGGAGGGCGCGGACTGGGCGGGACTTCCGGTCTTTTTCCAGAGAGGAAAGACGCTTCCCCAGGTTGCGGGAAGATTTGAATTGCTGTTGATTTCCTGTGTTTTCTTTGTGGGTTCATAGTTGGCGCTGCCGCCTCTCTCCCGCTACCCTGACACGATGGACGTCTCGGCCCGAACACTCTCTCTGTGACCTTATTCCTCTGCGGCTGTGATTGTTTTCTCTCATCAAGAAACATCACCGTTGGTAGTTTGTCAAATTCAAGAAATATCCCTGGAGAAGCGGTCGTGGGCAGGCTTCAAGCATTTTGGCAAATTAAAGGGGCCTTTGGCCTCATTTCCAGGAATTTTCGTCTCAGAACTGCCGTGTGAGTCCAAGACATTGGTTATTGTTTTGGTGAGGCTTTTTCTGTAACTAGATACTGCCATTTGGAAGAATGAGGTCCCATTGATGTCAAGTACAGGCTTGTGGCTTTTGATCGTTAAACACTCTGACGTAATGTACTGGGTGGTGAAAACAAACAGGAATACGACAGTAGAGATGAGGCTGAAATGTGGGTTGGAGCCGGATTATGTTTTTTTAATAATATGCCGGGATCTTTAGATATTCCACTGTTTCTTGTGTCTGCTTGTTGTTGAATAAATAATGATTATATCTCTGTAAACTTTTTTTAAAATTTTTTTTAAACAGATTTTATTTATTTGACAGAGAGCGAGCGAGCACAAGCAGGGGGAGTGGCAGGCAGAGGCAGAGGGAGAGGCAGGCTCCCCGCTGAGTAGGGAGCCCGACGCGGGCCTCTATCCCAGGACCCCGGGATCATGACCCGAGAGCCGAAGGCAGTTACTTAACCAACTCAGCCACCCAGGCTCCCCCCTTTTTTTTAAATTAAAAACTTGGCCAAACATAGAGACATTTTCCTAATTGGCAATCAGAAAAGACAAGTTTTCCGACGTGTTTTTTTTTTTTCTGAAATAGCAAGTAGATATCTGAGATTTATATGTATATGTGTGTGTATGCAGTATAAATACATTTATTGCTATGAATATTTATTGCTTGTGACATGAACAAGCACGTAAACAAGTGATGAAAAGTGGTTGGTATTGTCCAGATTGTGGAAAGTTACCTATAACAGCAATACTGGAAATGGAGAGGGAAGAAACTGAAGAAGGTTCCAGATAGGTGCAGAAACGGAGGGGAGAGTTGATGGACGGAAATGGAAAAGGAGCCAGGTTCATAAAAGAAACCTACCAAATCAACAAGACATGTTACAGGGGAGTGGAGAGAGAGTGAAAAGTCAAATATTGCTAACATTGAGATGCCATTAACTCAAATTGCAAATTCCGGAGGAGCAGGAATTTTGAAATTCACTTACTTATTCTTTCATCATTAACTAAATATCAATTGCACCCTTATTATTTGCTAAATATTGTTTTAAATGCCAGGAATACTACTGTGAATAAGACGGATGAGATCTCTGGTCTGATTGAGTTTATATCCTAGTGGAAAAAGACAAAAAGCAGGGAAAGGAATAGAATCAGTTTTGATAGTGATAGATGCTATGAGTAAAAAAGGTGAAATGGATAAAAAGTGATTGGGAGGGACGCCTGGGTGGCTCAGTTGGTTAAGCGTCTGCCTTCCGCTCAGGTCATGATCTTAGGGTCCTTGGATCAAGTCCCGCATCGGGCTCCCTGCTCCATGGGAAGCCTGCTTCTCCCTCTCCCACTCTCCCTGCTTGTGCACTCTCTCCCCTCACCCCTCTCTCTCTGACAAATAAATAAAATCTTAAAAAAAAAAAGTGATTGGGAGGTGGTTGGGAACAACTTTGAGTTGAATAAGTCAGGCCTTTGAGGAAGTGATATTTAAGCTTAAAAGAGAAAGAACCAGCCATGTAATAAGCCAGGGAAAGGACATGCTAGGCAGAAAGAACAGTGCAAAGGTTCTGAGATAGGAAACAGCTTGTTTTAAAAACATTAAAAAGGCCACTGTAGCTAAAGTGTCCTGAACAGGAGAAGAGAGTTAGGAGATGACATTTGGAGGGGAAGATGAGGCCAGATTGTATGGCTGTTATAGGTCATGGTTTGGAATTTTATTTAAGTGCAAAATGGTAGATTGTGAGCCAGGATGTGATAGATCTCATTTTTATTTTAAAAGATCCCTCTGGCTACTGCATGTAGACTGGACTTGAGGGAGGGACGTAAGAGTGAAAGTGAAATTAGGAGATGTTACAGAAGTCTGCTTTGGTGGGAGTGACGATGTTCCATTTTAGTCATGTTCATTGAGTGATTTATCTGTGGGACAAGGACATGAAGAGAGGTCTAGCAGGCAGCTTAAAGTTCTGGGGAGAGGTCAGGTGGATTTGGAAGTTTTCTAGAGAGGGGAATTAATAAAATTGTGTGAATCTCCTCAGGAGAGACCATATGGCTTAATGTGTACTTATAGTCTGACATATTTTACAAAGGATTATAGGCCAGTCATATGTAGCTGATTACATACATTGAAAGGGCGTAAGAGTTTTCTAAAAAGCAAAGGTGGGCATAAAAGCAACATAAGTAGTTATAGTAAGAGATGATATGATAAGGTCAGGTCTTAAATCCTTGATTTAAGAGCATGGTGAAAGGAATGATTAAACTAAAAACAGAGGTAGGGGTCCCTGTTTGGCTTAGTCAGTAGAGCATGTGACTCCTAATCTCAGGATCATGAGTTCAAGCCCCATGATGGGTGTGGAGTCTACTTAAAATTTAAAAAAATTAAAATAAAAATAGAGGTAGATGTAGTGGGAGAAACCATGGCACTCCCTCCTTTTTTAAAAAAATAAAAGGCAGAGGGAAAGAGAGTTTGGTGCGGGGGAAAGTAGACAGCAGTATCACAGAGTGAGCAGTTTAGTAGGATGAAGACTGAAGTTACTGGGTGTGGGAAGACATTGGTGACCGTGGTGAAACAACTTCAGTAGAAAGGTGGAGGAAGGCTGGATTGCAATGGACGGAAGATGGATGGGAGAGAAAGTAGACAATGAGTGGATATTATACTTGAGAAGTTTTTTGGTAGGCAAAAAGGGTAAACTGAGGAAAGCTACTTTTTTCTGTCAGGTGGAAGTTGATCACCTGAGTAGTAGGAGATAATGTCCTAGAAGAGGATGGGCTAGTGTTTAGAAAGGAAAGTCTTAAAAAGGATGATGTCCTTGGGGCACCTGGATGGCTCAGTTGGTAAAGCTTCCAACTCTTGGTTTCAGCTCAGGTCGTGATCTTAGGGTAGTAAGATGGAGCCCTGCGTTGGGCTCCACGCTCAGCGAGGAGTCTTCTTGAAGATTCTTTCCCTCTGCCCCTCCCCCACCCTCTCTCCCTCTCTAATAAATGAATAAATATTAAAACAAAAAGGATGATGTTCTAGAGGGAGATGGGTAAGTGTCAGAGAGCATGGCGATGGTGTTAGAAAGGAATCGTAAGATTTCCTGAGCTCTGGGACGCCTGGGTGGCTCATGGGACGCCTGGGTGGCTCAGTCAGTTAAGCGTCTGCCTTCGGCTCAGGTCATGATCCCAGTGTCCTGGGATCTAGTCCTGCACAGGCTCCTTGCTCAGCAGGGAGCCTGCTTCTCCCCCTACCTCCTTCTCCGTCTGCCTGCCGCTCCCCCTGCTTGTGCTCTCTCTCTCTCTCTCTGACAAATAAATAAAGTCTTAAAAAAAAAGATTAATTGGGCTCCTACAAAGCGACATTGCAATTCTGGCACTGGCATATGTGTTGTCTTGTTCAATCCTTGCAACAATCTTGTTACCATGCCCCATTTTACAAATAAGGAAACAAACAGCCTGAAGCATTTAGCTAGTAAATGGTGGAGCATGAATGGAATCCAACCCTCTAATTGCCCTTCATTCAACCCTATAAGGAAAGCATAGGTGATGACAGTCATTTTAGAGGTAGGGAAGAGGAAATTGAATTCAGTGAAATAAGAGTGAGTCTAAGACACTAGAAGATTACTTAGCTTGCTCAGTAGTGACCATGGAACTACTTCCTTAATGTCAGACTAGGAACAAAAATCCAGGTATTGGGATTTCTTTTTCAGTGTTCTTTTTCTTAGGCCTAATAGTTACTTTTGGCCTGCCTTTTGCATATATTACAAATGATTTGCTGTATTCTTATCGCAAAGCTGGAATTTGCTTATTATATGAATTGACTTACTGAGCATATAATTTACAGAAATTAAACTTCAGGAGAACTAAAGCTACTGAAATTACAAAGGCAGTTATAACTTGGTGGGCTTTCTTATCCCGTTAGGTTATCTTCCCACATTGGAGTAAAGCCCTCGGGGTTAATCAAGGCATTCTGTTCAGGTTGTTAATGTCAGATAATTTAAAAGTATGTAGTAAAATAGTCACTTCTTTTTTTTTTTTTAAGATTTTATTTATTTATTTGACAGAAAGAGACAGAGAGGAAACACGAGCAGGGGGAATGGGAGAGGGAGAAGCAGGCTTCCCGCGGAGCAGGGAGCCCGATGTAGGGCTCCATCCCAGGACCCTGGGATCATGACCTGAGCTGAAGGCAGATGCTTAACGACTGAGCCAACCAGGTGCCCCTAAAATAGTCGCTTCTTAAAATTTATTTATTTTGCTTCTTAAAATTTTTTTTTATTTTAGAGAAAGAGAGAGCATGGGGAGAGGAGCAGAGGGGGAGGGAAAGGGAGGGGGGAAGCATCTCAAGCAGACTCTGGGCTGAGTGCAGAGCGCAACGTGGGGCTAGATCTCACAACCGTGAGATAACCTGAGCCAAAACCAAGAGTCGGATGCTTAACCAACTGAACCACCCAGGTGCCCCAATAATCACTTTTCCTCCAACAAAAATACAAGGAAATACATTTTGCTTATGTTCTTAGAAAATGCATCCATTTTCTATTATAGAACTTTTGTACATTAAAGAAACTATTTGTGCTACCCTATTTCCTATTTCCTTCAGTCTTCACCTTGGAAGGACATTTTATCCATAGTCCTAGTAATGGCAGCAGAGGTGCGAATGGTACTTTATGAAGACGATTCAGTGCAAGTGCAATATGTTGATGGTTCCAGACTGCAGCTTTCTCCATGTGGCTCTGAATTTTTATTTGAAAAGGCACCTCCTGTTTCAGCACATCCTTTAGAACAACCAGAAAGAATTCGTCAAAGGACACACTTCGTTATTAGCACTTACCGGGTAAGTAAAGATGACACAGAAACAACTCTTTCTGATGCCAGAATATTGTTAAGGTAGTCAGAGTATGGAAAGTAATCAGTATTCCAGATTACTGTCACTCTAAATTGATTTTCAAATTATTTTACATTTTTTAAGGTTACATTTTGTATTTCTTTTTGTAGGAGCAACTACAGCGAGCCCTAGATTTTCGAAATTCTTTTGCCGTTTGCCCTTTTTTATCTGAAAGCATCATACCTTCTGAAAGAAAAAAGGTAATTTTTCAAAGCTTTTTTTTATAAGTAATATTTGAGGGCAAGTAATTAGAAACAGGTAGTTTCATATTTAATCTTTTTCTTTATGAGACTTGGGAATACACATGTTGCTGTAGAATGCATAGGCTTATATTTTTCACCAGACTAGGGTGTTCTGGTATGTTAAATATTGATTGAGACCCTGAAGGTACATAGTTCATCTTCCTGCCAGAATCTTTGTAGCCAAAGATTCTACTCAGAATTTTTCTGATTGATGACTTTTTGATTCTCGGAGGTATTCAAAATTAAGAAATTGGGGTGCCTGGGTGGCTCAGATGGTTAAGCGTCTGCCTTCGGCTCAGGTCATGATCCCAGGGTCCTGGGATCGAGTCCCGCATCGGGCTCCCTGCTCCTTGGGAGCCTGCTTCTCTCTCTGCTTCTCTCTCTCTCTCTCTCTCTCTCTCCCTCTGTCTCTCATGAATGAATAAATAAAATCTTAAAAAAAAATTAAGAAATTATGTGGCCATTTTCTGTAGTTTATGTGCAGTTAATGTTCAATAGAGATGTGTAATTACTTATAGATATGTACATTTTATTTTTTTGCTCATATTCTATTTTGAACTTTTATGAATAATAATATAGCTATCATTTATTGAGGATTTACTTTGTGTCAAGAATTAGGAATGATAGTAAACATATTTAATAACACCAGTCAGTATGGCATGGGTTCCTGATAATCAAAATGGATGTCCAGCCAGTCAAACAGGTATATTCAGCCCCTTTTTACAGGTGAGGGCACTAAATCTCAGAGAGTTTACCTAATCTTGTTCGTGGACATTTTCTAAAAGGCAGTCAGGATTTGAACCAAGTTTATCTGACTCTGAAGACTATGTCTTTTAATCACTTTCTGCTACTGTCATGATGGCAAAGGAGCCAAGAAAAACTAAGCTGTAACTTAGTCTATAAGGGTATTTGCTGCTGACGCTGTAGTAGGATTATTAGATAATCTAATTCTAGAAGAGGGAACTTTTTTTTTTAAGATTCATTCATTTATTTGAGAGAGAGCTCGCGTGAGGGGAGAGGCAGAGGGAGAGGGAGAAGCAGACTCCCTGCAGAGCAGGGAGCCCAATATGGGGCTCAATGCAGGGCTCCATCCCAGGACCCTGGGACCATTACCTGAGCTGAAGGCAGACACTTAACCGACTGAGCCACCCAGGTGCCCCGAAAAGAGAACCTTCTTAACTGACCATCCTTACAAGCCAGCTTTGCCATCAGTGAATACTGTACTAACATCTGTACACATAAATAGCACTATAAGTTTAAGAGGCTTCCTTGATACTAGTTTTTGTAAATTTAAGGTTTTATATAAATGGAAACTGAAATGTTTAACTGTTGCCAAGATTAATTGATTAAAAGACTGTTACGTGAAAAACAAACTGAGGGTTCTAGAGGGGAGGGGGTGGGGGGATGGGTTAGCCTGGTGATGGGTATTAAGGAGGGCACGTTCTGTATGGAGCACTGGGTGTTATACGCAAACAATGAATCATGGAACACTACATCAAAAACTAATGATGTAATGTATGGTGATTAACATAACATAATAATAAAAAATATTTATGGGTTAAAAAAAGACTGTTACGTGACACCTACTGTTTTTATCTTATATGAAGAGATGTAGTAGGCACTGGCACCTGTTACAAGTCTGTTTGCTATTGGTCAGGATCAGTTTACCTTTGAGTAATTAAGTTTTTTTTTTAGATTTATTTATTTATTTGAGAGAGAGAGGGAGAGAGGGTGCGTGCAAGTGGGCGGGGGGCAGAGGGCGAGAACCCCCAAGCTGACTCCCCGCTGAACACAGAGCCCGACACAGGGCTCTATCTCACGACGCATGAGATGATGACCTGAGCCAAAACCAAGAGTCCAACACTCAACTGACTGAGCCACCCAGGCACCCCTAGTAATTCAGTTTTTAAAAAATGTTGCTCTTTAAGCTGCCTGGAATTTATTTTAGGGTATGGTATGCCAGGTGCTACCTAGGATAGGTACTTTATACATGTTATCTTATTTAGTCTATTGAATAACCCTTTTGAGATAGCGTTTCCCACATGCTATTCAGTAATTCCAGTACCATTTATTAAGTCATTCTCCCCTTCCCTCCTTGTTTTGAAAAGTTTGTTATCACATGTAACATCTTAAAATATGGTTGATTCTATTTCCTTATTATTTGAGTTGCTCTGTCAATGATTTTTATACTAGTTCCATACCATTTAAGTTGTGATTGCTTTGAATATAGTACGTTGTGGTGGTGTTGTACATTGTAGTGCTGGACTTCCCTCATTAATATTCTTTTTCAGGGTAGACTTTTGGGAAGGGCTGAAAATCTATCTCTTTTTCTTCTCTTTCATTTTTTATCTGTGTGTGTGTGTGTGTTTTACATCTCTCTAAGAGAAATAATCTTTTTTTTTTTTAAAGATTTTTTTAATTTATTTATTCATGAGAGACAGAGAGAGAGAGAGGCAGAGGGAGAAGCAGGCTTCCCGCCGAGCAGGGAGCCCGATGCGGGACTTGATCCCAGGACCCCGGGATCATGACCTGAGCTGAAGGCAGACGCTTAACCATCTGAGCCACCCAGGCGCCCTCTAAGAGAAATAATCTTAACAATATCAAATATCCTGTGGAAAAATACATATAGGCCGACACCTGGCTCACCATTTTTCATTCTCTCTAGGTAGTAAAACACAAACCCAACTTCAAGAGCTTTCTTACACAATATATAAGCATCAAATGTATGGAAACATTGGACTGCTGACAAAATGCTCCCCATCTCTCTTTCTCCCTCTACTCAGCGTATCTTCGTTGACTTCTCAGAAGCAAGATGGCCCAGTCCTGACACTGCTGATGGCGTGGTATCTATGGAGAGGGGCAGTGTGAAGATAGCATCGTTGGATGGGCACGCATACCTTTGCCTTCCCAGATCGCAGCATGAATTTACAGTACATTTTTTGTGTAAAGTAAGCCAGAAGCCAGACTCGTCTATAGTATTGTCGGAAAAGAAGAATCAAGCCGGAAAGGACAAACTAGTTGAGAAAGCAGGCAAAATCTGTACATATGGAAGTTTATCAAGACAGAGACTGAAGAATAAAGAAAATGACCTTTATTGTCAGCTCACGAAATCCAAGGAACCTTTAGAGAAGAGCTGTGTAGGTGGAGCTGAAGGGAGGGAGGAGCCACCCCCTCCTAGTACACGACACACATGTGTATACACATGGGTGAAGCAGCGCTGGCCCGTGGCCTCCTGCCCAGAGGAATGGAAGTATCCTTTGTCTTTAGCACTTCATTTTCATAGTAAAATCAGCAGTATGTCAAGAAGTGATGCAGACATCACCCGGAGTAGAACATTAACTTCTGAGATTTCAGAGGAAAGAGGAAAAGAGGTTTCTGCTCTTCCCAGGGCCCTGTTACTCAGCTGTCCTGTCCCCCACCTGCACAGGTAATGGAAGAATGGCTTCTTTGTCATCAAGCTCTTGTCAGAGCCAGTCCTTAAGTAAAGACAATTTTTCTTTCTCAGTCATCTGCTACCATTCTTAAGGAAAGTTCAGTGATCCAAAATTTTGCTAATAACCGATAGTAAATCATTTCCCTAGCCCATGTGTTGCTTATGTTCCTTACTCTGTGCCCATGCATTGAGTGTTTATGGAAGGCTGACCGTACCCTACATACTTTGTAAAGCACAGAGACTATAGAGATGACCAAGACACAGTCCCTGCTTTCTAGGAGCTTAGACTCTATGAAGGTCACTGTCACTGAAAAGATGATTAAAGTGTGCTAAGTGTTGGCACAGGGCTGTGGTGGGGAGCACAGAGAAACATCAGCTGCCTCTGTGGAGTCCTTGCATTGGTTGCTGGAGCATGGATCTGACTGATTTATGATCCTGGGTTCTTTCTTTCATACCTAGTCTTAGAGGCCACACCTATCTTTGGTTAGCTGACTATAAATTGATTCATTGAACATTTTTGAAAAAAGTGGTAAACGTGGAGAGGTTTCTGGAGGACAGATATAAACATTTTCCCTCAACTAAGAGGTGAATAACTTCTGTAAATAGCACAGTAGTGATGGTAATAGCTGACACAAAGTGCTTACGTGCCAGGCACCTCGGTACTTCACCTATTGAATTATCATACAAATTGCATGAGGTAAGTACTGTTATCACCCCATTTTGCAGAGGAACTTGAGATACAGGAATCTTATGAATTTTTTTATTATGTTATGTTAATCACCATACATTACATCATTAGTTTTTGATGTAGTGTTCTATGATTCATTATTTGCGTATAACACCCAGTCCTCCATGCAGAATGCGCCCTCTTTAATACCCATCACCAGGCTAACCCATCCTCCCACTGCCCTCCCCTCTAGAACCCTCAGTTTGTTTTTCAGAGTCCATCGTCTCTCATGGTTCGTCTCCCCCTCCGACTCCCCCCCCCTTCATTCTTCCCCTCCTGCTATCTTCTTTTTTTTTTAACATATAATGTATTATTTGTTTCAGAGGTATAGCTCTATGATTCAACAGTCTTGCACAATTCACAGCGCTCACCATAGCACATGCCCTCCCCAATGTCTATCACCCAGCCACCCCATCCCTCCCACCCCCCACCACTCCAGCAACCCTCAGTTTGTTTCCTGAGATTAAGAATTCCTCATACCAGTGAGGTCATATGATACATGTCTTTCTCTGACTTATTTCGCTCAGCATAACACTCTCCAGTTCTATCCACGTCATTGCAAATGGCAAGATTTCATTCCTTTTGATGGCTGCATAATATTCCATTGTATATATGTACCACATCTTCTTTATCCATTCATCTGTTGATGGACAGCTTGGCTCTTTCCACAGTTTGGCTATTGTGGACATTGCTGCTATAAACATCGGGGTGCACATACCCTTCGGATCCCTACATTTGTATCTTTGGGGTAAATACTCAGTAGTGCAATTGCTGAATCGTATGGTAGCTCTATTTTCAACTTTTTGAAGAACCTCCATACTGTTTTCCAGAGTGGCTGCACCAGCTTGCATTCCCACCCACAGTGTAGGAGGGTTCCCCTTTCTCCGCATCCCCGCCAACATCTGTCATTTCTTGACTTGTTAATTTTAGCCATTCTGACTGGTGTGAGGTGATAGCTCATTGAGGTTTTGATTTGGATTTCCCTGATGCCGAGAGATGTTGAGCACTTTTTCATGTGTCCGTTGGCCATTTGGATGTCTTCTTTGGAAAAATGTCTGTTCATGTCTTCTGCCCATTTCTTGATTGGATTATTTGTTCTTTGGGTGTTGAGTTTAAGAAGTTCTTTATAGATTTTGGATACTAGCCCTTTATCTGATATGTCATTTGCAAATATCCTCTCCCATTTTGTCAGTTGTCTTTTGGTTTTGTTGACTGTTTCTTTTGATGTACAAAAGCTTTTTATCTTGATGAGGTCCCAATAGTTCATTTTTGCCCTTGCTTTCCTTGCCTTTGGCGATGTTTCTAGGAAGAAGTTGCTGTGGCTGAGATCGAAGAGGTTGCTGCCTGTGTTCTCCTTTAGGATTCTGATGGACTCCTGTCTCACATTTAGGTCTTTCAACCATTTTGAGTCAATTTTTGTATGTGGTGTAAGGAAATGGTCCAGTTTCATTCTTCTGCATGTGGCTGTCCAATTTTCCCAGGACCATTTGTTGAAGAGACTGTCTTTTTTCCATTGGACATTCTTTCCTGCTTTTTCGAAGATTAGTTGACCATAGAGTTGAGGGTCCATTTCTGGACTCTCTATTCTGTTCCATTGATCTATGTGTCTGTTTTTGTGCCAGTACCATAATGTCTTGATGATGACACCTTTGTAATAGAGCTTGAAGTCCGGAATTGTGATGCCACCAGCTTTGCTTTTCTTTTTCAACATTCCTCTGGCTATTTGGGGTCTTTTCTGGTTCCATACAAATTTTAGGATGATTTGTTCCATTTCTTTGAGAAAAGTGGATGGTATTTTGATGGGGATTGCATTGAATGTATAGATTGCTCTAGGTAGCATTGACATCTTCCCAATATTTGTTCTTCCAATCCATGAGCATGGAACGTTTTTCCATTTCTTTGTGTCTTCCTCAATTTCTTTCATGAGTATTTTATAGTTTTCTGAGTACAGATCCTTTGCCTCTTTGGTTAGATTTATTCCTAGGTATCTTATGGTTTTGGGTGCAGTTGTAAATGGGATCAATTCCTTAATTTCTTTCTTCTGTCTTGTTGGTGTATAGGAATGCCACTGATTTCTGTGTATTGATTTTATATCCTGCCACTTTACTGAATTCCTGTATGAGTTCTAGCAGTTTTGGGGTGGAGTCTTTTGGGTTTTCCACCTAAAGTTTCATATCATCTGCAAAGCTTGAGAGTTTGACTTCTTTGCTGATTCGGATGCCTTTTATTTCTTTTTGTTGTCTGATTGCTGTGGCTAGGACTTCTAATACTCTGTTGAATAGCAGTGGTGATAGTGGACATCCCTGCCGTGTTCCTGACCTTAGGGGGAAAGCTCTCAGGTTTTCCCCATTGAGAATGATATTCACTGTGGGTTTTTCATAGATGGCTTTTATGATATTGAAGTATGTGCCCTCTATTCCTATATTCTGAAGAGTTTTGATCAAGAAAGGATGCTGTACTTTGTCAAATGCTTTTTCTGCTTCTATTGAGAGGATCATATGGTTCTTGTTCTTTCTTTTATTAATGTATTGTATCACATTGATTGATTTGCGGATGTTGAACCAACCTTGCAGCCCAGGGATAAATCCCACTTGGTCGTGGTGAATAATCCTTTTAATGTACTGTTGGATCCTATTGGCTAGTATTTTGGTGAGAATTTTTGCATCCATGTTCATCAAGGACATTGCTCTGTAATTCTCCTTTTTGATGGGGTCTTTGTCTGGTTTGGGGATCATCGTAATGGTGGCCTCATAAAATGAGTTTGGAAGTTTTCCTTCCATTTCTATTTTTTGGAACAATTTCAGAAGGATAGGTATTAATTCTTCTTTAAATGTTTGGTAGAATTCCCCTGGGAAGCCATCTGGCCCTGGGCTTTTGTTTGTTGGGAGATTTTTGATGACTGCTTCAATTTCCTTAGTGGTTATAGGTCTGTTCAGGTTTTCTATTTCTTCCTGGTTCAGTTTTGGTAGTTGCTACATCTCCAGGAATGCATCCATTTCTTCCAGGTTATCTAATTTGCTGGCATATAGTTGCTCATAATATGTTCTTATAATTGTTTGTATTTCCTTGGTGTTGGTTGTGATCTCTCCTCTTTCATTCATGATTTTGTTGATTTGGGTCATTTCTCTTTTCTTTTTGATAAGTCTGACCAGGAGTTTATCAATCTTGTTAATTCTTTCAAAGAACCAGTTCCTAGTTTCATTGATCTGTTCTACTGTTCTTTTCGTTTCTATTTCATTGATTTCTGCTCTGATCTTTATTATTTCTCTTCCCCTGCTGGGTTTAGGCTTTATTTGCTGTTCTTTCTCCAGCTCCTTTAGGTGTAGGGTTACGTGGTGTACTTGAGACCTTTCTTGTTTCTTGAGAAAGGCTTGTATTGTTATATACTTTCCTCTTAGGACTGCCTTTGCTGCTTCCCAAAGATTTTGAACAGTTGTGTTTTCATTTTCATTTGTTTCCATGAATTTTTTAAATTCTTCTTTAATTTCCTGGTTGACCCATTCATTCTTCAGTAGGATGCTCTTTAGCCTCCATGTATTTGTTTTCTTTCCGACTTTCCTCTTGTGATTGAGTTCTAGTTTCAAAGCATTATGGTCTGAAAATATGCAGGGAATGATCCTAATCTTTTAGTACCGGTTGAGACCTGATTTGTGACCTAGGATGTGATCTATTCTGGAGAATGTTCCATGGACACTAGAGAAGAATGTGTATTCTGTTGCTTTGGGATGGAGTGTTCTGAATATATCTGTGAAGTGCATTTGGTCCAGTGTGTCATTTAAAGTCTTTATTTCCCTGTTGATCTTTTGCTTAGATGATCTGTCCATTTCAGTGAGGGGGGTGTTAACGGCCCCCACTATTATTGTATTGTTGTCGATGTGTTTCTTTGCTTTTGTTATTAACTGACTTATATAATTGGCCACTCCCATGTTAGGGGCGTAGATATTTACAGTTGTTAGATCTTCTTGTTGGACAGACCCTTTAAGTATGATCTAGTGTCCTTCCTCATCTCTTATTACAGTCTTTGGTTTAAAATCTAATTTGTCTGATATAAGGATTGCCACCCCAGCTTTCTTTTGATGTCCATTAGCATGGTAAATGGTTTTCCACCCCTTCACTTTCAATCTGGGGGTGTCTTTGGGTCTAAAATGAGTCTCTTGCAGACAGCATATCAATGGGTCTTGTTTTTTTATCCAATCTGATAGCCTGGAGATGCAGGAAGGTTAAATAACCTGAGCAGAGTCACATAGCTAGCATGTGTAGAATTGGGCTTTGATCCCAGGTTGTCTCTGAATATATATTTGTTATTTAAAGCAAAACAGGGGAGTGATTTTTCAGGCTTGTCATGATTATCTAGTTAAAATTGGAAGTTCCAGTGTTATAAGTACACATTGAAAGAGATTTAGGCTTCCAGATGAATAGTTTTCAATAACTTGCCACTAACCTTAAAGTCCATTATCTTTAAGCATGGCTTAATAGGCCTTCCATTTTCTGATCCCTTCCTACATCTGTAATCCTCACCACGCTTCCCTTGCTTTTTCTACTCGTGGCCTTTTTACAATCTCTAGAATGCCTGTCCAAACTTTGTTTGCCACCTCACCTGCTCTGTTCTTGGCCAGGAGCACTGCTTTATCTTTCTCAGCTCGCTAACTTGTGTGCGTTTCCAGGTCTCAGCAGAAGTTTTCTTCCTTCGGGTGGTTGTCCTAAAGTTCCCAGACAGGATTAGGTTCTTCTACAGTCCCACAGCATCCAGCAATTCTCCTTTTTTTGTGTTCTCTGTCTACTGTTTAACATCCCTGCTTGATAAGAATCTTCACTGAGGGCAGTGACTGTGTCTGCTTTTTTGGGTGTTATATCCCCAGTGTGTGTGGCATAGATAGTGCAGGAAATATTTGTTGTTTGAATCCTAAATTTTAAAGCTTAGTAAAACTGTTCATTTATGTCATTGTGCTGAGATTGAATAGTGAGATTGTTAAAAATACTGAAAAAAATACATGGAAAAATAAGTTTTCAATTTCCTTCATATACCTTTATGTTAATTTTTGCTTTTCTTTGCTCTAGCAAGTTAAGCAAGAAATACATCTTGTTCCAATTTTAGTACATGTGCTGCTGAAGTGAGCACAAGAAATACATCTTGTTACAGTAGCACTATTTTGTTGAATTCTAAAGGTAATTATGTTAAGTGACCAGAATTACAAGCTTGTACTTTGTCCTTCACAGGTGGAATTTTTGTGATTCACTTTCACAAGGACAGTTTGATGAAGAATATTCCTATGCTGAGCTAGTGAAAGTGGTTTGGTACAAAGGTGTAACTTACCGGTAAGGCACCTGTGTTGGAATGGGAGCTCTTTAGCGATGTCAGAGGGGAGGGGACTAGCCCTGCAGACAGACTCCCACAAAAGGACAGTTTGGCCAGGGCCATCATTCTTCTGTTTGGTCCTAAATATTATAGGTCTCAAAACTTAGTTTTATGAGTGCACATAGGGGTCTTGTGACTAATTCACATTAACCATATTCACAGGATTTTTGTGACAACTCCAGAGCCAGTGAGGATTAGTTTTCCTGGTGAATGAAATACTCATGTCAGTTATTTAGGATTCCTCTTCCAAGCATCAGGGGATCTAGCTGTCTGAATTAGTCACATCAAAATGTTGCCTGTTGAGCATGGAATTAGAGAAGATTAGAGGCTCCTCTGTGTCTGCACTATCCCATTGAATTATTCCTACCCCACCACAAAGTATACCTCTCTGGTGACTAGAATACTAATATTGGCTAGATTCATGGTTTCACTACTATAAATAATGCTAGAAAAGCACTGCAAAATGTTGTTCTTTGGGCTCTCGTTTTATACATGAAAGCCCACTCCCTCCGGACAATATATTCTTCATATATTAAAAAAAAAAAAAATAGACTTGGCTAAAGTTTTTGTACATTATATACCCAGTCCCTTGATTGTACTTGGCTGCTTCAGATATGATCAGTCACCTTCTCTTAGAGATGGCTCCTTTTACACATGGCTAATCTCATTCATCAGATACTGATTCTACTAGTTTCATTATTGAAGAATATCCTATTTTCGGGTTCTGGAGTTGTCATATTTAACTTCTTTGCAGTGAGCATTTCTTTGGTGATTAGTATATGCCAGCTACCATGATTGGCAGTGGGGATACCAAGATGATAAGATGCCTGACTTCCAAAAACTAGGCTCAGTTGTTGAAATAGGTACGTTAACCAATTCTATGTGTTTTATTTATTTTTTGCAAAAAATCTAATTTAGCTGGTTGGGTGCAGAGTTTGAAATTATCCATTTTGCTGGATAGGCAAAATCCCATACTAATTTGTTTGTTTGTTTGATTGCTCTCATTTATGTTTTAATCTCAATTAGAAAAAAAAATTAATGATTGTTTTTCTTCCTTAGACTAAACCATAAAAATGTGAACTCAATAGAGATTTATCCTGGAGATGGATCTGTTTTCAAATCAGAGGGAGCTTATTTTGGGAGGTATTTTACATATTATTCCATTCAAGAAGGATCAGAAGAGGTAAGCTGACAATTAGGTCTCAGCTCAAGAATTTGTATATAGCTATTTCTAAATAATTCTGAATATATATAGGAAATTTGATCTTTACATAACATTGCTTGCCTACTACTATGCAGTCTGGAGAATTCATATAACGTTTTGCCAACATTGTCACAGTGATTACTAGTCACCTTATTTTTATTGCATTTTTATCCTGTATTCTGCCAGTCATTTGCCTAAGTAATTTGTGTTGTTTTTTTTTTTTTTAAGATTTTCTTCTTAAGTAAGCTCCACACCCAAGGTAGGGCTCGAACTTACAACCTTGAGATCAAGAGTCACACACTCTACCGACCGAGCCAGCCAGGTGCCCCAATTTATGTTTAAATCGGAAGTTAAATTTAAACTTCTCATGTCATAGAATTTATCAATAAGGAAACACTAAAACCAGCAGCATTACTTTGAATCAGTATTCTTTGAATTAATGTATGCACATTCTTTTTTTCCCCACCATGTAACTGTTTGCATATTTAAAATACCTCCTAACTCCTAAATGTTTATATACAACTAGAAAGTTGAACAAGGGGCACCTGGGTGGCACAGTCACTTGGGCGTCCAACTCTTGGTTTTGGCTCAGGTTGTGATCTCAGCGTTATGGGATCGAGCCCCGTGGTGGGCTCCATGCTGAGCATGGAGTCTGCTTGGGATTCCCTCTCCCTCGGCCTCTTCCCACCCTCTTTAAAAAAAAAGAAAGAAAGAATGTTGAACAAGATTGTTCTCTGTTTTTGAAAGCAGCAAAACATAACATGATATATTTAATCTATCAGACCAAAATGTAGTCATATGGCTATATTATTAATAGTCTAAATTTGCTCGTTCCCAATCTGACATTTGACATCCACCATTATGTAAGGATCACGGTAGTATCCCCTGGCTTTGCTTTGCAGGATGGAACATAATGAGTATGTTTCTTTCCATATTACAGAGTGGAATTTTGAGTGATCATTTGTTTATCCACTTGTTCCATCTATACTTCCCACTGCCCCCTCCACTCCCTATTTATATTTTAAGTAAATCCCAAATATCTTTCCATTCATTAATATTTATATATATATATAACATATATATAGGAACAGATTTCCCACTGGGTCTGTTTGTAGGAAAGTGTTCATTTATTCAGTACATATTAATTGAATACTCCTAGGCAGACACTCTGTCAGGCACTGGGTAAGGATGAAGAGCTCCTGCCCTCAAGGGTTCACAACCTAGTAGTCAGTCAGATAGGCAAACGAGCAAATGAAATAAAAGTGTGACCAGTATTCTGTGTGTGTGTGTGTGTGTGTGTGTGTCCAGTGTATGAGACAAGTAAACAGGCAAATACAGTGGGTATGCATACCTACACTGCTGACTGCTATGTATTGGGAATTTGAAAATGTACAATAAATATGCTACATCTTCCTGGAGCTTCAATTTTACTCAAAGGTGTAAAGGGGAAGGATGATAATTTTTTTTTTAAAGATTTTATTTATTTGAGAGAGAGAGAAAGCATGAGTAGGGGGGAGGGGTAAAGGGAGAGGGAGAAACACTCCCTGCTGAGCAAGGAGCTTGACACAGGGCTGGAGCCCAGGACCCTGAGATCATGACCTGAGCTGAAGGTAGACGCTTAACTGACTGAGCCATCCAGGTGCCCCAGTGATGATAATTTTTATACTGAAGCCAACGTATCAGGAGGAGAAACATGAGCTTTGGGGATGAAACAGAAGGTCCAGACCAGTTGTGCCTTTGTGGGGGACTGCTTCAGGCTTCACTCTCAGACTACCTTTGTGAGCAACACTTCAGCTCTGTCCACTTGAATGAGGAGATTTAGGAACAATTGGCTATCTTTTCAGGATAAAATTGTTTGCTCCTTACTTTAACCCATACTCGAAAATAAATTCCAGATGGATTAAAGGGCTAAATGTAAGAAACCAAACTTTCTCATGTTAGAAGAAAATATGGAAGAACAATATTTATAATCTTGGGGGACGGAGGTCTTCTTAAATACAGTACAAAACACCAGAAGGCATAAAATAAAAGTTTGGCAACCTTGAAATTTTCAAACTTATGTTAAATTTTAAATATTTAACTTCTGTTAAATTAGATAAAGCCAAAAAGATAAGCAGAGGCCTAGAAGAAAATATTCTACGCTATAAATCAGAATAAAAAGACCAAAAAACCCCCACAAACTCTTGTAGAAAAATGAGTAAACGATAAGAATGGTTAAGCCATAGAAAAGGCAATATAAATAACTCCAAATATGTGGAAACATATTAGGCTTTACTGCTTGCATCAAAGAAATGCAAATTAAAATAACGTATGTTTTCACTCATGAAATTATCTAAAGGTTGATAGTGTCTACTATGGGCAAGGGTGTGGTGTAAAGGGTGTTTCATAGTGCTGGTTGGAGTGTAAATTGATTCACCCTTCATGAAGGACAATTTGAAATATCAAGTTAAATTGGCTAGAAATTCTGCCTCTAGGCATCTATTCTAGCAGAATATTAGCACATATACACAAATAAATACGGCCAAGGTTGTGGGTTGTAGCATTGTTTGTAGTAGCAAAAAACTGGAGGCAGTCTAAATGCTTATCAGTAGAGAAATGGTGAAATGAGCTGTGTGGCCAGATTATGGGGCTGCTGTGCAGCAGTTTAAAGGAATGAGGAAGATGTAGATGCATAGAGAGAGAGAGATTGAAAGATCTCCAAGACACTGAAAAAGGAAAGTTGCAGAAGAACATGTACAGTGGTATCTTCTGTAAAGAAAAACCCCAAACCCAAATATATTACTGTATATAATACACATGTAAATGCACAGGGGAAGATCTGGGCAGATAAAAACCAAACTGAAGGGACACCTGGGTGGCTCAGTTGGTTAAGCGTCTGACTCTTGATTTTGGCTCAGGTCATGATCTTAGCACTGTGAGATCGAGCCCGGCATCAGGCTCCATGCTCAGCAAGGAGTCGGCTTGAGATTCTCTCTCTCCCTCTGCCTCTCCCACTCGTGCTCTCTATCTCTCTCTCTCTCAAGTAAATAGATAAATCTCTTAAACCTTAAAACTGAAGTGGTTAATTTTGGGGAGGAGTTTGGGATTTTGTGAGGGAGGAAAAGTAGGGAGGGACTTAAATCTTGTATATTTTTAGCTTTGTTTTCTTCCAAAAAAAAAAATAGTGATGTATTGCTACTTGTACACTTAAATTTTTATTTATTTTTTTAAAGATTTTTTATTTATTTATTTGAGAGAGAGAATGAGAGAGAGAGAGAGAGCGTGCACATGAGGGGGGAGGGGCAACACTTAAATTTTTAAATAGGAAAGATGTAATTGCTTCTGTAGAGATAAGAACTTGGTGCTCTGGAACCACATAAGGAGGGGCACCTGACCTAGTTTGGGGGAAAAGTCTTCTGGAGGATGACATGGCTGAACTAGGATCTATAATTATATTTTATTTTTTAAGTAATCTCTACACCCAACATGGGGCTCAAACTCACAACCCCAAGATCAAGAGTTGGATCAAGAGTTGGATGCTCTACTCTGAGCCAGGCAGGTGTCCCTAGACCTATGATTTTAAAGAAGGAGTTATACAGAAGAAGGATAGAGGTTGGAGGAGTATATAGCTGAGGGAACACTACTTGCTCCACTCCTTGCCTGGCTGGCTTCTTGTTGGTAAAATTTCTATTTAAATGTCATCTCCTCAAGGAGGCTTTTCCTGACTATCCAAATTAAAGAAGCTACCTATGACACTCTCTGTCATGGTACCCTCCTCTTTTTTTCTTCCCAGCAATTAATACTATGTGACATTTTCTTACTGATTAATGTTTGTTTGCTAACTAGCCCACACTAGAAGTAAGCCCTATCTTGTTCAACACACTATTATCGCTAGAGCATAGAAGAGGTAGATAAATGTCACCTAACTAGAGGCTGGGGCGAGTGTGGAGTGTTGAAGGAAATGAAAATGCTATAGATAGAATGCTGTAGAGATCGAGTGTGGGGGGGAATGTCCGGGGAAGAGACTAAATCACTAAGTTTGGCCAGCTCATAAATGGGTCATGAGAAACCATATTGCTTTTGCAGAGCCACTGAAGGATTTAAGTAGGGAAGTGACATCCTATTTTTGTTAGGTCATTTTAGAGAAAGATAAACTGGAGTGGGGAAGAGGTAGACCAGTTAGAAGACATTTATAGTAGTTCAGGGAAGAAAGTATGAGGACTAGGTAGTGGTAATGAGAATGGAAACATAGGAATGGACACAAGAAATATTAAGGAAACAGAACTGTTGGCTGACTGGATATTGGGGATGAGGAAGGAGTTGAAAATAATGGCAGATTATTGAATAAATCAATGAGTGGTGGTGGCAGGCACAGTATTAAACCAAAATTTTATCAAATCTAAATTGTTTTGAGGACTAGGTAGTGGTAATGAGAATGGAAACATAGGAATGGACACAAGAAATATTAAGGAAACAGAACTGTTGGCCGACTGGATATTGGGGATGAGGAAGGAGTTGAAAATGATGGCAGATTATTGAATAAATCAATGAGTGGTGGTGGCAGGCACAGTATTAAACCAAAATTTTATCAAATCTAAATTATTGAATAAATCAATGAGTGGTGGTGGCAGGCACAGTATTAAACCAAAATTTTATCAAATCTAAATTGTTTTGATCTTACTGGGTGGTGTCAATAAAACATTTAAATTCTATTAGATCTCAACCCCATGTGCCTAAAAGTGAGATACTCTTAATTATAAGATATATCCAGATGTCATAGAGGTTAAATTGTGAAAAATGAGCATCTTAGAATTGATGAAATAGGGCAGTGGAAAAGACAAGAACTCTCAAGGAACTCAGTATCCAAAAGAAAAAGATGTAAATAGTTAAAATGCAATAGTTTGAGTGCCTATCATGTGCCTTAGCACATTGCTAATAAATGCTGGGGATACAGAGGTCAGTAAAACAGACACAGCCCCTACCTTCACGAAGCTCTATTCTAGCAGGGAGGACAGACATTCAGTAAAAAAGTATTAAATTGAAATCATAATGAAAACCAAGAAGCTAGAGTGGAGGGTACTGTGCTTGTGGACATAACTAGGGATTTCACCTAGTCTGTGGGACCTCAGTAATGGCTTCCCTGAGAAGAAGGAAAAGTAGGCATTAGACAAAGGGAGATGATGGAGGAGGGAACTGAATTCCAAGGAGAGGGAACACACCAAAGGTATATATGAAGTAGAGAAGGAGAAAATGTGAATTTTGAAATGAAGGTAATTCCATTTTCTACATGTTGAAGTGAGATATCCAGCGGAGAAGCTTAGTAGAGAAGAGGAAGGACTATTTTTTGAGTACCTACTCTATACTAAATTCTGTCCTGGGTGCTTTATATATGTATTATATCGTTAATCCTCAGTCTAGGTGGTAGGTAGTATCCCCATTTCACAGGTTGTAGGCACTGAGGTTTATAAAAGTCTGCATAAGGCGTGCCTGGGTGGCTCTGTCGGTTGGACCAATGACTCTTGGTTTCAGCTGGGGTCATGGTCTTCTCTCCTGGTTGTGAGATTGAGCCTGCCTGGGTGGGGCTCCTGCTTACTGTGGAGTCTGCTTCAGATTCTTCCTCCCTCTCCTCCCTGCTCTGCCAGCTGCCCCCCGCCCCGCCACCCTGCTGCATGCACTTTCTCTCTCTCTCTCTCATGAATGAATGAATGGATGAATAAAATCTTAAAAAAACCCAAAAGGTTACATAAACCTGTCCATCATTATAGTTAGTAAGAGGCATACCTGTGATTTGAATCCAGCTTTGTCTTAACTTCAAAGCCCATCTTCTCTCACTGATGGTAAAGCATGTATGGGCTATATTCTCTTGTGGTTCAAATTAGATCTGTGCTACTTCTTAGCCCTCAAATTTCGATTTCCTCACCTAAAAAAAATAGGCATTAATAGTTCTTATCTCAGAATTGTTTTGAAGAGTAAATGAAATAACCATGTAAATTACATAGCATAGCACCTAGCATATAGTATCTGTTCAATAAATGTTAGCTGTTGATATTATATTTATTATGAACAGAACTTTGGACTTTGCTGGTATTACCCAGGAAGAAGTCAGGAAATCAGAAAACAAGGCTGAAGACAGAACCCAGGGAAACACAAGTATTAAAGAGTCTGAGAAAGAGGGAATAACAATTTTTTTTAATTCAAGAAGCTGAGCTTATAAATAATATGCCTTCCATAAACTGTAGCGATAGTTCTTCCATTAACAAAACATAATAAAATTATATAATTTGTTCAATTAAAATAGTTTTTTAAACCTATATAGGCTTTTTTTTTTTTTTTGGTCTAAAGGTAAAGTGGGGCTTATATGATGTTTTCTGCTAATGTGTAGGAAAATTAATTTGGTTGCCATATTAAGTACAGCCAGAATTTAAAGTGGGCAGTAAGTTATAGGGTATCAGAATGCAACTTTTGTAACTATCCAGGATGAAAGCTAGACTTCAGAAAAAATGGGAAAAAAGGAAAAGCATAAAATAACTTTAAAAATATACCTTTTATGGGCTTTTGATTAAGTTAAAATAACTGCTTGCATCGTCACAATATAAATACAAAATTAAAAAAAAAAGAGTTAGCTAATAATGGCCAGGATTTATTATTGAGATATTTCATTTTAAATTAATTTTCAGAGAGAAGAGAAAACTTACTCAGTAAATAACCTTCCTCCGGACAGACCAGGAAGTCTGTTCTCTGTGTGTTCTCTACTTAAACAGGCAACCAGGTAAGTTCTTCACATTCATCTGACCTAAGTGTTATGTGTCTGAGAATCCTGATACATTTTCTGATGGTTAGGGGAAGATTAAAAATTTGTAGTACAGTGGAAATACTTGTCTTTGGTAGAATCTGTCAAGTTTTCTGGCCTCTTCATTTATAAAATAAGGTAATCACATCATTATAAGACAAACCTTGCAGGTTGTGAATCCATCACCTCTTAGAAAGGAGGACCTGAAAAGTCTCTATTTGGAGTCATTTCATTGCTAAAAAATTAGAGGAGTAGCCTTCACTATATAAGATTAACACAAAGGAAAGCAACCCCCCTTCCAGGGCATAAAGGATTTCTGGAAGAAAAGTGTTCTGAACATATTTTAGTGGAAATGAGTTACTTGCCTAACATGTATAGCAGTAAGAATGCGTTGCTAGAATTGGAAAATGCCATTATTTGCAAATGTTTAAGTACTGTTTTTCATGTTCACAGAATTCTTCAACACTGTGCCAAGACAAGGCTTTCTTTAAGCCATAATTATCGTATATGCTGCTGGAAAATGGTATCTTAAAATTATTATTATTATTATTTTGAAGATTTTTATTTTTAAGTAATCTCTATACCCAATTTAGGGCCCGACTCACAATCCTGAGATCAAGAGTCACATGTTCCACTGACTTAGCCAGCCAGGGGTCCCTTAAAATTATTTTAGAAACAAGATTTTTAAAATTATTTTATTGTTTGCATACATACCTCTAAGTTCAATTTACTTTCATCTAAGTCATGTAAGAAATTCTTTGTAACATTAATATTGGTTTATTCAGAAAAATATCCACTTATTAGAAAAACACTGCAAAATACAGCTTTTATGTTATACTTTGTCTATAATTTGTTTTTGTTTCTTTTTTCTTAGTGGAGGGGGAAGGGCAAGGAATTGATTGGATTTGAAGTTTGTGGAAATGTAGTTCTTTTAAACTATGATATTACAGTATTCTACTGTATTTCCATAACTGTACAAGTAAATTCTTTTAACGTTGACTTAAAGGAAGTGATTCTCAGACTTTGATTTCTGTATCTGTACTAATTTAGTTATAAACCTATACGTTGCTGTAGTTCCCAATGTTTTTCTATGTTTTATGTAAAATTCAGCAGAACAGTGATTTTCCAAAGATATTAGAACTTAATCTGCTTGTAATAGACTAATTTGGGTATCCACTTCTGGAAAAGTCAGAATATATGTAAGGATTCTACAATATTCAACTTCTGAATAAAGTTGCTTCAGAGTTTGTTAATCATTTAAGTAATAATCGATAACTCTCTTTCCTGCTATTTTTATTAACTTGGCTTTAGGTACCTGGGATAAATGATAGCAATATACTGCCTTTGCTTTTGAGAGAATCAGTCATACCCAGCGTGGGAAGATTTCTTGCATATTCTGATGACAAAGTACATGCTGTCTTTTTAGATGGCATTACTCTAACCCTAAATTGGAATTTCAGCTCTTTTATTGAAAAGAGACAGGTGATTATATTTCAGACTGAAATCTATTTTTTATTGTTTTTTTATCTGTGGAAATAGAACAAAGAAAATAAAGTACCACACTATTTCAATTTATTTTTTGAAGTATAAAATCTGTTAAGAAGCTTTAGTGATCTCATTGGATTTCCTAGCAAAAATCAGAAAGGATGACAAAGAATCATTTTTATAAAGGTAACTGATTATATAGAGAAGGACTGGCATAGAGGGGTGGTTAAATAATACCCATAATCCATGTGAAAGATAACTTTTTAAATTAATCAAAATAAAGTTTTAATGATTCATCTACTTATTTTTTAAATTGATAATTTAAAGAGGCTTTTGTTGCATTTTATGTTTTTTGTTTCAGTTTTGGAATGATAAAACTTACCTTTCCTCTTTGCTTCTTAAGGTAAATCAAGGTCTCAACTTAGGTTGGTGTAAGTTAACTTTTCCCGATGGACAAGATCAGTTAATTCAAATTGAACACCCTGGACCATATGAAAGGTACTGAAAAGCAGTTTTAAAAATTCTTTTCCTTTTTTTTTTTTTTAAGATTTTATTTATTTATTTGACAGAGAGAGAGAGCACAAGCAGGGGGAGCGGCAGGCAAAGGGAGAGGGAGAAGCAGGCTCCCTGCTGAGCAGAGAGCCCAACCTGGGGCTTGATCCCAGGACCCTGGGATTGTGACCTGAGCCAAAGGGAGCCACCCAAGTGCCCCTAAAAATTATTTTCATGATAGGAACTTTTACTTTTAGACAGAGGGGAAGCATATAAACATGATTTAAATGTTATATATATTTTTAGTTTTTCCAGGTAGATAATGTACATGATGTCATTTCAACAGGTTTCAGAATTTACAGTAATATAATATTGACATCTAGCATAACTAAATAAATCAAGTCAACTTTAATCATTTCCATTTGTATTCAAGTGGTTTGTCAAAACAAATGTTTTAAATATAACTGGCTTGCTGTGGAAATTGGACTCTGGACAGCTGTGTTACCAATTAACTAAATGCCTTAACCAATTTGAGGTAAGGTTTGCACAAATAACTAAACTTAGGTATATTTCTGTAAAGTGGAATAAAATTAATTTGTTGATGCTTAAGTTGGAGAAGATTCTTGAAATCAGCTTTTTATGAATATGCTTTTTTGCTTTTGTTTTATGTGATTTGTTATCAGTCAACTTGCAATGTTCTCGACATGTTAGTGATTTTACTTGAGAATATTCACAAAAGAATTGCTTTTTTACCTCATGAATTTATTTTTCTTTTGGGAGTTATCGCATATTGGTCTAAATGCTCCAACATTCATTGCTAGTTTGAATAATTTGCATCAAAAATACAGTGTCTTGAGGCCCCTGGGTGGCTCAGTTGGTTAAGCATTTGACTCTTCATTTTGGCTGAGGTCATGATCTCGGGGTTGTGGTATCAAGCCCTGAGTCTGCTTGAGATTCTCTCCCTCTCCTCCTCCTCTCCCCTCCCTCTGCTTGCGTGTGCATCCGAGCATGCTCTATCTCTCTCTAAAAGAAATAAATAAAGCTTTAAAAAAACTACAGTCTTTGGCAAGCATTACTATTTGTTTCGGCCCATCACTTCAGATCATTCATTTTATTGACCTTGATACTTGTTTTGTATATTCAGTGAGTTATATATAATTACACATTTATGTATGTGTGTGGGGGGGAATTAATGGGTGTGTTCCGGTTTAAATATTATTTTTTTATTTTTGGTGGGGGTTTTTTGTTTTTTTATATATATTTTTTTAATTTTAGAAAGCAAATGCTAGCTTAGTCGTAAAGACATTTTCGTTATAAAACATAACGAAACTCATTTTACTTTGTAAAACTAAAAGGATACTTTAGACATTTGAATTTTAATTTTGAGTGAAATCCAAGTATCACTTTGTTCTGATTCTTAAATCTCATCTTTATTAATCGTGACTATGAGTAAATCATTTTCTCCTTGCTGAATAATGAGAAAAATTTGCCTTTTCCATTTCCTTTAAAAAAGATTCAAAAAATTGCCCAGTAAATGCCTCACTTGGGAATTTCTTTATCCTTTTCCCCCAAGTTGTCTTAATGATTTTTCCTTTTTAAAAAATACTTTTATAAATATTATACTAGTTCATTTTTCAAATATTTCTTTTATGTTTTCAATCTAGCTATGTGATAGCAGTTATATCATGGTGCAGAAGACTGACCCAGACTGGTCAGAGAGAGATGCCCACACATTGTTCATCTTCTGTTATTGAAGAAAATTGGTATTTATATTTCTTTTAAACTTCATCTGTGTAGAAGAGACACAAAAATTAAAAATGTCAAATGGCAAACTCTTAAGACTTTTCCTGATAGCTTAAGCTTGAAAATAATTTATCTTTAATCAGATATCTAATTTATTACATTTCATCATATTTTATCTGAGGTCAGAAAATTGCACTGAAAACTTCATATCAAAATGGGTGACTTTTAATGTGCTAAATTCATCCTGAAAACTTTATGGAAAAATGTAAAGAGATTTTTAAAATTTTAGTAATATTAAAAGAAATAAAATGTTGACTAACATAATAAACTTTCAGAAAAAGTTGATTTTGAAATCATTTCTATCGTGTTAATTACCTCTCCCAAATTAACTGGAAAATCAACAAATAAAGTATGTTAGTCCTTCCTGTGTGCCTTTCAGTGTGCAGGGGACTGGAACTGGGCTTCAAAGGAATATTTAGGAAAATTAAGACATTTTAGGGAGGGAGCAAGAGCAGAGGTAAAAAGCATATTTTGTCCTATGGAGACAGTGAGAAAACAGTTTTTATGGAGCAGAAGCTATCTGTTAGGCTGTCGTGTGAGTTTCAGTGGATAGAAATGGATCTTGTGATCAGTAGAGGAGCTCAGACTTGATAGAATTACAAGTTCCTAAGTAGAACGAATGGCAGAAAGAAAGGTCATTAGGAAGGTTAGTATCACTGAGAGGATAATCTGAATATACAGGTATCTCCCACTTTTTGAAAGTTTGCATTACACCACTTTGCTTTTACTAAAGACCTACATCAGTGTGTACCCATTTTTCTATGGACATACCACCCTGAACACACCTGATCTTGTCTCATCTCAGAAACTAAGCAGGGTGGGGCCTCGTTAGTACTTGGATGGGAGTATGTACCTGTTTTTGCTAACTGAAAGAAATCCAAAAAGGATTTTCGCTTTTAAGAAAAAAGGCAAAAAGTGAAAATAGCATTCAGTATTTGTTTTGCAATGAGCTCTTATAGAGGCAGTTTGCACCCCAAGCAGGGAGAGTGGTACCTCCAAGCTCCTTCCCAGGAATTATACTCAGCATCTCAGCTTCAAGCTGCCATAACTTTGAACGTGTCTGTGAGCCTCTGTGCTTCATTTCAGTTTATTTCGTGCATCCATTAGCAAGATGAGTCCTCAGGTGTCAAAAAAAAAAAGCCTAAGAGAGGTTATTTTTTGCATGTGGGAATGATCAAAAAATTTTCCATAAAAATTAATGGTAATTGTTTTTCAGCTTTTGGATAGTGGAGGAAACCTGTATTGGAAAAGAGGGGGGGCGCCTGGGTGGCTCAATCGGTTAAGCGTATGCCTTCGGCTCAGGTCATGATCCCAGAGTCCTGGAATTGAGTCCTGCATGGGGCTCCCTGTTCATTGGGGAGTCGGCTTCACCCCTCCCTCTGCTGCTCTCCCTACCTGTGCACTCTCTCTCTGTGTCAGTTAAATAAATAAAACCTTTTTCAAAAAAAAAGGAAAAGAGGTATAACAGGAACAATTTAGGAAGCTTTAAGGTAGTTTTGTAAGGTGTCTTAGCATAGCATGGTGAAAAAAATATAAACATTAAGCCTGATCCTTATCACCTTTTCCTAAGTTACTTAGAGAAAGAGATACAAATCAAATCAGTCAATGTTATTTAATATCTTAGGTCTCCTAAGGATTCAGCTTTCCAGATCTTCCATTCTTCAGCTACAGCCTGTTTGGGAGCTGAAAAGTTGCCCAAGTAGCTGGCAAAAAATGTAGTTGGGATGAAAGGGAAATTGTATTTGACTATAGGATTGGTCACTTCATCATCGCTCTGCTGACAAGGTTTTTAAGATGCTGGCCTTTTCATATGAAGTCTTTGAAGAGGATAACTGTCAAGACATACTACAAAGTGAGGGCTTGAGGGAAGTGCATATTGGTGATAGTAGCTCTGGGGGGAAGCAACAAGGAGCAGCAGAAAGACAAAGGAACTGAGGAAGAGTAAGGAGAGGAGAGGCAGTCCCTGACAATAGCTCCATTTCCTTTGCAAAGCCGAAGACCTCTCCACTGTAATTTGTTTTCTTGTCAGAGAAGGAGGGTTGAAGGAAGAGAAGTGATTGCACAATGAAGAGCTACCTGAATTTATTTCAGTATTTTTTTCCAACTCACCTTCTATTATTAATTTACTGATTCAACTTTTTTTTTTTTAATTTATTTGACAGAGAGAGAGAGAGAGCACAAGCAGGGGGGGAGCGGCAGAGGGAGAGGGAGAAGCAGACTCCCGGCTTAGCAGGGAACCCAATGCGGGGCTCAGTCCTAGGACCCTGGGATCATGACCTGAGCCGAAGGCAGTTGTTTAACTGACTGAGCCACACAGGAGCCCCTGATTCAACTTCTTAATAGGGATGCTAGTCAAAACATAGAACAGCAGATCGTTCACAAGAGGTTGGTTCATCATATGAGCAACAGCATAAAGGTAGTTTGTATTATTTGCTTATGGCCAGAAAAATATGTCATATGTGGGGGGAAAAAAGGTGTTTTGCAATGATGAAGAATCAGCAGGCTTTGGAGTAAGTCATATCCAAGTCTTTACCACAGATGCTTAAAATGTTGAAAGATCTCTTTCATTCTCCATCCAGAGGCTAGAGTACAGGAAAGAGTGCCAGTTGACAAGGGCTGTAGTAAAGCCAGTAAAGCAGACAAGTTCTATACCCCTTTGTGAACTGTGAAGACTCTTCTAGTGACTTGAATAGAGAGATCTTTTAGATATTAAAGTCCTCGTTAATTTTGCAGAGAGCTAGTTGAGTTACAGTGTTTTCTAGTTGTGTCCACTGCTCATATTTCATTCTAGCTTAATGAGGAAAAAGAACACACGCATAAGAGATTCTGCTGAAGTTGTGTAAATTTAGCCCTCTGCCCCTTACCAGTTGCCCCAATATCTGTTTCTGTGGAACATGGTAAGAGCTAATGTTCATCATGTTAACCCTTCCAATCAAGGAGAAGAGAATGTTTAGTACACTGTGTTTAAGAAAACAGTAGTCTATTCTAGAAGAAATTTAATAGAAAATACTTATTTGGGGGTACCTGGGTGGCTCAGTCGGTTAAGCATCCAACTCTTGATTTTGGCTCAGGTCATGATCTCAGGGTTGTGAGATTGAGCCCTGTGTGGGACTCCATGTTAGGCATGGAGCCTGTTTAAGATTATTTCTCTCCCTCTGCCCCCCCACCCTCTCCTTCTCTAAAGGAAGAGAGGAAGGGAGGGAGGGAGGAAGGAAGGAAGGAAGGAAGGGAAGAAGGGAGGGAGGGAGGAAGGAAGGAAAAGGGAAGGAGGGAAGGAAATAGAAGGGAAGGAAGGACTTACTATGTTTTGACACCTAATTCAACTGTGTAAAAACTTGGCTCTCCAAAACTGTTTCCTAAGAGTTCCATATAAATGAGGTCTTATTATATGTGCAAAGTACAGAAGAAAAAGAAAAACATCCTTTCTCCTGAAAAAGACAATCTAGGTGTGAAGATCAGAAAATTAAAAGAGTTTAAGAGACGGTATTGCAAATAAGTATATGATTAGTTGACATAAGGCTATAGGAATTCAAGGAAGGAGAGAGCACTCTTTTCATAGAAGTGATAGGATTTTACTAGCTTTTTATTTTTTTAAAGATTTTATTTATTTATTTGAGAGAGAGAGAGAGAAGGAGAGAGTGTGTGCATGCACTCACATGCAAGAATGGGGGGAGGGCCAGAGGAGGAGGTAGAGGGACAAACCAACTCCCTACAGAGCATGGAGCCTGATGCGGGGCTCCATCCCACAATTCTGAGATCATGACCTGAGCCGAAATCAAGAGTCGGCTGCTTAACTGACTGAGCCACCCAGCACCCCTAATCTTAGTAGGTTTTTAAAGCTTGACTAAAGTCTGAGGAGGAAAGCAGAGGGTATGCCAGGTTAGTATTAAGAAGTAGCAGGCAGGGCCTGTGGGTAGACAGGGTCCTAAAGGAATGGTCCCTGGCACTCCAGCAACATATGGTGGAGGGAGAGAAGAGTATGAAGGCCCAAACAAAAAGCTCTGATTTTATTTTTTTTATTTTATTTTTTCATTACAGTTTGTTTTTGTCTTTTCTTGGTTAGATACCAGTCCTTTAAATTCTTGCATTTTAGTGAGAAAGCTACCTCTTTATGGATGTTCGCAGTTTATTGACCTAATATTTGCAAGTGGTCTGTTTGGGCAGGTAAAATTAGATAATACAGTGTTTCAAATGGGAATTTTTTTCCCTTTTTATTTCCTTTCTTTATTAACTGTATAATGTCCCTCAAGTTATGGCAGTGTACCTTATGCCACTGAATTTCCAAAGTGTACCTTTTTTTTTTTAACTGTGCTTCAAATAAATAGAAAAAAATGGTTATTTAAAAAAAGAGAGAGTTATAGCAAGAATGCTCGTTACATTCAAACATCAATACCTGATTCAAAAGTCCTTGAGGTGGGGACTTTTATTCATTTTCCTTATTCATTCAAAGCACTCAAGTATCGGTTGAGTCAAGTTGATGTGTTGCTAAATAAAGCCAATATAGAGAGAATTCTTTTTTTTTTTAAGATTTTATTTTTAAGTAATTACACCCAACATGGGGCTTGAACTTAACAACCCCAAGATCAAGAGTCACACGCTGCCCTGACTGAGCCAGCCAGGCACCCCTATAAAGAGAATTCTTAACTTCTGGGCTCTTCTACCTACAGTTCTAAATTTTATGAAAAAAAATCAAGTATGCCTATTTGAAATATTGTAGCTATAAAAGACTCAGACAACTACCATGAACTTACTTTTTCTTTTTGCACAGGTCTGTGGCCTCTGAACTTGAAAAGATAAAGAAGTTTAACTGTATCCTTTAAACTGAATTTATTGTCCTGCATAATTACCCCTTTCCATTCTAGGCTTACTTCATAACTCTGTACTTTATATTAATCCATACTTATATATTCTGAAGCTTTATTGAATAACATTAAGATATATCTTGTCTATAGAAGGTACATCATGTCAATATTATACTTTTGAGTGGGTTTAAAGAGGGCAAAAGACAGTGAACTAGGGATAGGTCTCCTACGGAGACTTATTCACTTATATAATTATATTCTAAATTATGACAGACCTATGTCTTTTTCTTTCTTTTTTTTTAGGATATTTATTATGAATTATTTTTAATTTCAGCTTTATTGAGGTATAATTGACAAAAATTGTAAGATATTTAAAGATATTAACAAAATTGTAAGATATTTAAAGTGTACATCATGGTGATTTCAGACACATATATATTTTGAAAGGATTACCCTGTCTTGTTAATTAACACCTACATCACCTCACATATCTGTCCCTTCCTCCCCACTCTTTTTTTGGTAAGAACATCTGAGTTTCATCCTCCCAGCAAACCTCAACCATACAACACAATGTTATCTACTGTAGTCACCGTGTTATGTATTAGATCCTTAGACCTTATACTTTTCAAAGCTGAAAGTTTGTATCCTTTAACCAGTCTGTATTTTATCCACCTTCCAGCCCCTGGAAACCATCATTTTTACACTGTTTCAGTCAGTTTGACTTTTGAAAAAAGTTCCATTCCACACATAAGTGACACTGTACAGTATTTGTCTTTCTCTGTCTGGCTTATTTCACTTTAGCATAATGCCCTCAGGATCCCATCTGTGTTGTTGTAAATGGCAGGATTTCCTTATTTCTCATGGTTGAATAGTATTCCATTGTGTACATATACCATATCTTTATCCATCCATTTGTTGATGGACACTTCGGTTGTTTCCATATCTTGGCTATTGTGAATAATGCTGCAGTGAACATGGGAGTGCAGATCTCTTTGGGATCCTGATGTCATTTCTTTTGGATACATATCCAGAATTGGGATTGCTGGATGGTATGGTAGTTCTTTTTTTTAATTTTTTGAGGAGCTTCCATACTGTTTTCCTTAGTGGCTAACCAATTTACATTTACACCAAGGTACACAGGGTTTTCTTTTCTCCACATCCTCACCAACGCTTATTAACTATTATCTTTTGGATGATAGCCATTCTGTCATGAGGTATCAGTGATACCTCATTGTGGTTTTGATTTGCATTTCCATAATGATTAGTGATATTGAGCACCCTTCCATATACCTGTTGACCATTTGTAGGTCTTTGAAAAAATGTCTATTTAGTTCCTCTGCCCATTTTTTAATCAGTTTTTTTGCTATTTGTATGAGCTTTTTATGTATTTTGGACATTAACCTCTTACCAGATATATATTTCAAATATGTTCTCTGATTCCATAAGTTGCCTTTTCATTTTGTTGATGGTATCCTTTCCTGTGCAGAAGCTTTTTAGTTTGATGTGGTTCCATTTGTTTATTTTTGCTCTTGTTGCCTTTGCTTTAGGTATCAGAACCAAAAAATAACTGCCAAGACTGATGTCAAAGAGCTTACCCCCTGTTTTCCTCTAGGGGTTTTACGGTTTCAGGTCCTATGTTCAAGTCTGCAGTCCATTTTGAGTTGATTTTTGTGTATGGTGTAAGATAGGGATCCAGTTTTCCCAACACCATTTATTGAAGAGCCCATCTTTTCACCATTGTATATTCTTGGCTCCTTTGTTGTAAATTAATTGGCCATGTATGCATGGGTTCCTTTTTTTTTTTTTTCTTTTAAGATTTTATTTGAGAGACAGAGAAAGCACACACATGTGGTCTAGGGGAGGAGCAGAGGGAGAGGGACAAGTAGACTCTGTGCTGAGCACAGAGCCCAATGTGGGGCTCGATCTCATGACCCAAAGATCATGACCTGAGCCAAAATCAAGAGTCAGATGCTCAACTGACTGAGCCACCCGTGTGCCCTGCATGGGTTTATTTCTAGGCTCTCTATTCTGTTCCATTGATCTATGTGTCTATTTTTATGCCCATGCCATACTTTTGGGATTACTATAACTTTGTGATATAGTTTGAAATCAGGAAGCATTATGCCTCCAGCTTTGTTTTTCTTAAGATTGTTCTGGCTATTTGGGTTTTTTTGTGGTTCCACAGAAATTTTAGGATTGTTTGTTCTATTTCTTTGTAAAATGCTGTTGAAATTTGATAGAGATTCCATTGAATTTATAGATTGCTTTGGGTGGCATGGACATTTTTACAATATTAATTCTTCCAATTCATGAGTACAAAATATCTTTCCATTTATTTATGTCTTCTTCAGTTTCCATCATAAATGTCTGTCAGTATACAGATCTTTCACCTCCTTTCTTAAATGTATTCCTAGGAATTTTATTCTTTTTGATATAATTATAAATGGGATTGTTTTCTTAATTTCTGATAGTTTGTTATTAGTGAATAGAAATATAATTGATTTTTGTATATTGATTTTATATCCTGAAACTCTACTGAATTTATTCTTTTTTTTGTAAGAGAGAGAGAGGAGGGGGAGGGACAGAGAGAGAGAGAGAATTTTATTTATTTTTAAAGATTTTATTTGAGAGAGAGAGAGCATGAGAGAGCACAAGCAGTGGAGAGGGAGAAGCAGGCTGCCCATTGAGCGGGGAGCCCGATGCAGGACTTGATCCCAGGACCCCGAAATCATGACCTGAGCCGAAGGCAGATGCTTAATGAACTGAGCCAACTGGTCCTGGGCTCTTTATTTGTTGGGAAGTTTTGGATTACTGATTCAATTTCCTTATTAGTGATCCGTCTATTCAGATTTTCTATTTTAAGATTCAGTCTTGGTAGGTTGTATGTTTCTAGGAATTTTTTTTAAAGATTTTTATTTTTGATTTTTTATGAGAGAGAGAGAGAATACAAGCAGGGGGAGCGGCAGGCAGAGGGAGAGGGAGAAGCAGGCTCCCTGCTGAGCAGGGAGCCCGACACGGCGCTCGATCCCAGGACCCTGGAATCATGACCTGGGCCGCTTAACCAACTGAGCCACCCAGGTGCCCCAGTTTCTAGGAATTACCTGTTTCTTCTAGGTTGTCCAATTATAATTTGACTCATTTTTCTTATGAAATCTTTTGTTCTGTACATTCCTACCCCATTCATCTAATTTCTTTTATCATGTGATTTTTTTTAAAGATTTTATTAATTTATTTGAGAGAGAGGGAGTGAAAGAGCATGATAGGGGGGATGGTCAGAGGGAGAAGCGGACTCCCTGCTGAGCAGGGAGCCTGATGCGGGACTCGATCACGGGAGTCCGGGATCATGACCTGCTGAAGGCAGTCGCCTAACCAACTGAGCCACCCAGCCACCCTTATCATGTGATTTTTCTGTAGTCCTATTCAAATAATAAAGTAGCCCTGCATCAGAGGACAGGTTTCTTTCCACTCCATATCATTCATTCATTCATTCATTCATTCATTCATTTATGCAGGTGAGGGGCAGAGGGAGAGAGAGAATTTTTTTTTTTTAATTTTATTTGACAGAGAGATAGCGAGAGCAGGAATACAAGCAGGAGGAGTTGGAGAGGGAGAAGCAGGCTTCCTGTGAAGCAGGGAGCCCAATGCAGGACCCCGGGACCATGACCTGAGCGGAAGGCAGACACTTAACAACTGAGCCACCCAGGCGCCCCGAGAGAGAATCTTAAGAAGGCTCCATGCCCACTAGGAGTGCCTGGGTGGGTGTCTCAGTCATTTAAGCATCCGACTCTTGATTTTGGCTCAGGTTATGATCTCAGGGTTGTCAGATCAAGCCCTGCATCAGGCTCTGTGCTGGGTGCGGAGCCTGCTTAAGATTCTCTTTCTCCCTCCGCCACTCCCCTGGATCCCTCTCTTAAAAAAAATTTAAAAATACACTGCACAGATTATTTATATTCCTATCACTCCTACTTTTGTTCTTTTATTTCCACATCACTTTTCACTTCAAGAAATGTTGAGATTTTAATTCTTTTATCTCCTCCCTATCACCAAACTTCCATCCAAATACACATAGGTACTCTTTTCTTCCTTTTCTGTTTTGTTTTTTTTTTTCAAGATTTTATTTAACAGAGACACAGCAAGAGAGGGAACACAACCGGGGGAGTGGGAGAGGGAGAAGTAGGCTTCCCGCGGAGCAGGGAGCCCAATGTGGGGCTCGATCCCAGGACCTCGGGATCATGACCTGAGCTGAAGGCAGACACTTAACGACTGAGCCACCCAGGCGCCCCTCCTCTATCTTAACCAGTTTCTTCATCTGTAAGGGGTAGACCTGATAAGTTCTGAAGTACCAAATCTATTATGAATCCAAGGGATCTACCTAATAGAGAAATAATATTTTAATATGAAGACTAGGCTTTCTGAAATTAAATGAACTTGTATAATGAAAAATGCGGGGAAAAACTCCTTAACTAAGCAACTTAGTGTTATTGGAGAATAGTGGTATCCTAAACCAGATTTCTAACAAAAAAAACAAACAGTCATCTGATCATTATGAACCAAAATCTCCAGAAACCTTGCTGGAAGAAGTTAATGAAAAGAGAGTATCAGTGGCATTGAAAAGAACCTCTGAAATCCTTCAGGATATTGACTGTCTTCTATCAAGTTCTAAAAAGTGAAAAATGGAATTATTATAAACCTTAAGGATGTTGGTTCAAGTGACTAGTATAAAATTACTAGTAAGCCAAGAAATTATATATATTACTTCTGTGCAATGACATTTAATTTTGGAGGTTACCTAACTTGTAAATTTTAAACTATATGTTTATAATGTATTTTATTAATAAAGAACTGTTTAGGATTTTGAACAATTTATTTCAGATTTATGAGAAAAACAAAATTATAGTTGCTGTTTTATCTTGTGGAGCATTCACTATTAATCCTCAAGGTTTTTTTTTCCTTTTTAAATATGCAGAATTGTGTGCATTTGGTCATTTGCTATTTGGTCTCTCCAAATATTTTTCAACAGAACTACCAAAAGAGAATTAGATCTTTATATATGAAATATTGCTTCAAGCTAAGAATCGAGCACTTCAGCAAAGACCAAATTTTATCTGAATTGTCTGATTATTTTCATTTCTTTTGAACATCGGAAAAAAACTTATGCTACACAACTGTGTGAAACTAAAATAGCTCATCAAAAGTGCTATTTACTGCAACCTAGTGCTGTTTATTGGGAAAGCACAAAACCACACATCTAAAGAGACTTCAAGATTAGACCAATATAGCAGAAATGTTCTAATTAACTTCTGATTTCTAGAAAAGACCAGCTTCTTGACATAAAAGAAACAACAGAGGAAACAAGGAGAAAAAGAACAAAGCAAGCAGAGCATAGATTAGGAGTGATAATGTCAGTGATTTGAATGGTCACAATATTCTCTTGTTAGCTCTTCTCACCCTGGGCTCCTTGCTACCTTCAGGTTTCAGCACAAATTACCACTTATTCAGAAGGGCCTCACCCACTTAGTCTCTATTACATCACCCTGTTTATTTCCTTTACAGCTCATACTACAGCCATCCAACTTTTGTTTCTTTATGGCCTAGATCCTCCACTAGAACTTGAGCTCCATAAAGTCATTTTGTAGCCTGTTACCAAGCATTGTGCTTGGCACAAAGAGCATTCAGTATGTGTTGTATAAATGAATCAGTGCCTTTGGGCTGTAGGGTGATTACAGAGAAAAGAATTGTAACAATTTCGTTGCTTTGGTTGCAGGCAGCCATCCATGTTGTTCAACAGCTCTAGAAAGCGTAGAGTATAAGACATGTACAGTGCTGCCATAAGGGCAATGCGAAATTGTTACTGCAGACAAAACTGTCCTTAACATGACTAAAAGCACCCCATTTTGTGGTTAATGTGTTCTTTTTAATTAGCTTTTAAATTATGTGGGTTAAAATGTGTATCATTTTCCCCCTCAGTTTTTTCCATTGGCTAAGAACCAAGACAAGCAGTGAAAAGTTCTAGCATTAAGAAACTGAGCCACGCTTTAGGGTTCTGTGAGAGGGAGGCCTAGGAGTTTGCTTGAGATTGAAAATCTCACTTTTTGCTATAGAATTGTCTTTCAACTGTAAAATATAACCCCACTATTTCCCTTGCTTTCCATCTCACCCTTGTTTTGAGAAACTAGGTAGGAAGAAGAAAGCAATACACCTTTTTGAGACTATTTTGCACCAGTGCTTCCTAGAGCCAATGCCAAGCTAGACATCTTGGTGCTCACTCAGGCGGAAAGGCGGGCTGGGACCTGGTCATAGTCCCATTAAAGAGCTGCATGTCGAGTCCGGTTAATTAGGGTCAAGCTACCTTTTATGCAGTTTTTTTCCAACTCCTGTGCGTTTAGTAGTCATGATTAAATGATTCAGCCCTGTCACCAATGCCACAATAAAGTGGTAGCCCCCCACCGTCCGCCCACAAAGTGGCAAAGAATAATTATCAAGAAATCCCCAAGGGGGCGATGGAGCGCTATGAAGAAGCGGCGGATCTGCAGGATCGCGCTGTCCCTCCATCTCGTGGAAAAACTCCGGCGGCCAACCTGAAACACCCGGTAAAGGAAGCCGAAAATTTCTCTATCCCTTCGAGACCCAAGATGGCCCGTGGCTCCTAGCTCAAGGTCTGGGTGTTGGGCCCGCACATCCGACATTAGGTGAGGTCACTTCGTCCCCAGCTTCCCAGCCGCCAGTAGGGGTGCGTCGTATGTCGGCTGCTAAGTCTGGGGCACGGCGCCGGCAAAGCCAAGAACGAATGCTCAGGTTTGACAGAGGAAACCAACAAGGCACTTGGCACTTCTCACCCCGCTGTCCCAAAGGTTTCCTTATGGGGCACGGCGGGGAAGAACTCATAGTACCCACCACCTCCTCCAAAAAAAAAACCGAGCTACTGGTTCTCGTCCGTTAAGAATGGGGCCGGTATCCCGGCGTCCTCTCCGCCGGCGTTTGGGGGCTGGAGCCGCTCTGGCCGGCGGCCGGCGGCCGGCTTCTCTATGGTGCCGGCCGCGTGGACGGTAAAGGGGCAGGGCCACCGTTTGCGCTGCGGGCTTCAGGCTGGAAAGACGAAGGTGGGCGCGGCTGAGCTCGGGGAGGGCCCGGGCGGGAGGGGGTCGGAGTGGACGCCGCCAAACTGCGTCCTGAGGTGGGAAGCCAAAGCCCCAGGTTCCAGATGGGGAGGGCGTGCAGGGGCGGCGAGCGCGCGGGACCCGAGAGCCAGCGGGGTGTGCTTGACCGCCGGCACTGTCCGACGATCCCGGGATGTGCGCCTAGCCCCGGCTCCTTCCTCCGGCTTCCTGGAGCCTTTGAGATTCCACAGGCACCCAGTCCTTGCCTAGGCTCTGTCCCTGGCGGCGTTTCCCTGGCCCAGAGCGGGGTGACGGGGTTCTTGCCGGAGTTGCCCATTGCCCTCTTCCACAGGCATGAGAGTCCCAGGCGCCCCGGGTCCCTGAAGGCGTGACTACTGTAAGTGTGACAGGATCCCTTCCTTGCATAGGAAATGCTATGACGCCAGGGCTTCCTACCCTGTTTTCTTAATGGGCATTTTAAAATTACTGCATCACACCAGCCTTGGGAAAGAATGATTTGGGGAATTTGCTGAGACTCGATAAATGTTTAAATTCAGAATTGTATGTTTTATTCCTAATGGTGTAGGAACTAAACAAAAGTTTCTGTGAAACTGAGCAGGATTTGTGTTTCTTACCTTTGCAAATTAGCTGCATTTGGCATCTGCTTTAGGTATTATAGCATTAAAAAATTAAATATATTAGGGGCGCCTGGCTGGCTCAGTCGGTGGAGTGTGTGACTCTTGATCTCGGGGTTGTGAGTTTAGGCCCCACATCCGGTGTAGATATTACTTTAAAAAATTAAAATTAAGAAAAAATTAAATATTTTAACTTTCACAGTACTGATATTGAAAAAGACTTATTTGTGAAACAATACTAAAGGTAGTTATCAGATTTTAGACTGCTTTTACCTCAGGTTTTTGTGAATATCTGTGTGATGGGAAGAGTGAAGCAAATGCTATTTACTTTGGGAATTTGTTCTTTATTTTGGCAGAAATATTTGTCTAAAATGATTAACAAACTGTATAATAGTGTATAACTAAAGTGACTGGCTAATTATGTTTGTGGAGTTAAGGACAGGGAAGATTACTACTATGTATACTTAAAAGGCCCCATATTTGACGATATTTTACTATAATGGAATGGGGTGTGGCAGTTTGACCATTGTAGAAAGTGGCTGCAAGTCATAAGGACATGTTAGGCTATTATGAGATAAGAAGTCATCCCCAAAATATTTTTAGTTCATAGGCTGAGGGTTGCTTACCTGCTTACCCTTTGTATTAGTATAATGAAATATTTATTAAATACCTTCAGCACATTGATTTTATGCATGAGAGGCTTAACAAAATTATAATTACTACTCTTAAGGGAACTACCCAACAAAAGTAAGTATGTAGAATAAACAAAGTTATGTTACAGTTTTTGAGGTTCCAGGGTCCATTCTATTTGTAGGGGAGTGGAAAAAGGAAGAAAAAGGTATGAAGAAAAATGGGTACACTTGGGTGTCTTAGAGACAGTAAATTAAAGGCAGTACACTTATTAATGTTCTTTCTCCCCCGCCAAAAATATTTTTTTCTTATCCTCATGCTCAGAATCTAAGCTAAGGATGTTAAATATATGCCCTAATAGAGTGGAATAGATGTCAGAATTGTGTTTCTGGGACCATAATTGTACCTTTATAAAAATGGAAAGAGTATTGTGTTAGATACCTATTACTGTATAACAAATCACCCTAAAACTTAGAGACTTAAAACATTTAACAAGTATTATCTCACTGTGTCTGTGGGCTAGGACTTTGCAAGAGGCTTAGCTGGATGATTCTGGCCCAGGGGCCCATGCAGTTATAGTCCAGACGTTTGCAGGGCTCTAGTCATCTAAAAACTTGACTGGGGCTGAAGGATCTCCTTCCATGTTCACTCATTAGCTTTTTGTTCCTCTGTCATCAAGCAAGCTGTTGTATACTCTCCATTTATAAAATCCATTTCGTGCTGCCCCATTATGTGTATGTGTTCCTAATCATAAACCATGATATAGTTATATTATTATAAACGATAGGGTTTTCTTTTTCAGGTCACTAAATTTGGATCATCATTTAAAGACTTGAAGTGATCTTTTGATGCTTCACTTTGCTCGTAACACATCATTAGCCTCTCCATCTTTTTAAAATCTGAACTTAAAACACAAGGTAAGTAACATTTAAATATATTTGGGGTGATGAAAAATTTTCCTCTTTTACAAGAGTAAAAGAAGATGGATGTAATGCAGTGGCTTTATAGTAGCATCATGCAATTTGCAATTAAGTGGATAATGACCTCTTATTTTTGTCCCCTTTCTGGGATAAGATTTGAAAATAAATTTGTCATAAATGCAGATATAAGCATAGTTGAGTGGCAGCAGAGCTTTTCTCTTGAACTTCTATGTAAGTGTGTCCAGCCTACATTCTTATGCTCATTCACCTGGTGGCCTTTCTTCTTTGGGCTAATTTGCAGGCCACAGCTTACTGAAGGAGGGGAATTTTTCTGCTAGTGTAGTACTTCTCTGGCGTGGTCGTAAATTGAAATTTGTGTGTCCCAGTTCCCATCCAGCTAAGTGGATATTGGCATCTGTCTTTGGTTCAAAGGGATATTTTATAAACTTTAAAATTATATGCACCGAACCTTTAAACATGTTGACTTCTTTATCCATGCAAGTGTCAAGAGTTTATTTTGTAAAGTAGAAACAAATGCTTCATAATTTATGGGACTGTAAATCCTGAAGTTTATAGAAAGGTTTCATGACTTGGACGTATCTTTTGCATTTTTTACATTTTGGTCTTGCCTGAAAGTATGTTGAAATCACTCATTTCCTCATCCTGGAAGAATCTGTACACTTTAACCCAATCTTAGTGCTTTTCAGAACAATTTTCATTATTGCAAATGACCAAGAATTTGAGGATTGTTGTAGACTCCATTATCATTAACAAAACAGTTGTTCAGTGCAAAGCAAGTCTTCTTCACCATATGAAAGAATTAAAGGTATCTATATAACTTTTTTCACCTGGAGATATAGAAATCTTTTGTACAGACTTTGCATGTGTCAACTAATACATAAACATGAACAAATTATTTTTATATTATCAGTTTTACTTAAAAGAATTGTATAAAATTTTATTAATGTTTATTGATGTTATATATTCTAATATTTTTATTAATACATATTTTTAATGTTATAAGTATGTTTCTACTTTTCAAAAATTATACCTTTAAGAGACTGACTTTAGCATCGTGGTCTGAGTTGTTTAATGACTTCTGACTAATTTCAGAGTAGCTTTATTTGTTTTGTGGTCATAATAGAAAGACATTAGAAATCTTTAGGGAGGGGCACCTGGGTGGCTCAGTCGTTAAGCGTCGGCCTTTGGCTCCGGTCATGATCCCATGGTCCTGGGATCTCGTGCTACCCAAGCACCCATAATTCCCTAAAGATTTCTTTCTTTTTTTTTTTTTTAAGATTTGTTACTTATTTATTAAAGAGAAAGAGACAGCTAGAGAGGGAACATAAGCAGGGGGAGTGGGAGAGGGAGAAGCAGGCTTCCTGCTGAGCAAGGAGCCCGATGCAGGGCTCCATCCCAGGACCCTGGGATCATGACCTGAGCCGAAGGCAGACGCTTAACCACTGAGCCACCCAGGCACCCCATATTTGCTTATTTTTAAGTGATTTTTGATATATATTGTCAAATTGTGTACTAGAAAATTATACTAACTTATACTCCTGTTAATAAACAGTACGAGTGATCATCTTCCTACCACTACTAACAGAAAGCATTAGCAATCTTTTGTCAATTGTACATTGAAATATTGTTTTAATATAATTCAATTGATTGCTAATAAAGTTGAAACCTTCGAATAATTTTTTTTGATCATTTGTATTTCTTCCTTTTCCAAATTGCCTTTTGATGGACATTGCCCACTTTATTATTGGAATACTTATTTTTTCTTCTTAATTTTAAGAGTCCTTAATAAAGTAAAACTTCGAATCTTTCCCCATCATAAAGAGAATCACAATTCCTCCATTGTCTTTAACTTTGCCATGTATAAGTTTTACATTCTTATGTAGTCATGTCTATCAATATTTTAAAAATAATTTAGAGGGACACCTGGGTGGCTCAGTTGGTTAAACATCTGCCTTTGGCTCAGGTCATGATCCCGGGGTCCTGGGATCAAGTACTGCATCGGGCTCCTTGCTCAGTGTAGAGCCTGCTTCTCCCCTCTGCCTGCCGTTCTCCCTGCTGGTACTGTCTCTCTGACAAATAAATTAAAAAAAAATTTTTTAAATAAAAATAATTTTGAGCTCCTCTCTAAAAGTCAAGCTAGCTCGACTATGTAGAAGTCTGTTTACAAATTCATGTAAATATCCCAAACTTGATAACCAAACTGATTACAAAAGCTGTCTAATCATAGACATTTTCCAGGGCTAGTCAACGAAACTGATTCCCTTTGTTAATTTAACCAGGGAAATGTTCTATTACGTTGCAAAACTGATCTGTGTGGATGTGACATTTTGAAACCTGGAGTTGTTTGATTAAACAACTCTACTGTATTGAACTATGCATTGCATAGATTGAAAGCAGATGATCCAATCTCAGGTTTCGTCTGATGATTGACTCTCTCCAGTATTACTTAGCAATTAAAGCCTAACAGACTGCCTACTAGTGTGGACGGCTCTTTCTGTCCAGCATAGTATATTTGTCAGTATGCTGTTCTAATGCAACTGGAAGAAACAGAGCCCACTTTCCACAATATGTGCTGAGAAAGCCAAATACTGTCTTTTCCAGCCTCCCTTGCAGCTAGTCATGTGATGTAGGCCCAGCCAATCGGACACATACCCTCCCCCATCCAAATAGTGTATGAGCTCAAATAAGCAAATACAGTCAAGAGTCTTCCACGGCAGCAGTGGACAGGGCAGCACTGACTCAGTGCCAGTGGTAATACCTGGTGACAGGGGGTTAGGCAGTGTAAGTTGGGCTCCGTGGTGGGGAGGTCTTCACCAGACCAGTTGTCTGGTGTCATTTTCACTGAGGTGCTTGAGGCATAGCTTTGAGGCCTGATTCTTGAAACCTGGCAAATCTGTGATTTCCCAGTATCCTTTTAATAAATTTGTTTTTTGCATTTACTGCCAGAGTGTTTTCTTTTCCATGCACTTAAGAATCCTAACGATACAGGATCAGAGTTAAATAATAATTGTTCCTCTACCAATTTAGAATTATATACACATTCCCCATACCCCCATACACACACTTACTCGATTTCTAGACTTTGTATTCACCTTTCAGTACACTCTGCTTTTCCAAGTTTATTGGCATTAACTCTTTTAAATGAAATTTAGAAACACTTTGTGAAGTTCCTAAAAGAAAATCCCTTTATGATTTTAATTAGATTAATATTAAATTTATAGATTTTATTTGAGGAGAATAGGAGAATAACACCATCAATGTTGTCTTCTTACTCAATAAAATGGTCTGGCTCTTGTATTAGTTACATTCCATCAAAGAAGCAGAACTACTTTGCCTGAGACTTAGGGGTTAGACATTCTGTAATTGGGGGCACTGGGAAAGCAGTCTGGACAGACTCCTGCCTCTGAGTCTGTTGTTGAGCCTGAAGAGGTTACAAACCAGCTAGACACAGTTGAGAAGGGAAAGTGGATGTGGAGGAGAGCAGGGACAGAATGGAATCTGCATTGGCTTCTCACCAACTCCAGTTTTGATGCTGTGGGTGATGATCTACAGGAGAGGCTAGCACCCTTGACCCGGGGATTGCACATGCAGACCCAGGATTTGGAGAAGCTGAAGGAGCTGCAGGCCAGTCCACTTCCCCATGCCAACAAGGCAAGCTAACAGATCATGTGCAAGCTCCACATGCAAGGAGGAACTATACAAGAACTTTACAAGGAAGGGAATTCTGAAAAACGTGCTTCCAACTAAGCTGAGCTGACATAGTATGAAGCCACCAGAGCTCGAAAGAACGATTGATCTTTTGTGTCCTTTAATACAGCTTTGTTGTTTTCCTCACAAATATTTTTTGATTATTCCTTGGTATTTGGGTTTTTATTGCTGTTGTGACTGTTTTTTCCCACTTTTTTCTTATGACGATTACTTGTATATTGTAAAGGTTATTTTAGTATTTATCTTGAATTAGCCACCATTTGCAACTTAAATTCTAATGGTTTTCAATGGATTCTCTTGAATAGGCAGTCATTTCACTTGCCAACTAATGTAATTATCTTGTTCTTCCTGGTGAGGTAATGATACATTTTCTTCCCCCCTCCCTCCATCCCTTCCTTGCCTGGTTAAGTGGAATGAAACTGCCAGAACAATATTCTGATAGCTTTACTGTTTCTAACTTTTAAGGTAATGTTTCTCGGTTTTCATGTTTTTGGTTTCTGGTAAACTAGTGTTTCTCAATGTTTAGTGAATATAAAAATTACTTGGTAGTTATACTTGCTAAAAATGCAGATCCCAGGAATGGATATTACATTTTGCTAAATGCCATTTAAGTATTTAATATGCAATTCCTGCTGGATAACAGATCCAGTATATGAAGATTTTTCATGAATTCATTCAACACTTATTGAGCACTTAGTATGTATGAAAGATACAGTAGTGAACAAAGTTGACTGAGTCCTTGCTCTCTGAACTTTTGTTTTCCTTCCTGAAATGTGTACAGAGCATAAATACTTGAAAACAAGTCTTTTGGCTCTAAAGGTATTACTTGCACCACCATTTAAGCTTAGTTTCTTTGAGCTAACTAGGCCACTGTATTTTTCTTTTTAACCAGGTCCCATTCCCCCTGCTTGTGTTCCCTCCCTTGCTGTGTCTCTCTCTGTCAAATAAATAAAATAACTAAAATCTTAAAAAAAAAAGTGATGAATTGCATTGTCGTCAGAGAATTTGGCCTGAACATTTCCAGTATTTAGATTTTATTGAAGTTTTTCTTGTGGATGAGTAAATGGGTAGTTAACTTTTGTAAATGTTTCATGGACAATTGGAAAGAATGTGTTTTCCATGTAAAATGTGTCATTTTAGACCTGCATATGAAATCAAACTTGTAATTATATTGTTTAGATTATCTATACCTATTTTTGGCTACTTGATATAATTTACATATCTTACTGCTTTTAATTAGATTAATATTAAATTTATAGATTTTATTTGAGGAGAATAGGAGAATAACACCATCAATGTTGTCTTCTTACTCAATAAAATGGTCTGGCTCTTGTATTAGTTACAAATTTGTGGTTTGTCACATAAGCATCTTTTTTTTTAAAGATTTTATTTATTTACTTATTTATTTATAGAGGGAGAGCAAGAATGCAAGAGAGAGCATGAGCGGGGGGAGAGACAGAGGGAGAGGGAGAAAGATTTTCAAGTAGTCTCCGCTCTGAGCATGCAGCTTGACTCAGGGCTCTATCCAATGACCAAAATCAAGAGTTGGACGCTTAACCAACTGAGCTACCCCAGTGCCCTGTAAGCATCTTATATAACTTTATTTTATCTCTTTTAGTACCACTAAGTCTTTTGCCATGAATTTTGTATTTGATATTAATACTACCACAGCTGCTTTATTTGGCTTGTATATTCTAGATACACATTTTCTCATCTCTTTATTTTGTATATTGCTGAGACTTTTTGTTTGAGATATTTTCTTATGAACAATAACTGGGGTGTTTCCTTTTGTCCCGATCTGTTTCTTTATAGATAAATTTAATACATGTGTGGTTTTTTTTTTAAAGATTTTATTTATTTATTTGAGAGAGAGAATGAGATAGAGAGAGAGCATGAGAGGGGAGAGGGTAGGAGGGAGAAGCAGACTCCCCACTGAGCAGGGAGCCCGATGCGGGACTCGATCCCGGGACTCCAGGATCATGACCTGAGCCAAAGGCAGTCGCTTAACCACCTGAGCCACCCAGGCGCCCCAATACATGTGTGTTTGATGTTTGGTCCCTTTTACTCTTTTGGGGGGTTGGGGTGACAGTAAAGTCTTTTTTCTTTTTTTTCCTTTTCTGTTTTGCTGTACTGATCAAGTTTTCTTTATTCCTCTTCTGTCTCCCTAGTGATTTAGAAGTCTTGTTCCTCCATCCTTCTTCCCCCAGAAATCGTATATAGCTGTTATAATTTGGAAGGCAAAATTATGAAATTCATGATTGTCACAGAGGTGCCATAATTTAGTTTATGTAGAATCCTACAGTCATGATCCATTTCTCAGAGCTTAGTAATGTTGGCCCACAGTATTTTGGCATTGCCAAATCACATTTTCCTTTTGCAGATAACCTTTTTGGCTGGGGGGGAGGGCAGGATTTGGAAACTCTAAAGGATTTTATCTTTATTTTTTGAATTTATTTTTTCTTTCAGTGCTTAACTCTTTGTCATTTTTTTCCCCAACAAGCTTTGAGAAAATTCTTCAAAAATGTTCTTATTCACTAGTTGTGTTTTTTGAAGCATTCATTTTACTATGCATTGTTCCTGATGAGCTTTTATTTGGGCAATCAGACTTTTCATCTCCATAAGCTCTTGTTTTCAGAGTGCTCCTTTGAAAGCCTGATGTTGTTATTGACAATAAAGTATATTCTCCTAACTTTTTAACATCTTTGTTGGAGTATAATTGACACATAACATTTTGGTACATTTTGATGTATATATGAAACTATAAACCATGAAACTATCACCACAGTCAAGATAATGAACACATCTGTTCCCCCAAAGTTTCTTAATGCTCCTTTTTTATCCTTCTGGCCCCACTGATCTGCTTTCTGTCACTTAAATTGGTTTACATTTTCTTGAATTTTATATAAATGGAATCATGTTCTGTACTCTTTTAAAAGTATTTCCAAATGAAAATTGCAAATATATAGAAAAGTAGAAGATAATATAATGAACTATAGTATATCCATTACCTATATTAAACAATTATAACATTTTCCATACTTACTTCATTTATTTACTTTTTAAAAATTAAGACTTTCTTTTTTATTGCAATTTTTGGTTTACAGAAAAATTGAGCAGACTGTATAGAGTGTTCCCGTATGTTACTTCTCCCCCCACACACATTTCTCCTTATTATTAACATTCTGCATTAGTGTGATACCTTCTGACAATTAATATACCAACATTGATATATTGATTGAAGTCCATAGTTACATGAGGGTTCATTCTTTGTGTTGTACAGTTCCATAAGTTTTGACTGTATACTCTATTTTTCTTTTCTTTTTGTTTGGCTTATTTCACTAAGTATTATTTTGAAATTCATCAATGTTTTTGTTTGTATTACTTTTTTGTCTCTTTTTGTTCCATGTTTTGTTTATCCAGTTGGCTTGTTCCAGTTTGGAGCTAATGTAGATAAAGCTGCTGTAACATTCATGTACAAGTCTGTGTGTGGGTGTATGCTTGCATTTCTCTCAGGTAAATACCTAGGAGTAGAATGACTGAATCTATGATAGAAGTATGTTTAACATTTTGAGAAACTGAAAAGTGGTTTATCATTTTAAATTTCCTCCAGCAGTGTATGAGAGTTCTGGTTGCTCCACATCTTTTCTACGTTTGGGATGATAAGTCTTTAATTTTAGCCATTCTAATTAGGTATGTCTTTTATCTCATTGTGGTCTTGATTTGCATTTCCCTAATAATTAATGAGGTTGAGTATATTTCATGTGCTTATTGATCACCTGTATATCATCTTTGTAAAGTACCTTTTCACATATTTTGCCCATTTTTGTATTAGTTTATTTTTCTATTGTGTTTCCAGAATTCTTTGTTCTAGATATAAATCCTTTATCAAATATGAGATATGCAGATATTTTCTCCCAGTCTGTGGCTTGTCTTTTCGTTCTCTTAACATAGTCTTTCAAAGAGCAGAAGTTCTTAATTTTGATGAAGTTCAATTTATCAATTTTTAAAAAGCAGATCAGCCTTTTGATGTTGCTTCTAAGAACTTTTTGCATAACCCAAGGACATAAGAATATTCTGTGTTTTCTTCCAGGATTTTTATAGTTTTATGTTTTACTTTTAGTTCTGTGATCCATTTTGACTTAATTTTTGTATATGGAGTAAAGTGTGGTTTGAGAGTCATTATTTTTGCCTGTGGCTATCCACTTGTTTCAGCACCATTTGCTGAAAGGACTATCTTTTCTCCATTTACTTGCTTTTGCATGTTTGTCAAACATCAATTGACAGTGTATGTGTGGACCTATCTCTTTTTTTAATTTATTTTATATATATATATTTTAAGTAGGCTCCACACCCAGTGTGAAGCCCAACACAGGGCTTGAATTCACAACCCTGAGGTCAAGACCTGAGCTGAGATCAGGAATCAAGTGTTCAACCAGCTGAGCCGCCCAGGAATCCCTGTGTGGGTCTATTTCTGATCGTCCTTTCTATTCTATTTCATTGCTCTTTCTGTTCTGTTTCATTGCTCTATTCATGTCTGTCTGTATACCAATACCACACTGTCGTTAATTACTGCAGCTGTGTAAGACTTGAAGTCAGATGGTTTAAGTCCTTCAACTTAGCTCATCTTTTTCCAAATTGTTTTCCTGTTCTAGTCTTTTGTGTTTCCCTATAAATTTTAGAATATATATATATAATGAGCTATGGATAGTTTTTATTACAGAATGAAAGTTGAATCATCTTTAATACATCATTTAGTTATTCTTTAGTCTCAGAATTAAAACAATACAAAACAAAAACTTCAGGTATCACATAATATTGATAACTTTAACTGGATAAATGATTTCAGTATTCTATGCCAGGTAAGTACTCAGCACAGAATTATGATTGCCTTTTTATATCAATTAAACTTCTGTGGTTAGAGGCAACAGGAAAGAAAAAGGGATTTATTGGAAGAATCCTGGGTTAGCTCATAGAAGTAAAGTAAAGGGTAAGCTGTAAGAACTAGGGCAGCTCTGAAAAACTCAAAGATTGGACCTGAGGAGTTGATGTCCTTATGATTCTTTTTACTTATGCTGCTCCATGTAGTGGAGCCCAGGTCTGTAAGAAGAAAAGGAACTTTCTCCCACCAGCTCCAGTTAGGAAATTCTAGAAGGAAGTCTGATTGGTCCAGCCTGGATCACCTTAATCACCATATTATTTATCACTAGTCTAATCACTACTGGAAAATGATGACTAATTAATAATTACTAATTAATTACTACTACTGATAAGAGAGAGAATTCTAATTGGTCAGTTCCAGAGTTTGGGTATTGTGATGAGCAGTTTTCCTAAATGAAGGAGATGCTGTTTTCAGAAGTTTGGAAAATAGTTGCTGGGTACAGAGACACAATGGGTGCCCACTACCATGTAGCACACATTGCTGAGAGATGAAACTATTTGATGACCTCAAAGTAATAGATTACAGTTGGTGGGCTTTCTTAAATTTACCTTGATACATACTAACGTGTAAACTGTTGTTCCTGTAAAGCTAACCTATTCTCTTTGGGCTGCATGGCGTATTGTATATAACATGTAAGAAGTACAGTTTTGTTATATTTGAAAGTTACTAGGAGAGTAGTCTTAATGTTCTCACCACATGCACAAAAAGGTAACTATGTGAGGTGATGGAGATGTTAACTAACCTTATTGTGGCCATCAGTTCACAATATGTCTGTATATGAAATCATCACAGTATATACCTTAAACTTAAGTATTATCTACCAACTATACCTCAGTGAAGCTGGGAAAAATAAAATGAAATTACTGACAATGGTCAAAAAAAAATACCAGTTTTACAGCTTGGTTTTGTATTTGTGAAATTATTGCTGAAATTGTTTTGTTTAAATGTTACGTGGCATTAATCTTTTCCTCTGCTTTCTGTTTTAGGGTGACTGGGAATGTAAACAAAAATAAGCTATTTGTTTCCTGATGGCTTTTAGTATATACTGACGGATTGTCTGGGATGGCATCTGAGGCTGAGAAGACCCATGCTTTACTCCAGTCTTGTAGCACTGAGTCTCTTATTTCCAGCCTTGGTCTGGGGATATTTTGCCTAGTAGCCGATAGACTTCTTCAGTTTTCGATAATTCAGCAAAATGACTGGCTTCGAGCCCTCTCAGATAACGCCGTACATTGTGTGATTGGCATGTGGTTGTGGGCAATTGTCATTGGAGTCAAGAAGACAACTGACTTTGGAGAAATCATTTTAGCTGGATTTTTAGCCTCTGTTATTGATGTAGACCACTTTTTTCTAGCTGGATCTTTATCTTTAAAGGTAAGAGGCATTTATGTTTAATTTTTCTGGTCTTTAATTTCTTTAGCACCATTATATTGATCTTCACAGCATCATTTTAGAACTAGAGAAGATTATCTTTATTTTAAAATAAGAAAGCCCATTCATCCAACTTTTTTTTGAGCACTTAGTACTTCCTTGAAGGCGAACACAGACATGTTGCTAATCAAGTTATTGGCATCACCAAGTGCCAAGGATGCGTACAGAGCTAAGGACTCACTATATGTACCTGAGGAGTTCTGTGTTGGCTTTACAGAGGATGGTACTTCGCCAAGTCTTGAAGGAAGCATTAATCAACTGGTTTAAAATAATGGGGGTCATTGTCAGCGTTCTCCTGGGTCTTTTTTCGCTGTTCTAAGATCATTTTTTCTAAGTGTCAACAGATTTGCCTACCTTTTCCATGCTTATGACCTGTAAACATTCACAGAGCAAGGACTTTGCTTTGTTCACCGCTGGCCTGGAATAGTGCCTGGCTCATCTAGAAGGGGTTCAGTAGGTGTTTGTTGAACGAATGAGAAATGATCACTTCTTCCTTTTATGTGTCACATACCAGGTATTTCTCAGAGGTTGTCTCACTTATTAAAAAACTTCAGTAAGGAATCAGTAATTCCTGATTAAAGACAAATTTTAGCTTTTTTGCTGTAGGTGAAGGCAGAATAACATTGTGTTTGAGATTGGAATCAGAAGACATGAGTTTGAATCCTAGTATGTGGTGTTAGAGCACTTTCTTGTCTCAATGTCTTCTGTAAAGTGTGGATTCTGTCATTACTTACCTCACGGGGCAGTCATGGGTGTTAAATGAGCACATTAAAGGACAGACCCCGGCAAATAGTTCACAATAAATGTTAGAGTAGAGATTGGAATAAACTACCAAGCATCATAAAAAGTGTGGTTCCTAAATACATTGATCTAGAATTTATCGTAAGGGAGAAGGAAGAAGAATGTAGCGTAAACTCTTTGATTGATATTCAGTCAATAGGTGAGAGTTAAAGACACAGGTTTAAGGATCATGTGACTGCACATGGTGAAGGTATAATCCCTTTAATGGATGCCTTGTATTTTAATGGTGGGAAGGTCATGCCTCTAATTTTTTTTTATAGGTACCTAATTTTTTTTTTTACTCCTTCTTTTCCTCTTTACCACCCATTGTCCAAATGATTCCCCTCCCTTCCTTTTTGCCATCTTCTGCCCCAGAACCAGTGCCTCTTAAAGCCTTGAAACATGCACACTTTTAAGTCCTTGCTTTGTAGCCAGTGCTCTGATCAACCAGGACCGTTTTCAATACTTCTCTTTCCAGTGGTAATTTTAGATCAATCGTAGGTCCCCTCATCTTTCCTGGCTTGTGGTGGGAGTGTGAGAGAAAGCGCACAGATGTGGTATGTATTTTAATACTTCAGAGTATTTGAAGTTTTGGGCACTCTGGCTTCTGTCTATGCTGAGTGGGGTTTGGTATAGTTTTATTTGCCCTTGTCTGTAATGTTTTTGAGGATGTGTGGGGAGATTCGGATTTAGGCAATCTTCACTGCCCTTGGCTTCCTTTTTATTTAGAAATTATCTAATTGAAAATTAGCCTTTAGAGTATATGAGAGCAAAACCTTACTCAGGAATCATTCAGGGGGGTGCCTGGGTGGCTCAGTTGGTTAAGCATCTGCTTTGGCTCAGGTTATGATCCCGCATTGGGCTCTCTGCTCAGCAGGGAGCCTGCTCCTCCCTCTCTTTCTCCTGCTTCCCTGGTTGTGCTTTCTCTGTCAAATAAATAAATAGAATCTTAAAAAAAAAAGAAAAGAATCATTCAGGGGTTGGTTAACCCTGAAATTTTCATTTGTTTAGTTACTGATTAAATTTTTTGTACTGGTTTAAAATTTTTACTGGAGTTTAACTCAACTTTATATACTTATTTAAAATAATACAATCTTTCTAAATGTTGTTTTAAGTGCATTCTGAAAATATTCAAGGCTAATATAAAGTGGTTACAACAAAAACATTTCCTTTTCATGCCCTTATTAATAGAATATTTTATTCAGTTGTGAGATTTTTTTCAATGCTTAGAGGCCCCAGATAATTCTCTAAAACTCCAAATTTACACAAACTATACATTTGGGATATAAATTTACATTTGTACTGTGACTTTTCTAAGCAACTAATAGGAAGCTTTAAAAAATTAATCACCATGTTCTTGAGATCTTGGTTTCATTGTTAATGCAGAGAATATCCCACTCACTCTTCTTTGCTTTATATGTAACAGATTTAATACATGTATTCATAGGTGATGCAGAAAATGTTTCCATTGTATTTCTAATAGACTCATAGAAGATGTTTTAGAATATTAAGAAGCATCTACCAAATGTTGTTTGCCAAGAGGGTAATGATACTAGCTACTGCTCTCCCCGGCAGGCTGCTTTGACTCTTCCACGAAGACCTTTTCTTCACTGCTCTACTGTCATACCAGTTGTGGTTCTGACCCTGAGGTTTACTATGCACCTTTTCAAGCTCAAAGACTCATGGTGCTTTCTTCCCTGGATGTTATTTATATCGTGGACCTCACATCATATCCGAGATGGAATTCGTCACGGCCTGTGGATATGCCCATTTGGAAAAACCTCTCCTTTGCCATTCTGGCTTTATGTCATTATCACCTCCTCTTTACCTCACATCTGTTCGTTCGTTATGTATTTCACAGGGACCAGGCAAATGATGTCTTCAAAACATGGGATCCATATTGACGTCTGAGGTAACCGTATGCCAGTCTTAGAGAAGCAGGTGGTTCCGATAATGATAATTAAGGGTGGCCGACATTATCAAGTGAATTTTTAACAACATATTAAATTTATTATTATAGTTCCTGAATCCTCTTGTTCAGGAGGCACGTACACTTTTTTTTTTTTTAGGGCGCCTGGGTGGTTCAGTTAAGCGTCTGCCTTTGGCTCAGGTCGTGATCCCAGGGTCCTGGGATCGAGCCCCGCATCGGGCTCCATGCTCGGAGGGAAGCCTGCTCTCCCTCTCCCACTCTCCCTGCTTGTGTTCCCTCTCTTGCTGTGTCTCTCTCTGTCAAATAAATAAATAGAATCTTTAGGGGGAAAAAAATACTGATACTGAGAAACAAAACGTTTTTTAAAATGAAGGATTTTTAGGAAATTTGCTTTTTCCTTTGTTCTTTCAGGTGATCTGTTAAAAATGATTAACCTTTATTAGAGAAAGAAAATTTAGTTGCTATAAAATTTTACATTTTCATAGTTTAATGTTATTTTGGTATAAAAGTCATGTCCTGATGGCACTTGCTTTTTTTCCCCAATACCATTTGTTGTCTTTAGATTTTCTTACACATTTGTGATTTGTAATGCTAGTGATTGTGTGCCTTATTCTCTGAGAAATGGTGAAATAATGGCTTATCCAAAGCATATTTTTCTTATTTATTAAGTTAAACAGAGCTGTGTAAATTGTTGTAAAGGTTCACGTTCTTTAGTTTTTCTTTTTGTTGTTAGCCAGTTGGTTGCAATCTAATTATGTTTTAGAATCTGTTAGATTTTACATCTGTTATCTTTCAAGAGCAATGATTGTGTCAGTTTGGTTGGTATAATAAATATTATATAGTGGGGGTAAATTTGAATAGGGAGATTTTTTTTAAGTATATAATTTCAGAAATCCATGGAAATAAAACATGTATCTTGTATCACTTTTTCTGACTAAATTACAAAACTCTACTTTTTTCTTTCTCCATATTAAACAAAGGAATGCCATTAAAATATAGGACCTTATATAAGAATATCACACTGGCATTTTGGGGGCTGTCCTCTAACTTTTTGTATTAGAATGGGAATTCACTTTGACCATGACTCCTTGCTTAAACAGTAACTACAGATTTTAAGTGTGGGTTTATCCTTGTTCCTTCCTCTACCATCAGAAATGCTCCTTGTCCTCTAAATAGTCTATAACAGCTGTGGTTGTAATGTCTAGAAATATAACAGCCAACTTCCCATGCCACCATTTTGTTTTTTTATCTTACTGAAAAAGTTTGCGTCAGTACATTATATTGAAAATTGGATTATATCTTGTTTGCATGTATGTGTTTTCTCCATCCACTAGATGTCCTCCATTCATTTAATGGAGGCTGGTCCACTGATCGACCTTCCGGTCTACTGTGTTCTTGAGGCATGTTAGTTATGCTAACTACTCAGAAGAACTTCCACCATTGAACTGTTTTCTACTCATCCTCAAGCCTAGTTTGCTTTCAGCGGTGGGCTAAGTTAAAACTCCCATGTATCCTCCCCTCCTTTCTTCAACTTAGGCAGCCACCATCACTATCTCCAATCAGGCGGACACTCCCTGGCTCCTTTTTCTTTTGACAATTACTTAGTTTTTCCCATTTTCCCAACTAAAGAGGAGAGAAAATAGGGGCTGTTCTGGTCCTTGCTCATTACTGTCATGGCTAAACCTTTTATCTACCATAGTTCTCAGTTTCTTTCATTTGGTATCCCAATATATTACTCATTCTCAATCTTTACCTTCACAGACTATCCTCCAAGACTCACTTTCACCTTCTTTGATGATATAAGCACCTGGATCTCTTTTTTCCTTTTATTCCAACCCTTGATTTTATCCTCAGTCGTCAGATGAGTCACCTGAATATTCCCTTCTTTAACCACTGACTCATCACCACATCACATCAGCCATGAACCAGTACAACAGTCCTCTGTACCTCTTTGGAGGACACTGCTCACTGCTGAGATCTCAAACATTGTTTACTTTTTCTAGACCAGTGGTTCTCAAACTCTAACATACATCAGAATCACCTGTAAGACTTGTTAGAACAGGGATTGCTTGAGATCTGCCTCCAGAGTTTTGACTCCGTAGGTTCCAAGAATTTGCATTTCTAACAAGTTCCCAGTTGATACTGTGAAAGGTGAAATGAGATGGGGTCACTTGTGTGAAGGGGTTTTAAAATGCAGCCGGGAGGCCATTAAGGAGGTGGGCCTTTTGCACATCCTCACTGATGGATCCATGAACTTTTGAACTGGGTCAGACTGCAAATATTCCAAGGACTCAGCCTGAACACCTGCAACTTGCTATAGTAAGAGACTTTGCTTAGTGATAGCCTTAGTAACCAATTATACTGGGTCAAGAGTAGCTTTCTGCCGTCAACACCAATAAAAAATTCTTTGTAAACAACCTATACAAACTTTACTTTTTTGCTTTAAAAACCTGACTTTGCTCTCTAATGGGACACTATTTGGGTTACTACCCAAATTTGTGTACCCCGAATTGCAATTCTTTGATCCCAAGTAAACGTTCCTTCTTAATTATTGCCTCCTGACAATTTTAGGTTGACCATAGGAAGTAGCTGTTCAGGAACCCCACTTTAAGAACCATGACTGTAGACCCAACCTGTTTCTTTAACTTCATTCCCTTCCCTCCTCTTCCTTGAGCCAACTCTTTGCCTTATCGATACCTTTAATTTTTCCCAAGCTTCCTTTGCCCCCAGGTCCATCCAGTCCTGTGCTAGGTACATTTAACTCTGTTCCTGTCCTACCTCTGTGGTGCTGGAGGTTCCTGTGTACTGTTTCAGCACTCCAGTGCCCAGCTACCCTCGTGTACTCTCCAATTAGCCAATCCGTATAATCCACATAGTCTGCTTTCCCCAGTTCCGCTTCAGGCCACATGTTTTGAAAGTTGTTACCAAGCCCTGCTGACTCGACCTGCCACCTGACTTCAACTGGGGATTTAATAATACTTTGCTCACTACTGAACAATTTTTTTTCAAGTATGGAACAAGACAAGCCCCAGAATATCTGCCCCTATTAGATCCAGCCCCAAGCCAGGAAGCTCACAGCATTCCACTGATCTGAGAAATTCATATTGATATTCAATCTCCACAGTTACTTTGCACTTTGCATAAACCCAAGGCATTGCCACCTATGTCCCCTTGGCATTTCTTTACTTCCCAGGAATAATGATGCCAATTTAAGTGTTTCTGAGGCATTTTACCCTTTGCCTGACCTTGCAAGGAGTTTTTTGGCTTACATACCCAGCAGCATTAAGTAATGTTGCTTCAACATTTGGCAAGAGGAGGGGAATGTCAAATTCAAGCTCTAACACCCATTCTGATCCCCCTCAGTACTCTGTGTGAGCTTTCAAAGAAAGTACCCATTTGAATTCACACACCCTTTCTCATTATTTACTTATTATTATGAATATTTGAGAATCATTTCTCAAATGTTCATTTGACTTAATTCAAGCCCCGCCCAGGTTCCCAGGTCAGCAACACTGGTGCCATGCACGCAACGTGGAAGGCAGAGAACATTTTCCGAAGATATCTGGGTGATGCTAAATAAAGTATAAATTGTGGGATAGTGGTTACATAACAGACCACATGCAGGTATAACATATCTAAATGACACAGGTCATACCTCACTACCCTCAGCTTTTGCACGAAGTCACAGGGAATGCTTGGAGTTTTATAGAGTATTCGTGAGAGACCCTGCTATAACGACCTCATTGTGTGCTCTAGAGGCCCTGCTCTTCTTGGAGAACCGTGTGTAAATACTACCCTTCCAGCTTCCTGGACTGCCACGCTTTTTGCCCAGAGTCTGTAACAATCGTCCCTCAGTGCTGGGCCTGGTCTCCTGGCCAGCAGAGACTCTAGTGTTTCTCTAGATGCTAAACAGATTGGCACAGGACCGCTCTTTGTCAATTTGGCTTCATGAAGGGTGTCATGTAGCCCAGGCCAATCCTTCTGGAAAGGGCTGTGCCATTTCTCAGGGGTGAGACCCAGAGCCAATCACTCTGCAAGCCCTCTGCTCCAATCTTCACCTATCAATCCAAGAGAGATGGGATTAAAATAAACCTCAGGGGAATCTTTGAAAGGGTAAAAATACTACAAAAGAGTGAGAAGAAGGAATGGAGAGAGATGGGAAGCCTGTCTACTTGGCCTGCTTAGGGGTTATAGGGTGCATGCCTGTGTGTGTCCCAAATTACTCTTCTTTTGCTTCTATAACAAATTACCATGAATTTAGTGGTTTAAAACAACATAAGTGTTACAGTTCTGCATGTCAGAAATCCAAAACAGGTCTCACTGGGTTAAAATCAAGGCATCAGCAGGGAGGTGTTCTATCTGAGTTCGTAGGTAAGAATCTGTTTCCTTGGCTCCTTCAGTGTCTAGATGGCCGCCTACATCCCTTGGCTAGTGGCCCCCTTATTCTATCTTCAAAGCTAGCAATGGTAGGTCAGTTTTCTTCACATGTGTCTTTCTGATCTTTGCACTACCAAACTCTTACCATTGTCACCTCTCTCTCGGGCCACAGTTGGGAAGATTCTCGTATTCACAGATGCATGTGATTATCTTGAGCCCAGCTGGATAATCCAGGCAAAGTTCCTCATCTCAAGGTTATTTATCACATTTGCAAAGCCTCTTTTGCCATGGAGGGTAATCTATTCACTGGTCCCAGGGATTAAGATGTGGAGATCTTTGGGGTCCATTCTTCTGCTTATCCCTAGAGATTTTTAATTGTTGTTTTGTTGCTGGTGGTTTTGTTTGTTTAATATGAGCTGGCAGGACACCTCTCACATACTTAAGACTGCTCTTTTGAGTCCTGTGCACAGGACCGGAATCTAACCCTGATGTCTTTGGATAAGTCACATGTCCTTTTTGAGCCAATGAGGAATAGGCCAAATGCCTTCCAAGACTCTTTTCCTGCTCTAACTTTCTATAATCCCAGCTCCTTGTCCCAGTAATGGTGGGGCTCCTCGAGTTCTGGGGAGATAGCCTCCAACTCGTCTTGCCAGAGTTAAGTTTGCTCTTGGGAAGATAATATCCTTCTTTTTTTCCTTTGCTATTGACACTATGGTTCTATTTGTCCTCTGTTTTCTCCATGTAGAACTGTTGAATCTTTGTATAAACTATTTCTCTATTCTCCATGAAAAAAAAGATTTAAATTCATAAAAGCCTAGGCCAATTAAACATCCATAGTTCATTTGGGTGAAAATGAATACAGTACTTGCCCTCATACAACACTGGTTCAGTTGGCCACTGAACAAGTGTTTGATGTTTCTACTCTGTAGCAGGCCTTGTATTAAGAAGTAATGTTCTGGGTGCCTGGGTGCCTTTGGCTCAGGTCATGATCCCAGGGTCCGGAATCGAGTCCCGCATCAGGTTCCTTGCTCAGCGGGAGTCTGCTTGAGAGTCTCCCTCTCCCTCTGCCCCTCCCCCTGTGCATTCTTTCTCTCTCTTTAAAATAAATAAATCTTAAAAAAATTTAGTACACATTTGGGCATTTACCGTATGGTCAGTTAAAGTAGAATGCTCAGGTGAGGCAAGTGATAGCTTGGGATAATAGCCCCAGGATATTGGTTATGGAGCAACCAGTGCAAAGATATGTTAACGAAAGGGATAGCACTTTCTCATCACCAGAAGTTCAAATGGGAATTAATCTTGGGGTGCTGAACCAACAATGGCCCTTACCTTTCTTCCCCACCCTTACCGTTAACTGAGTAGCAATACCTGGGCAGAGGAGATAAGGACAGGAATGCAAATCTGCATGTCACCACAAGGCACCTGTGAGGATCGAGACGTGATTATTTCCATAGAGAGGTGCCAGAGTGGAGCATGGGGTGAAGGTGTGATATGGGGAGAAGGCTACTGAAAGGGAGGCAGAAGCAGGAAGAGATAGGAAATGATGCCTGCCTGAGGGATCCCTCTGAAGGCCCAGGGAGAAGTGCCTTCAGGAGGCTCAAGGGATAAGAAGGCTTTGTCCTAGAGAAAGAAAAGCTCACACAGTGTGTGTTCACTTTGAAGAAAAATGTGAGGAAGTATCAGGAAGATTGATTGATAGATGAGTTACTCAGAGGTTACCAAACTTTCTTGGCTTACAGTTGGTGTTCTTAATGTCAGTGATTTTTTCACCATACCACTAGGTCAAAAGAAATACCAAGTAGCTCGGGTTATTTAGGTTGATCCAAATGACTTAATAGTAGTAGTTGGGTGGTGTCCAACAGACATCTGTTGTTTCCCTCAATAATTTAGAATATCCCACAACACCCCTAAGAGTTCATCCCAGCACCCCAGGGTGCCTTGACACACAGTTTAGGATCTTCCTTACTAATTTGAATGCAATGGCAGCCTTCTTTCTGAGGGCTCGGGTGCTGGGAACCATCAGTCCCAGACAAGACAAAGATCCAGCTGGAGACTGGTAAGGGTGGTTGTCTTGATTTGGCCCACTGGAGAGAGTAACAAAAGACTCACCCTGAGGAACAGAAAAGGATGGACCCTACCATAGGAATTAATATTGAAATTGTTGTTTCTCTTTCTCTCTTCCTCCACCAGCTTGGGTTTCTTGAGGGCAGTCGTTGTCTGCATCTCTTCCCTAGGGCTGTGCTCAGTGCAAGGGGGAAACTCGAACATTCCACTGAATAGATGAATGACTGGATGGTTATATTTACTTCATCCTTCCCTATTTTCTTAGAAGATAAGAGCTGACATGTCCTAGATAGTCCTACCTCAGGCATCTTCCCTGAAATGTCAGCCAAAAGAAAGAAAATGTAATTATTCAGGTTCAAAGCCAGCAGCAAAGACCTGATAGGAGCTTAAAATTTCATTTGTTCTCCACCCTGAGGGAAATGTAAGGGGGAAAGGTGATCTAGGAGTATAAAAACAGGAAAAAGAAAGACATTACTGTTTTATTATTTAAGATTTTGGGGCCTTTTTCTTGATGCTTCTGAAGAAAAGAATAGCTAAATTATTGGGATGGTTTGAGTACAGACTGGTTCTGAGATGGAGGACTCAATTGATTAATCTTTTGTGGAAGATTGACAGCAATATTTTAGGTCCTCATGTTCTTCTAGAACCTTGCCACTCACCACTGAGAGTTGAAGTCTATTTCCCCTGCCCTTCAACACGGGTAGGACTTTTTGACTATCCAGATGAATCGAATGCAGTAGAAGTGAACCAGTATAAATTCCAAGATAGGTCATCAAGGGCAATACAGCTTCTCCCTGGCTCACTCACTCATGGGGTGCTCGCCCTTGGAAACCCACCACCATGCTGTGCGGAAGGCAAACTCGTCACACGGAGAGGCCCACGTAAGGAACAACTAAGGTTCCCAACCTACAACCAGAGTCAACTGCTTGTACAGGAGTGAGTGAGCCCCTCCAGATGATTCTAACTTACAGCCTCGAACCATTCAGGGTGATGCTGAGTGGAGCAGGTGTGAGCCGTACCCTGCCTGAAAAGTAGACTCATGAGCAAACCAAGTGCTGCGGTACTTTAAGCTACAAATGTTGGTATATTTGTTGCTTAGTCTCAGGTATTGGAACATTAAACTCTTTTTTATCACTGTCTGTATTTGCCAGATGTATGCAGAGGGTAGCAAGAAACACAGAACCCTGGATATAGACCGCCTGGCTTGCATTGCTAGCGCCATCACTTATAAGCTCTATGACCCTGGGAAACTATTTAAACTTATGCCTCTGTTTCCTTATCTGTAAAAGGGAGGAAGAATTCCAACTTCATAGGATTGTCCTGACCTAATATATGCAAAATGTTTGAAACAGTGCCTACTACAGAATAAGCTCTACTTAAGTATTGGATACTATTGTGGTGCTGATGGTGGTTTTATAGTTGGTCATATTGGTGTGGTAGGCAGAATTCTAAGAAGAGCCTGGGGACTCAGGCTTCCTGGTATCCACACCACTGTACAATACCCTTGACTTGAGTGCAGGTGGGACCTGTGAGTTGCTTCTAACCGATAGAATGTGGCAATGATGAAGGAATTTTGCAGATCTAATTGAAGTCCTTAAAGTTGACTTCAAGTTAATCAAAGATGCGATTATCCTGGGTTGGCCTGATCTAATCAGGTGAGCTCTTTAAAAGAGGATCTGGAGATCAGAGATTCTCCTGCTGACCATGAAGAAGAAGCCACCATGAGTTCAGCTGCAAGGCAATGAATGCCAACTACCCCATGGGCTCGGAAAGGAGCCTGAGCCTCAGATGAGACTGGGGCCCTGGCTGATACTTTGATGGCAGCCTGGTGAGATCCTGGCCAGATGATCCAGTTGGGTCACACTTGACCCCTGACGCATGGAAACTGCGAGCTAATAAAGAAACAGATGTTTTAAGCCACTAAGTTGGTGCTAATTTGTTATTCAGCAATAGAAAACTAATGTACTTAATAAAAATTCAAACAATAAAAAAGTATATAAAATGAAAAGGAGATTTGTCTACCACCTCAGACCTTTACCCTTCACAGGGGCAACTGCTAATAAGAACTTGTGCTTCATCGTTCCAGAAATCTACGTATATACAAGCACGTGCATGCATCTGTGTGTTGTGTGTAGGTATGTAGTGAGACTCTTTTGTCAAAGGGTATCTTCATTTTAAATTGACATATATTGCCAAATTAATGTCCTAAGACTTTGCACCAATTTACACTCCTACTACCTACATATGAGTCAACACTTGCTAACACCATGTAACATGAAACACTTTACTCTTTGCCAGGCTTTGCAGGTGAAAAATGTGTCTCATTTTGTTGTTTTTATGGGTGTTTAAGTAATTTTGAATAATGTCAAGCATTAAGAAAATGTGTATAAGCCTTTTTATTTCTGTGAACTACATGTTCATATCCATAGCCCATTTTCCCATTGGGTCACTGGCCTCTTATTGATATACAAGATCTCTTTATATAATAGCCCTTTGTCTGTTGTCTATTGTCTTACAAATGTCCTCTTTCCCACACGCTAGTGGTTTTTTTTTAACATTTTTGTTTATTTATTCATTTAAGTAATCTCTACACCCAGTGTGGGGCTCAAACTCATGACCCTGGGATCAAGAGTTGCATGCTCTTCTGACTGAGCCAGCCAGGCGCCCCCTCCCACACACAACCTTTTGTCATTTGTCTTTTATTGGGTTTTATTTTTCCATTATGGAATTTCACTTTTTTGTACAAACTTTTCATTCTTTTCTTTTTGGTTTCTGAGTCTTGTTTTATGCTTATAAAGTCCTTCCCTGCCCCAAAACTTGAAAAAAAAATCTGCAATATTTCCTTTGGATACTTTTATATTTTATTTTATTTTACTTTTTAAAGATTTTATTTATTTATTTGACAGAGACACAGCAAGAGAGGGAACACAACCGGGGGAGTGGGAGAGGGAGAAGCAGGCTTCCTGCCAAGCAGGGAGCCCGATGCGGGGCTCGATCCCAGGACCCTGGGATCATGACCTGAGCCGAAGGCAGACGCTTAACGACTGAGCCACCCAGGCGCCCTTGGATACTTTTATATTTTAATTCTTTACATTAGATATTTAATACATCAGAAATTTAAAGCTTCAACTTAATTTTCTTCCACATGGTTAACCAGTAGTTTCAAAACGTTCATTGAATAATCCACAGTTTTCCCTGATGTAAAATGCTAACTTTATTATATATTAAATTCTCACAAGCATTTTATACACACACACACACACACACACACACACACACACACACACACACAGTATATTTTAACATCCAGAAAGGCTAGTTACCCACCACTGCTCTCCTTTTTAAGATTTTCCTGGGGGCATTCTTTTTGTTTTTATTAGATTGAGATAGTATTCTGCTCTATGATTCCCAATTTAGTGACTAATCTAGTCAAGTCACCTAACTTCTGTGCCTCAGTATACTATAAAACTGATAACGATATTGGAATGAATTGGGATTGTGTACATATCTGGAAAGCATGAATGCTAAAAAAGAAAACAGTTACACGTTCAAGTCTGAAAAGGAAACTAAAATGTTAACCAGGAATAAGAAATTCAGTGCAAGGGAAATTCCCTACTTTGGCTGTAGGTTCAAACTCTGTTCTCACTGATTAGTCCTGCGTTTTTTTCTTCCCTGTTTACTTTGGCATATCTGATGCCCCACCCTATCACACGTTTAACTACAGAGTGTAAATCATGAAACCACAGCCTGGCTTGGCTCTCCTAGAAGCCACCTCGGCTGGAAGATGTTCTATCTTGTTTCTAAAGAAAACAGATTTCTGAAATATCACACATAAACACACACACACACACTCACTCACTGCCCTTGGTCCTAGTTTCAAGCCTATAAATCTTCTGATGACATATACTTTTATCACTAATCATCCTCCATGCTGTAAGGAAAACTCCTATGTCTAATTTTTTTGTTTTCTATATGGCATAGAAAACAATTCCTTCTGAGAAACGAACATTTAAAATATTATTACGAATTAGGTTATAGATACTCAGAAAAGAACAAAAGTACCAATTGTAGACTTCTGTGGCCACACTGGCAAGATTTTGCCCATATAGTGAAGTCCTGCTTATTTGAATAATCCAATTCCTTATTCATTCAACAAACTAAGCCTCTAGTATTTGTTGAGCACTGAACCAGGTACTGGGCTAGAATGATGAATAAAATACAAGTCCTGCCCTCACTGAGCCCTACTCTGCTGGAGGATAGAGGCACACACATAGGTGTTTACAATACGGTGAGATAACTTGGCAATGTCTATTAAAAAGTGATTTAAATGGGCATACCCGGGGCGCCTGGGTGGCTCAGTCGGTTGAGCAGCTGCCTTCGGCTCAAGTCATGATCTCAGGGTCCTGGGACTGAGCCCCGCGTCAGGCTCCCTGCTTGGCAGGAATCCTGCTTCTCCCTCTCCCTCTGCTGCTCCCCCGCTTGTACTCTCTCGCTCTCTCTCACTCAAATAAATAAATACATCTAAAAAAATAAATGAGCATACCCTTTGAGAAGTTCCATTTCTAAGAATTTCCTTAAAATATGAGATGAATGAACAAAATACATAGGGCCAATTATTATTGCATCTCCATAATAGTAATAAACACCAGAAAGGTACCATAACCAAACTACCTAAATAGCCAGCATTTGGGGAAAATCAAGGAAATAAATTATAGCAAAACCACATGATTGAATACTATTAAACCACTGCAAGAAAAAAAAATTACAGATCTATAAGTATGGCTATAGAGGACTATTCCTGATCTGTTAACTAAAAATAAATCTCACAAAATATGAAGTGTTATATGACTCTATTTTTGTAAGAATAAAATATACTACTTAGAGACCAATGAGAAATATCTAAGAGGACATACATCCAAATGTTAAAGAGTTCATATTTGATGCACTACTTGGTTATGAATGATTTTTATATTTTCATACAATAGATTGTTACATATATAATTATATATTAACATAAATAAAGATATTTTATATCGATATAAGTATTTTACAAAGAACTTTATTTTTTTTAAAGATTTTATTTATTTATTTGACAGAGAGATATAGCGAGAGAGGGAACACAAGCAGGGGGAGTGGGAGAGGGAGAAGCAGGCTTCCTGCCGAGCAGGAAGCCCAACATGGGGCTCGATCCCAGGACCCCAGGATCATGACCCAAGCTGAAGGCAGACGCTTAACAACCGAGCCACCCAGGCCCCAAGAACATTAAGTCAGAACAAAAGTTTATAAAAACATAGGTGTTGAGTACAGTAACAATGATTAAACAGGCATTCTTTCACAAACGTGAGTGAAACTTCTATGTGTCTGGCCTGGAGCTGCACTTGAGGGAGGCAAAGCTAACTGCAACTTTCCTGCTCTCAAGGTGCAGCCTGGAAGACTAGGGGTAAGAAAGCAAACAAGGAGGGCAGGAAGATTCACAGAGTGACATTGGAGCTGTGCCTTAAAGAATGAGGAGTTTTCTAGATGGGATGAAAGAGAATGGGAGAGGATGCTTGTTCCAGGCAAGGGGAACGAGATCAGAGAAGAAACAGGAAAATCAGGGTTGCTGTGGACAGTTGTTCAGTTTGTGCACTGTGGAAGGCAACCTGCTGAGAAAGGACTAGGAGGTGAAAATACAGGGTGTTTGCATGTTTGCTTGCCAAGTCATACACCCTAGTTCCATTTTCCCAGAGGAAGGGGCACACCCTCCCCTTTTTTAATAGAGAAAAGGAGCTTTTTTTTTTTAAGATTTTATTTATTTGAGAGAGGGAGTACAAGTGGGCGGGGGCAGAAGAAGAGAGAGAAGCAGACTCCCCACTGAGTAGGGAGCCTGACATGGGGCTCCATCCCAGGACCCTGAGATCATGACCTGAGCTGAAGGCAGACGCTTAATTGACTGAGCACCCAGGTGCCCTGAGCAACGGAGCTTTTGTTTCTGCAAGTACCTTCTGCTTGTCACGCTGTGGGTCCACCCAGAAAGGGACACCTTTTTCTATTTACACGAGGTGCACTGAGGGGGTCATAGGCCTTGCACAAGAAAGTCTTTAAATCCTGACTTGGGAAAGAGACCAGAGGACAGAAGCGCCCTGCCATGTGATCTCCAGAACCATTTTAAAGCACATAATTTGCTTTATATCATCAGAGCTATCATTGCAGGACACTGGAAAACTGTACAAAGTACTAGAGAAAAACATGTAGGTAAAATTTTCAGCCTCGCCTGAGTATGTATCAAAAGCCTTTCAAATAACTATAGCCTTTAACTATGCAGTCCTGCTTTTCAAAATTTATTCTGAAGAATCAGCATAAAGGTTTGAATTATAGAAGTGATCCGATGAGGAATTATTGATGATAGTGGGGAAAAAATCCACAATCTAAAAGTTCAGTATTAAGAGGTGGGTTCGATAAAATACAATACCCCCGAATCATGAAATACTAAACTATGCAACAGTTAAAAAGACTGGGTGGTTAAGTCGGTTAAGTGTCTGACTCGATCTCAGCTCAGGTCTTGATCTCAGGGTCATGAGTTCAAGCCCTGCATTGGTCTCCATCCTGGGCATGGAGCCTACTTAAAAAAAAAAAAAAAAAAAAAAAGCATCTTTTCAAGCTGGTTCATTTCCAGACTGGGTAAAACATCCCTGCTCCGAGTACCCTAAGCACTTGCCTGTATTGGCACTTAGCAGACTATTGTTATGGCTTGCTTAATAATCCGGTCCTCCCTGGGGCACCTGGGTGGCTTAGTCATTGGGCGTCTGCCTTCAGCTCCGGTCATGATCCCAGGGTCCTGGGATCGAACCCCGTGTCGGGCTCCCTGCTCAGCCAGAAGCCTGCTTTTCCCTCTCCCACTCCCCCTGCTTGTGTCCCCTCTCTTGCTCTCTCTTTCTGTCAAATAAATAAAATATTTAAAAAATAAATAAAAAATAAATAATCCGGTCCTCCCTGTGCTAGGGACCATGGCCCCTTTGCCATCTGTGTAACACAACATCTTGCACATAGGAGAGTCCTGGTAAAGGTTTATCCAATGTATGAATGACTAGATCTTCATAGAAAACTGGAAGGATATGCACCAACAGGTTAAGAAAGCTTATTTCTGGATATCTAAGTATTTTTCTTCCTTATACTTTTTTACAAGCTCCAAATTTTCTACAATGGACCTAATATCATTCTGTAGTCAGAAAAGATAGCATACAATTACTAAACATTGTAACTCAGAGCCTGCCATGAAATACTTGGAGCCCAGTTTTTTGTTTTTAAAGATTTTATTTATTTATTTGACTGAGCCACCCAGGTGCCCCTGGAGCCCAGTTTTTAATATGAGCTCCCTGTTAGGCCCTGCCCTGTTTCATCAAATCCACTATTTGCAAATCAGAACTCAAATAACACATATATTAAAAGGTGATTTTTCTCAACACCAGAAGATTCATGGAAGGGGGTCCATTAAATTGTAAATTCTTCTAAGACATGTTGACATCATTTCTTTTTTTTTTTTTTAAGATTTTATTTATTTATTTGACAGAGAGAGAAAATAAGCAGGGGGAGTGGCAGAGGGAGAGGGGGAAGCAGGCTCCCCACTGGGCAGGGAACCCGATGCAGGTCTCCATCCCAGGACCCTGGGATCATGACCTGAGCTGAAGGCAGGCGCTTAACTGGCTGAGCCACCCAGGTGCCCCTGACACCATTTTCAAAATAGTCCATCTATCTACTTATTTTCAAGACAAATCTTCAAGGGAAGTTCACTGGCTTAATTTTATTTTGTGAAAGCTACTGTTTAGAAATCTTCATCCTCCTAATCCACTGGTCATTTTACCTAGAGCATGGATGGTATCAAGTATTTTTATGAAAGTCTGAGGTTTATACTTTCTTTAAGGTGAAATGATTTGCTTTTTCCTGGTAAAATTCAAAAGAGAATTTTTTTTAAGATTTTATTTATTTATTTGAGAGAGAGAGAGCATGAGAGGGGAGAGGGTCAGAGGGAGAAGCAGACTCCCCGTTCAGCAGGGAGCCCGATGTGGGACTCGATCCCGGGACTCCAGGATCATGACCTGAGCTGAAGGCAGTCGCTTAACCAAATGAGCCACCCCGGCGCCCTAAAAGATAATTTTTTTAAAGTTTGCATCCTGGCATCCTTAGCCAGGGATGTTTCACAATGGAAAACACAAAACCACAGATAGTTTTAGGTTGTCCTCAAACTGTTTCGTTCTATGGCTCTACCCTCCAACTATCCCCTAGGTACTAAAGGCACACATTTCCCAGGCTTCTCCTCATTTGGTTTTGTAGAAGCTCCAAACCCAGATAAAAATATTTGAATAATCAAAGTTGTTCTGATCTCACTCTTTTTTTTTAATAGATCTTATTTATTTATTTGAGAGAGAGAGAGATCGCCCGAGAAAGGGAGACCATGAGCAGGGGGGACGGGCAGAGGGGAGAGGGAGATGGAGCAGCAGACTCCCCACTGGGGCAGAGGGGAGGGGGAGAGGGAGCAGCAGACTCCCCGCCGAGCAGGGAGTCCAAAGCAGGACTTGATCCCAGGACCCTGGGATCATGGCCTGAACCGAGACAGACGCTAAACTGACTGATCCACCCAGGCGCCCCTGATCTCACTCTTTTGAGGCTCCTTCCTAGTTAATTCTGTTCTGTGTCTGCCTAGTGAACATCCTGTCACACACAGACACACATACCCCATAACTGTAGCTTGCACCGTGTACTCCCCAGGCAAAAATTCCATCCTTCCATTTGCCCTCACTCCAATCAAACTGATCTGCCCAGCATGCCTCTCATTCTTGTTACATAACAATACAGCATAAGGTTTTCCAGTGGTTTATTGGTTCTTGCTGGTGGGTGTCAGGCTTGCCTTTTAACAGCAGGCTGACATAACAGCCTTGCCCCAAGGCTGTCCTTCTAATAATTGTGGTAATTTCAGGAGTGGTGCCTGTCTGCCATACCACCATCTCATTGCAGTGGCCCCCCCGGGGAAGAAGTGGGAAGGAGAGGGAAAATGCTAACCATCTGAGACAACTCAAGGAGGAGCCCCATTGTTGTCCAAGAGTTTGCATTTCTGTCCCTATGCCTTCTTCCTGGCAGGCCCTTGGTGACATTCCGTATCAGAAGAGCAGGCATGTGGTGAAATGGAAACTGTCCCATCAAATAGAGAAGCAAATAAGAACACAAGGGTAAGTACATTGAGCCCAGCCTTCCTGTTGGATTAAAAATCTCTCTGGGTTATCCGATAGTCACCCTTCATTTTATCTGAACAGAGGCTTTTTTCTACTGTGGAGAAGCAGGTCACCTCTGCAGGTTCTCTGTGCTCTATTACCTAGACCTGTGGAAGCGTCCCCTTGTTTGGTGGCAGAGTCTGGAACTGCTGCTCGGCAGGACTGGGTCATTCAGGCCGCCACCTTTGCCTAGACCCATGTACTCCAAAGCTCCCTTTTCCTAGTTTATTATAACTCCAGTCCTTTTTCTTTTTAATTTGCTTCTCTTTTTAAAAATTTGTATTTATTTTTTAAGTTGAAGTATAATTAACCTTCAGTGTTATATTAGTCTCAGGTGTACAGAATGTTTCTCAAGAATTCTGTACATTACTCAGTGCTCATCATGGTAAGTGTGCTCTTAATCCCCATCACCTATTTCACCCATCTCCTTAACCACCACCCCTTTGGTAACCACCAGTTCTCTATATTTTAAGAGTCTGGTTTTTTGTTTGTCTCTTATTTTCTTTGTTTGTTTCATAAATTCTACACCTGAGTGAAATCATATGGTATTTGTCTTTCTCTGACTGATTTATTTCATTTAGCATTATACCCTCTGGATCCATCCATGTTGTTGCAAATGGCAAGATTTCATCCTTTTTTATGGTTGTTCTTGATGGTGAAATTGGAGCTTGTTTAAGTAATCTTGACAGCTGGAGGGACAATTCTGACCTCTAGCTCTTGACCTTACAAAGCAACTGCCCAACGCAAATATAATGTAAGCTACATATGTGACTTAAAATTTTGAGTAGTCATATAAAAAAAGTAAAAAGAAACAAGTGAAGTTAATTTTAATAGTATTTTATTCAACTCAATATATCCAAATACATTTATACCCAATTACATTTCAGCATGTAATCAATATGAAAATTATTTATGAAATATTTTATATTTTTTGTACTAAGTCTTTGAAATCTGGGTGTGTATTTTGTGTTCACAGTGCATCTGAATTTGGACTAGCATATTTCAAATGCCCAGGGGTCACATATGGACAAAGGCTACTGCATGAAACAGGGCAATTATAGAGGAAGTATGGCAGGATTTTGGAGATTGTCCAGCCTGACTCCTTATTTACAGAAAAGTTAAGTACATACTCTGAAGTTATGCAACCAGTTTGTAAAAAAGGCGGGATTAGAAGCCAATTATCCTCACCCTACCCTATAGTCTTATTCTCAAAGCTGATTAGCAGCAAAGCTGGACTAGAACCCGAACCTCCTTAGGCCTGCTCACACCTGCTGTGGACCTCTCTTTTCTACCAGGCAGGCCTAGAGGGAAGAAGCCTTTACACCTGTCTTACTTTCCTCCTAAATAGACTAACAGCTCCACTTGGAAACAATCTGGCTGTAAACCAAGCCCAGAGTGGGGTTGAATTTTTCCATATCTTTCCACCAGATAATGTTTTTTTATGACTTGTCACCCTTGTCCCCGAAACCAGAAACTCTTAGTTTCACCAAGCTACTTAAAAAACTCTGATTCCGGGCGCCTGGGTGGCTCAGTTGGTTAAACGACTGCCTTCGGCTCGGGTCATGATCCTGGAGTCCCGGGATCGAGTCCCACATCGGGCTCCCTGCTCAGCAGGGAGTCTGCTTCTCCCTCTGACCCTCTTCCGTCTCGTGCTCTCTCTCTCTCATTCTCTCTCTCAAATAAATAAATAAAATCTTTAAAAAACAAAACAAAAAACTCTGATTCCTTTAGGCAATGGTTCTCAATAGAGGTGTCCATCAGAATCACCTATGGAGCTTCAAAATGATTCAAATGACTGGTCCCCCGCTCCAAATCCTGATGTATAGGTTTGTGGAAGATGTCAAGTAGATCACTATTTTTTAATGGTTCCCAAGTGATTCTGATGCACACCCCCAACTCACAATGACCTCACCAACTGCCAAATCCCTGCTGATATTGCCAGACCCTCAGGTGTCTGACATTGTTGACCTTGCCAGACCAGACAGGTCGGGTCTTAAGAAAGAACCTGGTCTCAAGGAAAGAAACATGAGATAGGTACCCCAGCACCTCCGGGGGCGGGGCTTCCTGCTTCCTTTTCCTCCACACGCTCTGCTCCCAAGGCCACCTCCAGCCTCATTTCCTGATTCTCCAGCCTCAGCTGCAGTGCAGCCCCAGCTGGTGAGGAAGGCAGGAATGTGGCAGACAGGACTCGCTCTCATGGCCTTGGCTGCCTGTGTGGCCCTTCCCTCCTCGGAAGGTGAGTGGGGGCGCTGCCTCCCAAGTTGGAGCTGGAAGGAGTGAGGTGCTGGAGGCAATTTGGGGCAGGAAGTTCGATCTCTTCAGGTAGGAATTTCCAATTATCTACAAGAGAGCGGCATAGGTTTAAGTTCCTGATCTTCTAGAAGGACGGAACCTCATTTGAACAGGCATATTAGTAATTTGCCACGTGGAGGATGAGATCCTTCCATACAGCAACTTTAAGCTGTGTTTCCTTTTCTGACAACAGTGTCTTAGAAAACCCCCAGGGAGAGGTTGGAGGAAAGCTCTGTCTCCCCCCTCATCCTAGCCTGCTACACTGGATACAAGTGTGCATGTTCCTACAGGAAAGACAGACTTGACCTTCGGGGTTAGAGGTTTGGTAAGCAACAAAGTCAGCGCTGTGGATGCTGCAAACCAAAACTTCAATCAGACATTGAAAAAGGGATGCAGGAGAGGGGCAGCTGGGTGACTCAGTCGGTTAAGCCTCTGACTCTTGATTTTGGCTCAGGTCATGGTCTTGGGGTCTTGGGGTTGTGTGATTGAGCCCCGCTTGGGTCTCTGTGCTCAGCCGCGCATCTGCTTCTCTCCCTCTCCCTCTGCCCCCTTCCACTGCCTTCTCTCTCTCTCTCTCTCTCTCTAAAATAAATAAGTGGGTCGTGGGGCACCTGGTTGGCTCAATTGGTTAAGCATCTGCGTTCGGCTCAGGTCATGATTCCAGGGTCCTGGGATGGAGCCCCACATCGGGCTCCCTGCTCAGTGGGGAGCCTGCTTCCCTCTCTCCTCCCTGCTCCTGCTCTCTCGCTATCTCTGTCTCTCTCTCCAATAAATAAATAAAATTTAAAAAATAAAATAAAATAAATGGGCCTTTATAAAAAAAAGGGATGCAGGATAGAGGAGATCGAACCATATAAATTATATCAAAGAGAACTTAATTTGTGAATTGCTAGCATATATATGGAGATTATAACTGCATTTGGACCAGAGGCAATGTTTTCTACTGTACTTAGGAAAACCTAAACATAAGGACTTATTACTTGACTGATTTGACTGTTATCCCCTTTATTCTGAATAGATTCTCTAAATCCAGAACAGAGGTGAAATATAAGTTTTGTTTGGTCTGCTTTTGAAAACATTAAGCCAACATTTAAAAACTGACAGATTTCATGTACACATTCTCATACAGACACACAAACTGGATTTTTTAAAGCTTCTCTTGAAAAATCACAGCTGGCCACAAGGGTTCCATGTTCCCTGGCAAAAACTGGCTGGAGCAGAATAGCCTCTGTCCTTCTCTGAAGTTGGCTCTCATCCTATTAACTGCCTGGTTCCTACAGGTATTTGTTTAGGGGCCCCAGTATAGTGCACCAATGTACTGGGTTTTATATGAGCATGGGAAAAAAATCTGGGTGATCTCTTCTTCACTTCTATCAATCTGTCTTATTAAGACAAAGACGCCAGTGTGTCATCTTATATGTTTCTGTAAAATTTTTTCAGAAAAAGTCACCATGGAAGTTTTAGGATTCACTTTCACCGTCTCTCAAAGGTTTACCTGCTAAGGCTTTAGTCCTAGTTTTGGCAGTACAAATTTAATTTTTTTCACAGAAAACTTTTAAATAAAAGTGTATGTTTCTCCCTTCCGCTTCCTGACCTGGTTCCAACTGTCCTCGCAGCAGCCCCCCTCCGGGCGGGGAGGGAGAGAAGGGCGGGGGAGGTGGGGGATGTCCCCGCCGCACCCAGGACCCAGGGCCAAGCTTCGCGGGGGACCCAGTCCTGGCAGAGAGGGCGGGACCGCAAAACACAGAGGGGTTCGAAAAAGGAACGGTCGGTGATGGTAAGAAAGAAAGAGCACCGAGGAGACCCCGGGGTGGCCTTCTGGGCTATTCCCAAGGTTTTTTTTTTTCCTAAGGCAGTTTGGGCCACCGGAAAATCACAGTGTCCTCTGCCATTTAAAAATAAGCAATGCCTGAGAGCAGCTGTGGAACCGAGAGGGGCAACCAGCTGCTTTCCAGAAAAGACTTCCGCGGACTACCTCTGTGTCCTGCGCGCCCTGTGGGAGGCTCTAAGGGATTCCGGCCTGGGAGGGGGAGGGGGAGGGAGGCAGGGAGGGAGGCATACTGAGCAGGGCAGGGAAGGAGGAATAGGTAGCTTTGGCAGTCGTCACAGGCTGGGGCTGGGGACCTGGAAGTGGTCTGTGCCCGCTGGAGACTTTGAGAACTACATTTTGTTCTTAAGGCATCAACCGTTCCATTATCTTACTGTTGCCGTAAACGACCATTTTAATGTTAGGGCTCAGTAATTGGCCTTCTCAAAGTGTTGTGCATATATCAGGAAGCAGTTGACTTACCTGTAATTAAAAGTCTTGGATTCCACCAAAGGTAGGAGGGCAAGCTCTCTAGCTGCTGACGTGGCTGCTGGCTCCCAGAACTCATTGCTGAGTCCATAAAAATATCTATCATCCATCCTCAGTGGCCCTGAGCCAGATGATTCAAAGCCGCAATCTGGGGCTTTGTGGGCCTGGAGTTTTTACTCTGTACATGGAGACTAAGGCTCCGCTTGTCTCTGGCAGATGCAAGCTGGCGGATTTTGCTTTAGAACCCAAACGGACTTCTGACAACCTATTTTGTCAGAGTAGGATGGCTCCTCCTTACACAGACTCTTGCTAGGGACTTGCTGCTGGCATCTTTTTTTTTTTTTTTAAGATTTTATTTATTTATTTGAGAGAGGGAGAGAGAACGAGCAGGGGGGGAGGCAGAGGGAGAGGGAGAAACAGAATCCCCTCTGAGCAGGGAGCCCCGACTGGGGCTCAATCCCAGGACCCCAGGATCATGACCTGAGCCAAAGCCAGGAGTCACCCATTCAACTGACTGAGCCACCTCGGCGCCCCCAAGGGTTTTTTAAATGTCCTGTCTATGTCTGGAAAAGCAGAATGATATAACAGCAGTCTTCTCAAATCTGAGTCGTATATGGGCCCCTTTAAAGGAAAACATTCTTTTTTTACTCTCAATGATGACCTTTATATTATTTTACTATGTTACTTGATATATAAACATGAAACCAATTATGAACACCCAAATAAATTTAAATTTTAAATAAGAACACAGCTACAAAGCCAAGAATATGTCAATGTAATAATATTAAATTAATAGTTAATGTTAGGCCAAAACTCACATCATCATTCCAAACATGAATATAGCACTGATTCTTAAGATGCAAATTTTGAGTTTTATGTGCATATACTACCGTGTTCAGAATGAGAAGTGCTTTTTCCCCACGACTTTTTTGTTTGAAACACAATGATATAACTGAGTCCTCCCTTAATATGAATGCATTATGAAATTCTAGTCTGTTCTTTTCTGACTGACCTGGGACAATTAAGGTAGGGTCTCATTTGCTAACAACATTAGCATAAACAAGCAAAATTCAAATGTCCTGAAAGTACTCTTTTAAGATGGTCTTCCAGAAGATCCAGAACATGTCTATTTAAAGATTATGAGTGAGATGACATACTAAGATTTAGGAATTGTCTGTAGAGCTCATGAACCCTGAGAACACACCCAGAGGCCCCCTCCTATGAAACCCAGTTTGAGAAACACTGGCAAGACTGAGAAGAGTCACTTTGGACTCCAAAAAGCCAAGTCAAAATTCTAAATACATGAACTTGAGAAATTATTTAATCGCTCTGAGCCCATTTTCTTAATGGTAAAACAGGAATAATAATGCCTCTCTTACCTAGTTATTTTCATGATTAAATGAAGTAACATAAGGAAAGTGTTTGGCATAGAGGACGTGCTCAATAATAGTTTCCAGGGTGCCTGGGGTGCTCAGTAGGTTAGGTGTCTGCCTTTGGCTCAGGTCATGATCCCAGGGTCCTGGGATCAAGCCCCGCATCAGGCTCCCCATTCAGCGGGGAGTCCGCTTCTCCCTCTCCCTCTGCTCCTCCCCCTGCTTGTGTGCTCTGTCAAATAAATAAATAAAATATTAAAAAAAATAATAATCTGTTTCCTTCCCTTTCCTCTCACCAGGTTCTATCACCAACTTTTTAGATTAAAATTATGAAAAGTCACAAAAATCAAAGAATTTAATTCCTAAAATTATAAAAAGTAACAAATAGTCTAAATTTTTAAAATAGAAAATATAGAATAAAAAATGTGAAAGTCCCCCTTCTCCATTCCTTTCATCCCTCTCCTCTATCCAGAGGTAATAACCCCTCTGGGTTCTCTGTATCCTTCCAGAACTCTCTCTATGCATTTGCAAATATGAACCCACACACATTCACACAGATTTTTGAAAACATAAAAACTATCTACACATTACCTATTTTCATTTAATTTTAAAATTTTATTTTATTGTTATGTTAATCACATTACATCATTAGTTTTTGATGTAGTATTCCATGATTCATTGTTTGCATATAACACCCAGTGCTCCATGTAGTACGTGCCCTCCTTAATACCCATCACCAGGCTAACCCATCCCCCCACCCCCCTCCCCTCTAGAACCCTGTTTGTTTCTCAGAGTCCATCGTCTCTCATGGTTCATCTCCCCCTCCGATTTCCCCCCTTCATTTTTCCCTTCCTACTATCTTCTTTTTTTTTTTTAACATATAATGTATTATTTGTTTCAGAGGTACAGGTCTGTGATTCAACAGTTAAAGATTTTTATTTATTCATTTGAGAGGGAGAGAGAGAGAGAGCACAAGCAGGGGGAGCAGCAGAGGGAGAAGAAGCAGACTCCCAACCGAGCAGGGAGCCCAATGAGGGACTCGATCCCAGGACCCTGGAAACATGACCCGAGCTGAAGGCAGACGCTTAACCACTGAGCCCCCCAGGTGCCCCTCCATTTCATACATCACAGATAAGAGTATAGCTATTTAACACACAGTCATTTTTTAAAAATTTGGATCATTCATCTTATAGGCAACATACAAACTTCTGGGAATAGTTTGGAATATTGAAGTTCCATTTATTCATTATCAGCGAAAGTCTTATTAAGAGACAGAAACCTGACAAAAAAGTTTGAACAGGGTAAGTATATCAAATTAATATATCAAATTATTAACTATAACAAGACATGGGCTACAAGGAGGTAAACAGAACTGTAAGAGTATAGGGATGGGTGGGGCTGACATTGGTAGGGCCGAAGGGGAGTGTTCAAGGGAAGGAATCCTGCCCCCCTTCCCTGCCCAGCTGAGATTCAGACCGTGTTGGAGAGGGCACAGCCGTGGCTCACCGAATGGCCAAGAAATCCCTTGGTCTGCCCTCCGGTGTGCAGGAGGCAAGTTCTTCGCGGGGAGGTGTCCCGCTGGAGACATTCTGCCACCAAACTGCCTGGGCGGGTGCTTGCGAGCTGTCCTGAGCTACCAGAGCAGGGGCCAGAGGATCTGCAGCCCGGCAGGAGTGGGGCCGGCATGAGCCCCCCGGGCAGGAGCACCTCCAGCCTGGAAGGAGAACCCCTTCTCGCTGCAATGCCATTCCAGTGTCCTCCATGACGGAGCTTAACATCAGGCCAGCTGGTGAAGGAAAGGTTTTTAAAGGGCTCATGTTACGTTCACAGAACTAGCAATTAAGGATGAATGTGAAGCTGAGGGGCAGTAAATGGACAATGGGCACATTTTACAAGCACTTAATATTGACACCTAGATACCTACTATGGGGCAGGCAATGCAGTTTTGTTTCTAATTATTATTATTATTTTTAAAGATTTTATTTACTTATTTGACAGAGAGAGTACACAAGCAGGGGGAGCGGCAGGGAGAGGGAGGGGAGAAGCAGGCTCCCTGCTGAGCAAGGAGCCTGATGGGGGCTCGATCCCAGGACCTTGGGATCAGGACCTGAGCCGAAAGCAGACGCTCAACAACTGAGCCACCCAGGCGCCCCTTGTTTCTAATGATTGAGTGTTTACTTGTCACTTTGTTCTAAGCACTTAAGTATATAAAGCCATGCAATCTTCATAACACCCCTCTGAGGTAGGTGATATCACCACCCCCATATTACAGATAAAGAAACAGACAGAATTAAGTAACTCATCCAACATAAGCTAGTAAGTGGTAAAGCCAGGAATTGAATCTGGTTGTTTGTCTCCATATGCTTAACTACTGTGCAGTGATGCCTTTCAGCATGTCCCTCTGGCACAAAATTATCCCCATCCCCTTCAGGACTACCCCCCCCACCACTCCAAGTGTCCATGCTGTGAGAAGTACTAATGACCAGATGTCTTCACATTAAGGTAAAGAAAAAGCCTCATTCACTCTTCATTACCAAACATTATCCCATGGTTCCAAAAAGTATCTGGGAGGATATTAATTGGGCGTAGCAATTTCATGCATCATTGCTTGGCGAGTCCTCCCTGCTTCCTCGATGTTAGCAGTGGACACCTTCATCTGCAGGGCTCCAGTGTGATGTGGCTCCATAAGGTGTGAAGTCCACTAGAACAGGGAACTGTAACCTTAACCAAACACATTCAAAACGTTATCTTTATTTACATACTGGCCTTCTTAAATGGCACTCACAAACCCGAGATGCTGATAGCAGGCAAGTGAATCTTTCTTATTGTTTTTATCTTTACCCTGGGAATCCTTTCTCCAAGAGTAGCACAAACTTTTGCTTTGTTTCTATTTTACTATGTTCTATAAAGTGTTCTTTATACCAGTGTTTTTCAAACTGCACTTCTAATAAGCCCTCAAATGACGCCACTGCTGCAGCTCCGGGAATCACGCTTTGAGTGGCAAGAGGCTATACAGCTAAGTAAGAGAGGAAGCTGGTTCATCGCTCTGTAATAACAGGATTATTTCCTTAAAACCCAGAATCTAATTTTTATATCATGAATTTGATGTGCAGTGTTTTAGCATTAATCTTAACAGAACTTGAGCAGGAAATTTTTAAAGCCTTGATACAAAATTGGATCACAGACAGAACCAAATCGGGGACAGACATTCGTGGCAAATGACCCACCCAACTCTCTGACAATACTGGAAATATTACAATAACAAAACCCAAAACCAACAGAATTATTAGCAATAACACTTTAATAACTAATACTTTTACTAGAAATACCAATATCTTTATTATTAAATATAATTATTAAATTATTAATTATATCGGATCATTAAATTAATTATATTAAATTATTAAATATAATGGGCAAATGATTTATCATATTGAGTTGATGCCTAAGTACTTGAGTGATGGTGGAGGGATAATGTTTCTGAAAAGCATGTGTAATTTAAGGACATTTGGGACATAAGACCTTGATCAAATATAGGTAATCTTATTTCCTAAAAAAAAAAAAAGGAAAGTTATTTTAATAGCATTAAAAGCCTTAAAACAAGATACAATGAAATTAAGACAAAAGAGCTTAGTTCAGCTCAAGAGACATTTATTTAGCATTAATACCAGGTACTATGCTATGTGGTGCGGGTACAAATATATACTGAGGGAGCTCACAGTCAAAAGACACAGTCAGAAACTCTTAAATTTTATATATGGTAATGACAGGAAAGCACAGGATGCTGTGGGACCAGAGATTCACATAAGAAAACAGCAAGACTGGGAAAAAGACAATTAATGACATCTTGAACTTGGTCATTAGTTAACAGGGATGAAAAGGGGGGAGACAAATCTGAGAAATGTTAGAGTAAAATATACAGGAGTTTGTGACTGGCTGTGGGGAGTAGAGGAGGAGGTTGGAATGACACATGGGTTTCTGGGTAGCAGTAAATGACCATTATGTGAGATGAGAAAAGGAAAGGAACAGATTTTCAGTGGTAAGAAATAATGCCTTCAGTTTGGGATTTATTAAGTTGGGGAGTCTGTGGAATATTCAAGTGTATGTTCAACAGCAGTTGAATATATGTCAGAATTATTGGGGTAGAGGCTAAAGGAGACAAAGATATCTTAAAGTTACTGACACAGGTAGTAATTCAAAGCATGAGAAGATATGAATGGAAAGAAGAGTGGAAGGTCAAGGATAGAACTTTGAGGAATGCTATCGGAGGAGGAGTTCAAGAGCAGAGAACTTAATTTCTCAGTATTAGGAAAATTAGGAGAGATTAGTGTCTTGTCAACCAGGGATACGGAAAATTTCGGAAGGATTGGGTACCAATGTCACATGTGGCAAGGAGGTCCTGAAAGATTAATGTTAGACAAACATCTGCTTTTGGAGGCATCCTGAGGGCGGGTACTTTGACTAATTTTTGTGTATTTAGTGCCTAGAACAATGAAAGACACAAGGTAGGCACTCCACAAATGCTTATGGAATTTTATTGACCTGGTAATCACTTTCATTAGTAAAATAAATTTACTCAAATGATTCAAACTCAAAAACTTTTGTGAGATGGTACTGATATTTTCCCAAGGGAGTTCTTCCTTAACCTAATCCAGGCTAAATTTTCAGTAAAAAAAAAAAAATAAAATAAAGGAAACGTAGAAAACTCATCAATCCAATGAAGGAAAGGAGGAAAAAATGATAAAAACACAAAATAAGGCAGGTAAGTAAATTTAACCAAAAGGTTAGTGTCACAGTATTAATATCAGAAAAGTAGAATTTAGGCAGAAACTTGCAATAGGACTAGAGGAGTGTTACAGAAGATTAAAAAGTATTAGTTCAGGGGCGCCTGGGTGGCTCAGTCGTTGAGTGTCTGCCTTCGGCTCAGGTCATGATCCCAGGGTCCTGGGATAGAGTCCCGCATCGGGTTCCCTGCTTGGCGGGAAGTCTGCTTCTCCCTCTCCCACTCCCCCTGCTTGTGTTCCCTCTCTCGCTGTGTCTCCGTCAAATAAATAAAATCTTTAAAAAAATAAAAAATAAAAAAATAAAATTGTGGTAAGGTTGATCCCTGAACATCCCAGGGTTAGGGGCCCCCACCTCACCCTACCCTAATGGAAAATCCCCACATAACTTGACTCTCCCAAAACTTAATAGCCTACCATTGACAGAAAGCCTTACCAATAACATAAACAGCTGATAAATACATATTTTGTATGCTACATGTATTATATACTATGTTCTTAAAATAAGCTAAAGAAAATGTTAAAATCATGAGGCAAATATATCTAGGTCACTGTATTTATCAAAAAGAAATCCCTTATAGGTGGGCCCACACAGTTTAAACCCATGTTGTTCAAGGGTCAACTGTATTTTATTCATCACAAACTTTTTTGTATAAACTTTTATTTTTAAAAGTATTGCCTAAAAATATTATTTAAACTCAATTACTGAGTTTTTTGGGCACCCATTTAAATTCTGCCCCTGGTGCACCTGGGTGGCTCAGTCCTTCGGCCGTCTGCCTGCCTTCGGCTCCGGTCATGATCCCAGGGTCCTGGGATCGAGCCCCACATCGGGCTCCCTGCTCCGCGGGGAGCCTGCTTCTCCCTCTCCCCCTCCCCCTGCCTGTGTTCCCTCTCTCGCTGTGACTCTCTCTGTCAAACAAACAAACAAAAGAGTATGCCTTCGGTTCAGGTCAGGATCCTGGGGTCCTGGGATCCTGCCAGTGGGCTCCCTGCTCAGTGCGGAGCCGGCTTCTCCCTCTCCCTCTGCCCCTACCTCCTGCTCATGCTCTCTCACGCGCCCTCTATCTCAAATAAATAAAATCTTAAAAAAAAAAAAAATTGCCTGCAAGGCTAGTGCCTCACTCCAATCCCGGGTGTGGACAGAAGGATACTTGTGCGTATCTGAAAATATAACCCCAAGTGATATACTGCAAAATCGTAAGAAAAAAAATCTGACATAATCTCGACAATAGTGTAAGATTTTTAACATACCCGCATCAGAAACTGATCAATCAAAAAACGACAATTTCCCCACAGCTCTATGAAGGGCAGGCGGCAGTAGGCCAGGCCGGTGCTGGGCGCTCGGGGTCCGGCCACCTAAACCCGTCCCTAGGCCGCCGGGGCAGAGACTGGACTCTGGCGAGATCCCAGGCCACGCCGAGCAGGTGCATGCACTTCTTCCAAGCCTTCCCGGAAGAGACCAGGGCTTGCGGGCGACCATGGCCCCTCCCATGGGCGTATTCCTTATTCTACGTGGGCCGTTTCTTCTTGAAGGTCCTCTCCCTGCGCCGCGCGCACCACCCACGGGCTAACAGAAGTCGCCGGACCTCGCCAGTGATGCCAAGGCCGTTGCGCACGCGCACAGGCCGGAAGAGCGGCGGGATGTGGCCCCAGTATACGAAGAGGAACACCACCCGCTTCTCGTTGCAGCCGCTCCTTCTTGGGCTCTGGCTCGGGCTCCAGCTTGGGCTACGGTTCCAGCACCAAGTCTCCCGCTCCCAGCCTCTCCTACTCCACGGCCGCCATGACCGCAGGCACGTGGGCGTGACAGCCGTAAAGCGCCCCGACGTCGTGCTTTTGTCTTTCCCCCCATCTTTGGTTTTGGTTTAGTTTCCTCTGATTTTTCTTTTCTAGGTTCTTGAGTAGAACGCTTAGTTCTTTTTCGTGCGTCTGTTTCAAATAAATGCACTTAGGCTGAATTTACATTCCACCCGATATAATAAGTAGTACTTCCACTTTTTGGAGTAAATATTTTGTGATTTTTTTTTTTTAACCTATGAATCGAATACAGTTTCTAGTTTCAAAACATATTTGTAAGTTTATAAATATTTTATATAATATTTAGATCCAAACTTTTAAAAAATATTTTATTTATTTATTAGAGAGAGAGAGAGGGAGAGAGCACAAGCAGGGGGAGCTGCAAACAGGAGAGGGAGAAGCAGGCTCCTTTAGGAGCAGGGAGCCGGATGTGGGGCTCTATCCCAGGACCCCCGGATCATAACCTGAGCCCAAGGCAGCCGCTTCACCGACGGAGCTACCGAGGTGCCCCAAGATCCACTTTTAAACAGATACTTTGCACAGGAACCTCCCCTTCAAATGCTATTAAGAATAATAATAATAATAATAAAAAGCCCTAACTGCAGATAATGCTATATAATTTTGTGATGGAGGAAAAAACCCCTTTCCTTCTTCCCTTGTAGGTTCTTGACTGTGGCCCCTGTAACAAAAGACATTAAAAAGGGAAAAGCATACAAATCTATGTAAGTTTTAGTTGACATGGGAGCCTTCATAAGGAAAGGAAGACCCAAAGGAGCAGTTTGAGTCAACGCTTACGAAGTTGGACTGAGTGGTAAATTGTGAAAAAGTAACAAGACAAAGGGACTTGGGCTAGGGCGGTTAATCATGAAAGTGACCGGGAAGATAAGTGTTAGTTTAACCGGGGTTGGTTTGTACAGATTTCTCTTCGCCTCAGCTTGCCCTGCAGTGCAGTAACGCCATCTCACTCCACCCAGAGGAGAGGTGAAGTGTCGCCCTCTGGTGATAAAAAATGTCTTTCTTCCTCCAAGTACAGGGAGGGCACCTTTTCCTTAGGAGTTTATCTCCTGCTTTTAGGAAGTTAGAATGCGGGGCGCCTGGGTGGTGGCTCAGTCTTGGGCGTCTGCCTTCGCTCCTGTCATGATCCTGGGGTCCTAGGATCGAGCCCCAGATCGGGCTCCCTGCTCAGCGGGAAGCCTGCTTCTCCCTCTCCCGCTCCTCCTGCTTGTGTTCCTCATCTTGCTGTGTCTCTGTCAAATAAAATCTTAAAAAAAAAAAAAAAAGGAAAGTTAGAATGCCCTTTTTGCATTGCTGTTTTTTTTAAGTTAAGTTTTTAAACTTAAAATCAGTATGCCAGGGTGGCAATTTTTGGGGTGGAGTTTTCTGAATACCTTCAGTGAAAGTAAATTAGAAATTGTAGATGAAATGGACAATTTCTTAGAAAACTAAGATACCAAGATTGACTGGAGAAGATATAGAAAACCCAAAAAAGCATAACTATTAAAGAAATTAAATCAGAGTTGAACATATTTCCGTCAAATAGACACCAGGCCTGGATGGTTTCAGAGGTTTTACCAAGCACTGGAGGAACAGATAGTCCTCATCTTATTACAAACTCTTCAAATAATATAATAACAGAGAAAGCTACTCAATGCATTGTTGAGATTAATATAACCTTAATACCCAAAACATTCAAGATTCATATCAGAGGATGAGAGTATAGACTAATCTTGTTTATGAAAATAAATGCAAAAATTTAAATAAATAGCAGATCAAACTCAGAATCATATAAAAATTAATACCTTATGACCAAGTATGGTTTATCCCAGGAGGGCAGGGAAGAAAATAGATTAATCCATCATAGTAATTTAAAATTTGTGTGTTGAGTGTACTATGGGCTAAGCACTGTTCTAGGCATCTAGCAAAGTAATGAGTTAAAGGAAAAAAGCCTTGGGATGCCTGGCTGGCTCAGTCTGTAGAGCCTATGACTCTTGTTCTTGGAGTTGTGAGTTCAAGACCCACATTGGGTGTAGAGATTACTTAACTTTTTTTTTTTTAATGAAGAAGAAAAAAAATGAAGGAGAAAAGCCTTTCATTGCTATACAGGAATTGAGAAGGAAGAGATAAAAACATCTGTTTACCTAGAAAACCAACGAATATCAACTCCAAATGATTATACCTAGAAAAAGCTCAGCAAAGTTGCTGGATACAAGATCAACATAAAACAATCCACAGCATTTCTACACATCAAAAATAACTAGAAAGAGTGATTTTTCCAAAGACCACAATAGCATAAAACCTATAAGGTACTTAGGAATATATCTAAGATAAGATATATAACAATATTTTATTATTTTCTTTATAAAGGCCTGGAAGGACATCAAAGAAAACCTGAATAACTAGAGAGATAATTCCACATTTATGGAGGGGAAAACAATATTTTTCAGATGTCTGGTCTCCCAAAATAATAAATAAATTCAGTGTAATTCCAACCAAAATTTCAAATATTTTTGCAGAACTTAGCAAGCAGATTCTAAAATTTTTAGGAATGGTAAAGGGCCAAGAATAGTCAAGACAATTTTGAAGAACAAGTTGGGTAAGGAGACTTAATTGTGTTAGGTATTGGGATTGATTAAAAAGTCATCTTAATTGAGACAGTATGAAGCTGATGCAAAGATAGGTAGATAGAGCAACGAAACAAGAGAAAGCCCAGAAACAGCCCTATGTGTATGTGGGAACATGAAGACTTAAGGGGTGTCTACACATCAGGGAGACTGGGCAGTTCCGCTGTGGAAAGGCAGCGATCTTGCCAACAGAAGATCCCTCTGTCCTGATACAGACAAGAGAACACACTATATTACTGAGTGAGCATTCGCAGATTTACAAGCCTTTTGAAAGTGACTCTGAAGTTAGAACAGAATCGCACACATTTTATACAGGAAACAAGCAAGAATAACTTCTTATCTCCTCAAAAAACAGAGGTTTGCACCTTGTGGCAATCCCCGTACATCCTGTGAGAGACCCTGAGCTAATTCCAGAGGCATGTTTTTACATATCTAGAGGTTCTTTGGCAGTGACCTTAGATATATAGCTATAGATTAACAACTGAAGACTGGGTTTACTATTTAGGGAAATTTGCCTCTGTTGCCAAGGTTAGGGTAAGAACTCAGACTCACTATGTCTCTAAGGAAACACTCTTTAAGAAAGAAGGGAAGGGGAAAATGGTCTCTTTGTCCTTTATAAATGGAGAAAATAATTTTTATTTACCTCTATGGTTCTGAGACACTGGTTATCCTTATGCAAACAATTATTTTTCTGGCTCACAACATACGTAAAATCTGGGTGTAAAAAGCAAAACTCTTTTTTTTATTAGAAAATATTTACTGAACACTAATTATGTCCTGGACACCAAGGATATGAAAATGGATAAAGCACCATCCTTTCAATCAAGGAGTATAGATTCTAGCAAAGGAAATAGATCCATAAACCAAAAAAATGATGATGAACACTATAAAGAAGTAAACACTCTAAAAGAAGTATAGGGCGCCTGGGGGAAGCCTGTTGAGATTTGATGATGGGATCTGATGTCAGGTCCCAAGTCCTCAACTGGCCACCCTAAGCTACGTTTGTGGGGGAAATTGTCCAGAAGGCTGATTTAGTTAAGGAAAGATTCACACTGGCTGGAACTTTGGCCTCAAGCCAGGTGAGCTGGCCTCTGCGGCTGAGAACTGGCAGGCTCAGTTGCTAAAAAGCAAAGCTTTTAAAACAAAATATTATTTTTATGACCTCCAGCTAGATAAGGATTTGCTAAATATGATATAATGGTGAACTATAAAGAAAAACTTTAAAAATAGTTAAAAGATAAGCTACCAAGTGGGAGAAAATAGTTTCTAATAAAAAAGATCGGAATCCAAGATATTTTAGGAATTCCTTTAAATAAATAAGGGGAGGGAAACAAACTGTAAAAACCAAACAAAAAAAAAACTGGTAAATTAGGATTTAGCAATTTAAAGAGGTAATTTAATAGCCAATCATTTCACTCATATGGAAATGGCAAATTTAGGCCACATTGCAATATCATTTCAATCCCACCAGATTGGCAAAATTTTAAAGTGACATTATGAAGTGTTGTGGAGAATGTACAGAAATGCAACTTAAGGGGCGCCTGGGTGGCTCAGTCATTAAGCATCTGCCTTCGGCTCAGGTCATGGTCCCAGGGTCCTGGGATCGAGCCCCGCATCGGGCTCCCTGCTCCGCGGGGAGTCTGCTTCTCCCTCTCCCACTCTCCCTGGTTGTCTCCCACTCCCCCGGCTTGTCTCCCACCCCCCCCAGCTGTGTTCCCTCTCTCGCTGTTGTCTCTCTCTGTCAAATAAACAAATAAAATCTTAAAAAAAAAAAAAGAACAGAAATGGAACTTTAATCTACTGCAGGTGGGAGTGTAAATGGGTATAATCACTTTGAGAGCAATGTGCCAGTATCACAGGATAAGGTGCATATTTCCTCTCTGTAGCCTTCCGGTTTTAGCCTATGTGCTGCCAAAGCGAGTATATCCTACAACCTAGTGATCCCATGCAGTCTGTTCTCTAGAGCAGTGGTTTTCCAAGAGTGTTCCAGAACTGGCAGAATCAGCATCACTTGGGGAGTTGTTAGATGTGCACATTTTCAGGCCTCATCCCAGATTTACTGAATCAGAAACCTAAAGTGGGGGAGGGATTGACAGCAATTGGGTTTAAAAAGCCCTCCAAATGATTCTGATGCACGTTTAATTTTGAGAACCACTGCCTTAGAGAACTTCTCATACAGCCCTGGGGGAGACATAGAAGACCAAGCAAAGCTTAGCTTAAGGTGCCAGACCTTCTGGTATCTGGATTCCAATCCCAGCCCCACCATTTCTTGGACCCCCCTTTAAGCTGGAGAAAGTTATATAACTTTTCTTTTTATTAGTGACCCATCTCTGAGATGGGGATAAATATAGTACCTTCGGCATGGAGTTGCTGTGAATGAAGTAATTCACATATGGCAGTGGATGGCCCAGAGTAAGCACTCAACAAATGTAACCTCTTATTATCATTAGGGTATTTATTGCAGCCCTACTTGTTAACACTAAAGTATTGAAAACATATTTCCTAAAAGTAAGACTGAAAGCAAGCATGGAAAAGGATTAAAATTGGTAAAATTTGGGTAGTGGGTATATAGGTGTTGTACCATCCTTTGTACTTTTCTAGGTGTTATTTCGCAAGCAAAGAAGAAGAGCAGAAGTGTTTAGTGTCCCTCCGCACTTAGATTTCTACATAAGATTGTTTCAGTAAATTATGATGTCTTCATTAGACATGTTTCCATACTCTCTCAAATAAATAAATGAAATCTTTAAAAAAAAAAAAAAGAACTGTTTCCATAGAGGTTAATGAACTTGTGTTTTTGGCAGAAGATATAAGGTGATGTGGTCCCAACACTCTTTTCATATCTTCCTGTCACAACTTGCACTCATAATATCCTATAATCCCCATGAAATGTGCATAAATTCTGTCTTTCCCCACTTTTGTGCCTTTATACCCATTCTTATCCACATTTACAGCCCTATTCAAACTCTCCATCTTTCAAGTTCCCAGCTCAAATATCATCTCCTTGATAAAGATGTACGTGGATCTGTTATCTTTTCTGCCTCTGAATGTTCCAGATGTTTCTCATATAGCCCTTGTCATGTTCTGCCTTATGTCAGAAGTGTTTCCCCCTACTTTGTTTCTCACTTCTTATACAGTAGCAAATCATCTTTTATAATGGGGCAAAAATCAGTACAGTCTACAAAATATTTGAAAGATGATGCAGGGGTGCCTGGGTGGCTCAGTCAGTTAAGCATCCGATTCTTCATTTTGGCTCGGGTCATGATCTCAGGATCGTGAGATCGAGCCCTGCATCTTGCTGCACGCTGAGCATGGAACCTGCTTAAGACTCTCTCTCTCCCTCTGCTCCCACCCACCCGGCTCATGCTCTCTCTCTCTCTCTCTCTAAAAAAAAAAAAAAAAGAGGATGATTCAAACATCGACTTCAATTCACTGAATATACACATCAGATGCTACCCACGGAAACTGTATGGTCCAAGCTTCACTGACTGGTGAATTGGTGAATAGAAATTATGATGTTCTGAGTCCTGGCCTTCTTCCCTAGTCAGTCATTACAGGGTTTTTTCCAGGATCTGCAATACAAAATTCTTGATAATTCTCAAATTGCGGGTCATAGAAAAGGGTCTTTCCCTCTAGGAGTCTGGGAAAGGTGGTCTGATAGTGATGAAGGATAGCTGGAAGGCAGGCAGCCAGGCAGGTAGGGACAAGGGGCCCACGCCCTAAGAGGAAACAACCCTGTAAAGGATTTTACATCACACACATGTGTAAATTTTACATTTACACACATCTGGAAGGAGCCTTCCACCCTTTCCCATGTGATAGATGACAAAAACCTGATTGGATGGCAGGTGCCTTGAGGGTTAATCAGATGAAAACAGCCCGCCAACAAGCCCATAAGAACCCCTAGACTTAGAAACTCCGGTGGCAACCCTCTCGGGTCTCTTCCCTCTTGAGGAGCTTTGTACTCTCGTTCGAGAAACTTTACTATCGCTCAATAAACTGCTTTGCTGCCCACAGCTCTTTGTCTGGTCTACCTCTTCATTCTTTGAAGCGGCGTGACCAAGAACCGTGGGCAATGAAGGAGAAGGAAATCCTGTAACAATAGGTTCGAGAGGCTGACCTCTCACATAATCAGTGCCCCCACCTGCAGGTTTTTGTGCCTCTGCTGGGCAGCTGCTGTTGACCCACTGCCTACCCACCGGTGGGTCCCTTTTCCCCAGAGGAATGACCTTAGGACAGCAGGGAAGTGCATCTACTGTTCTCATAAATCACCTCTCCAAAGAGATTCCCAGATGGAGCTGTTAGGCCGACACACTCTGGAGTGTCCTTTCCAAAGCAAAGACGCGTGTCTGGGGCAATTAGGAAAGGGGGTGGGTGTGGAGCAGAAAAAGCCTCACAATAAACCCAAGATCATTGCTTGTTCACACCTCTGGGCCCTGCAGTTTTATTAAGCCCACTCTGCAAGACTTCTTTTTTATTTGCAATAATTTTCTTCCCAGATTTCCCTCAGAGAACCCCTACTCCATCAGACAGTCTGTGTCTGTGTGAACTGCAGCTTGGGAACAAAAGCAGGTTCTTTCCCGTGGGATTTCTTGCTTTATGCAGTGGTAGACCAGGGTGGTGTTATTGGGAAGGCTTAGCTTTCTAATCTCATATTAGCTTGCTTTCCCAACCAAGTAATTGTATCAGTTGAATTAAAACTATGTAAATGCGGAAGAAACGTCACCTGATCCCTTTTTTCAACCTTATTGTCATCTCTAAATCTTTCCTATCTGGAAATTCTGGATCATCATTGAAATAGAGGGAGTTGCTGACCACTCTGAAATGGAAATATTCTGACAGGAGGCTGAATGAAAAAAACCTGTAGGAGGCGCTGTTCCCCAGAAGAATGTTAACATTGCCCCAGTCTGAACTGCCCTGATTAACAGTTTTGGTAGCCTCACTTTTTGAGCACCCTTCAAAGGATTCCATCTCTCTTGGTTTTTTATATTTCCAACTGCCTCAGGAGGGCACCAGTCACTTCTGCCAACATGTAATAAATCTGGCCTGCCTCTTGCCTTTCGATAGTTAATCCAGTTTAGGTTAAAGGATCTCCAGGTGTGTCCGTCCTACCTTAACATAGGAGAAATGTAATCCAGTTTACTAAGTGCATATAGGTCCTGGGTGCTTTTCTGGCTTAAAACTATTCCTGAATTGATGTCACCACTCAGATAACTCAAATTCCTAATCACACAGGTTTGCCTATGATTCTTAATTCCTACAATGCTTCTGAAAGTCCATTTCATATTTTATAGCTACTTGGGTCAAAACTAATAGCAGGGTTCTGAGTATTAGCTCTCTGAAGCTGGTAACTCGTCATCTTTCTACTCCCAGGGGCTAGCATAGTGATTCACTATATAAGAACGTATAAGTATATATATATATATATACTTATATATATATAGAGAGAGAGAGATCACTCTATAAGAATTCACCTGTAATTCTTACATAGTAAGATGATGAATGAATGGATGGCTACATGAATAAACCCAAAACTTTGGGATATCAAACTTGACTTGGAGAATAGGAAGCACAGCGTAGCTAAATAAGCAATTAGTTTTAAGAAATAAATTCATTAATAAGTGTAAGGACAACCAATGTTCTGTTCTCCTACAGCACTTCAAAAATGGAAATATAATTCACATACCATAAAATTCACCATTTTAAAGTGTACGATTCCGGGGTTTTTAGTATATTCACAGATTTGTACAACCATCACTGCTATCCAGTTCCAACATGTTTCATTAACCCCAGAAGAGACCATGCACCTGCTAGCAGTCACTCCCCATTCCCGCTGCCCCCAACCCCTGGCTACAACTAATCTGCTCTCTTGTCTCTGTGGATTTGCCTATCCTGGAAATTTCCTGTAAATGGAATTGTATACTATGCGGCCTTTTGAATCTGGCTTCTTTCGCTTGTAACCTTGTTGTGACTTTGACCATCAGTCTGTTAACATTTGTTTTGCTGTGTTGTGACTATTTGTTGACCTCCCTGCCTCCCACTGGACTATTAAATATCACAAGGACAGAAACTATGCCTTGTTTATTTCAACATTTCTAATGCAGAGTTCAGGACCTGGCACAGAGTGGACACTTAGTAAAGGTTTGCTTTTCCTATTCTGGTGAATCTGGTTGTTCGGGGCTTGGGTATTCCTCTCTGCACATATGCATAACATTGCATAACAATGCATATATTATATGTATAACAAAATGAAAAGCCCCTTACTTGGTCTAGATTGAGAGGAAGGAGGTAGATCCTCGTGGCATGACATAGCTTGCCCTGGGAAAGGTAAACATTTTCCTCATTTGGGCTGCTGCAGACTTGCTTGACAGCTAAATTAAAACAAGTGAGGCTGAGCAGGACCATTAATACTCTAACACTTATGTGGATATATTTCAACTATATTAATTCAAATTAGTGGCTTAAAAGTGGGGGCATGTGGGATGCCAACCTTGTCTTCCCTACTTACAGTTAATTTTTCTAATTTTCTGTTTCTATAGTAGGACTTGGTTCAGATTTCCATAGCAGTGGAGGCTTAAAAAAATAGAAATATTGCATGCTTGTTGAAAACTGGCCCCCTCTCTAGAAGTAGTTTTTGCTTATAAATTTGGGCATATATATTTCCATAATTTTTCCTTTGTGTATGTGTCACATTCTTTTTATAAAAATGGGATCATTTACAGTTCTTGGACTGAAACTTGCTTTTCTCACTTAACAATAAATTATGGGCATTCGTTTATCTTAGTGTATATATCCCTCATCCTTTACTCCATTTGGATATACTATTTAGTTATTTAACTCTTGGTAGACATTTAGATGGGCTCTAATGTTTTGCTATAGTGAACAGCTGTGCACCTGTCTTTAAGTCTTGTGGGAGCCTTTTGGAAGGACAGAATTCCAGAAGTACAATTGTAGTAGGCCAAAAGGATTGAATCCTAAGCATTTAGTTCCAAATGTGCCTCCTCTACTATAGCCTCTTGAGGACAGGGACATACTATTTTATTTATTCTTGTACCTCCTACTTACTGGTATTGTGCCTGGAACATTTTAACTGCTCAATAAATGTTGTTGAATAATTGAATGAATAAGTGAATAAATGAGTAATAATGGAAAGTTTTGATGCTCAAAGAGTGGGACACATAAACATTTTTTGGGGTCACATAAACATTCTTTTTTCTTTTTAAGATTTTATTTATTTGACAGAGAGAGACACAGCGAGAGAGGGAACACAAGCAGGGGGAGTGGGAGAGGGAGAAGCAGGCTTTCCTCTGAGCAGAGAGCCTGATGCGGGGCTCGATCCCAGGACCCTGGGACCATGACCTGAGCCAAAGGCAGACGCTTAACAATGGAGCCACCCAGGCGCCCCTCACATAAACATTCTTAATTTCATAATCAGCTTCCTTCTCTACTCCATTGTTGTGAGTGACCTGATGTTTCCATGTGGACAAGGCATGGATATAGAGATCTTCCCGTATCCTAATGGCAGATACCTCTGTTGCTTAGAGCGGACACTGTAGAGGGATCTAAACATTTCTTTTAGCACCTAATTCAGTGGCTACCTTCTGTTATGAGGCTGACATCTTCACCCACTATTGGCTGTAATTTCCGAAAAATACTTTTAAAATTTACTACCCACTTGGTGGAATGGGAAGCGTAGAATACTGTGTGCATAAGGCCCGTAGGGATCTGCAGATACACATTTTAGCAGGGGATTGGATTTCCTTCCATGTTTGTGTTGCCCTCCTTACATCAGGAGAACATAAGCTCCTCCTACCTTGACCTCCTTCTGTGGTCAGAAGGTCACTCTCCACCTTAATGCATCTTGCTTATCATTGCAAGATGGATTTTCCTAAAATCCTTCTCCTTTCCCAAATCTCTAATGGTCCCCATTTCATAAAAACTAACCCTCCTTAGACTCATATTCAGGGCCTCAATAGTGTGATCTCAGTCTATCTTTTGAACCAAATCTCCCATCGCTCACCTTCCTAACTACCCAGTTCAGATGAAGTGGTTGATTTCTCTCCAGACCCTCAATACATCTTGGTCTTTTCTGTCTCAGGATTCTTGACCATGCACTTCCTTTAGTATTGACAAGTTGTGTTCCTTTTTCTCCACCCGTCCAAATCTTTAAAGATTCATCCAAGTCCTTCCCTGGTAGGAAACGCAAACCTGCTCCAGGGGCCCATGTGGTCCTTCTCTTCTAAACTCTGTGGGACACTCTGTCCATCTCACTTCTTTCATCTCTTCACTGGTTTTGTGTCTTTGCCTGTACTTAATGTTTCATCTTCCCCAAATACAGTGTAAGTTCTGGAAGGGAGAGACGTGTCCTGTCCCAGGTCTGCATTCACAAAGCCCTTAGTAAGTTTCTGACCCTTGCTTGGGTGGATTGGCATTCTGTTTCTCTGGAATCTAAGAAGAGAGCCAGACATGATGTCATGAGCACTGGGTGTTATATGCAACTGATGAATCACTGAACTCTACCTCTGAAACTAATAATACACTATATGGTATTTAAATGAATTTAAATAAAATAAAATAAAAAGAGAGCCAGGCCATTATTTGTTTGTTGTTTTGTTTTTAAATGCCAGTACAGTTAACAGACAATGTTATATTAGTTTCAGGTGTACAATATAGTGATTCAACACTTCCATGCATCACCCGGTGCTCATCGCAAGTGCCCTCCTTCATCCCCATCACCTATTTTACCCGGCCCCCCACCCACCTCCCCTCTGGTAACCATCAGTTTGTTCTCTATAGTCAAGAGTCAGTTTCTTGGCTTGCCTCTCTCTTTCTTCCTTCCTTCCTTCCTTTTTTTTACCTTTGCTTATTTGTTTTGTTTCTTAAATTCCACATATGAGTAAAATCACGTGGTATTTCTCTTTCTCTGACCGACTTATTTCACTTAACGTTATACTCCCTGGCTCTATCCAATGTTGTTGCAAATGGCAATATTTCATTCTTTTTGATGGCTGAATAATGTTCCAACACACACACACACACTCTTTCTCTGTCTCTCTCCATCTTCTTTATCCATTCATCTATTGATGGATACTTGGGCTGCTTCCATAATTTGGATATTGTAAATAATGCTGCTATAAACACAGTGTTACATATATCCCTTTGAATTAGTGTTTTTGTATTTTTGGGGTAAATACCCAGTAGTGTGATTACTGGATTATAAGGTAGTTCTATTTTTTACTTTTTGAGGAACCTCCATACTGTTTTCCAGGGTGGCTTGCACCAGTTTGCATCCCCACCAACAGTGCACGAGGATTCCTTTTTCTCCACATCCTCAGCGACACTTGTTGTTTCTTGTGGTGTTGATTTTAGCCATTCTGATAGGTGTGAGGTGATATCTCATTGTGGTTTTGATTTGCATTTCCCTGATGATCAGTGCTGTTGAGCATCTCTTCATGTGTCTATTGGCCATCTGTGTGTCTTCTTTGGAGAAATGTCTGTTCATGTCTTCTGCTCATTTTTTAATTGGATTATTGGGGTTTTTTTTTAAGATTTTATTTACTTATTTGAGAGAGAGAGAGAGAGTGAGAGAGAGCCCAAGAGGGGGTAGGGTCAGAGGGAGAAGCAGACTCCCTGCTGAGCAGGGAGCCCGACGTGGGACTCGATTCCGGGACTCCGGGATCATGACCTGAGCCAAAGGCAGTCGCTTAACCGAGCCACCCAGGCATCCTGTAAGACGTAACATTTTCTTTCTTTCTTCTTTCAGCCATACTTCCCATTGCCTCCAGCTGTTGTACTGAGGTTTCTCATCACGTCTCCCGAAGGCTTCTGGAGAGAGTGAATCTGTGCCGCATCCAGAGAGCTGACGGGGACTGTGACTTGGCTGCTGTCATGTGAGCACTCTTCCGCAGGGAGGGTCTAAACCTGTCCGGGGATCCTTTCTCAGCCCGTGCGCAGTAGGTTGGGCAGGCTTTGCCTGCTATGCAGCATACAAAGAATCATTCAAACAAGGGAGGGGAGAGTAAATATTCCACCTTCGTTCCGACCCCAGGCTCCCCGGGGTGAGCACACAGTCTCAGGACGGGCATGTCCAGAGCCCCACGCTGGCCTCTGCTGCCCCCACTGCGGTGTGGGATTCAGGATAAACACCTTCAGCCACTGGACAGTGTGTATGAGTTTTCCAAGCAACACTAGGGACCTTCTGAGTGAGAAAACAAAACAAAAATGAAAACAGAAGGTGTCTCTGTTCTATTTTCTGGCTTTACCTGTAGCTTTTTCTAGGCAAGTTTATGGGTTGCTGTCATTTTTTACTCTGAATGCATCAAGAGTGTATACAAGGTTCAAAGAGAAATAGAGAGATGTCTGTACCTGTCACATACAATCAAGCACAAATGCCCATATTTCCTCTTGATTCTGGGCTGTTGGCTCATGGTGAACCCTTTTCAAGCTTACCTCTGGCTCAGTTATTAAACACTTTAGATTTCTGGAATGGCTGGGTGGCTCAGTCGTTGAGCGTCTGCCTTCAGCTCAGGTCATGATCCCGGGGTCCTGGGATCGAGCCCCGCGTCAGGCTCCCTGCTCAATGGGGAGTCTGCTTCTCCCTCTGCCCCTTCCCCAGCTTATGCTTTCTCTCAGATAAATAAATAAAATCTTAAAAAAATAAAAACTTTAGATTTCTGTGTTCTTCATATCCCCATAGAAACTTTAAAATCTGAAATGCATTGGAATGTAGCAAATCTGGATTCTGACAACAATACTGTGAGAAAAGCATAAATTATCTCCATGTCACACAAGATAAAGCTATGCCTGAGGAGTATATAGTTAACCTGGTGACATACAGCTAGAGAATTGCAGAGATGGGCTATGAACCAGGTCTTGTTGTTCAGAACACCATATACTTCAAAGATCTCTCAAAAGTGATGGTGGGACCCATCATAAAATGCTCTACCCAAACTTCATTTTATCTGGCACCTTCAAATCATAAGGACAGTGTATTAGGCATCTCTCCGGTATGCTGGTTTTAACACCACTTATGGCTACAGGGGATGCTAGTGAACCATTTCATCCCCTTCTTGGGGCTACAAATAAGCTTATTGCTTATGCCTGAGTTCCTGAGTCACTGAGAAGCCTCTTTATTTATTCAATGAATTCAACAAGTAGTTATTGATTAACGTTTCTGTACCAAGCACCATTCTATCCTCAGCTTGTGCTGGGAATGCTGCAGCAACCAAATGGACTCTGCCCTCCTAGAATCTCCCGTGATTCTATTCAGCTGAGTCCTGCAGACCATTCTCTGAGATTTAAGATCGATTTTTCCCCCTTTCAGAGGGATCCATCTATTACCCAACTTTGAGAAACACTGCTCCAAGACAAGATTCTTAGAAGTTCAGAGGAAGAGTTTGTAAGATGTCCACTGATAGATTTCCTTCAGGTCAGGGGGCTGTGAACTCCCTGAAATTAGTGGGTCTGAAGGTATGAGCATTGTTTTCTGGGGAGAAGGTTCACAGATTTTATAAGATCCACAAAAAGATCGTAGATATGATACAGTTTAAAAATCACAATTGGGAGGGGAGCACATGGGTGGCTCAGTTAGTTAAATGTCTAACTCTGGATTTTGGCTCAGGTTATGATTTCAGGGTCATGAGATCAAGCCCCACATCGACATGGAGCTTAGAGATTCTCTCTCTGCTCCCCCAATCCCCACTCACGCTCTCTTTCTTAAAAAAAAAAAAATCACACTTGGGGTTAGATGTGCAGAGAAAGATAATTCTGACTCAAACTTTTAATGAGCATGAGTGTCTATATGGTAGGAGGGTAAGGATTGAGGACTCTCTGCTTCTCCTCAGTTCCTATTACCACACTGGATCCATTGGCTTAGGTGGTTTACACTGGGAACCAGTGGTTCCTATAGCAATCCTGGGAGCACTTACTAATGAGGTACTTTCTGAGGATTGCTTCAAGTTCCCAATTTCTTTGAGAAACTCTCTTAGCACATGGCCGAGATTCTAACAGTCTTTTATTTGATCTTAATAAATTAGTGTTGGTAATAGTTGGAGAGTAAAAATCCGTAGGCAGTTCATGGATAGATAGTACTCTGGAGAATTGGAAACATCTCGATGTTTGTGTCACGTCTACCTACCTATCTTCCTGGCTACTCTCAGAAACACCAAATGCTCAACTGTCACTTCCGGCACACGTCACCTCAGACCATAGAAGCCTTCGAACTTGTAAGGGATCCCATGGGACTCCCAGGAAGGCATGGGGAAAGAAGGAGAGGAAGTTTCTCTCTGTATGTAAGAGTAAGAACAGATCCTGGGAATTAGCGGGGGATGCCATTGGTAACAGGATTTTCAGAAAAAAAGGTATAGGAAAAGAAATAAGTTCTCATTTTGATAAGGGAAAATATAAAAAAAAAACATGACTTTTCATTTTAAAAAGCACTTAATTTTAATTAAAGGGAAACCATGAAGTCAATCACTTAGATCTAAAAATAATTTATTCAAGTACAGATTTTTAGATACAGAAAACTTTGCAAGTGTTGGAAATATAACTCCCCAAAAGCACGTATTATTAATCACAACTAACAGATATAAATGAGCTTATAGTGAACTCACTAGATTTCTTTCCTTTTCCTTTTCTGCCTAGAATAGGTCCTTTGTTTACACCCTATAGATGATCATTGAAATTTTTGTTCTCTGAGAGGGGAGTTTGCTTGTTTAAACCCTTTTACAGCGACTTCATTAAAGAGCTTCTGGTTATTTCTTAACATAAACACAGTGCAGATTTGTTTATCTTGGGCAGAGGGCTGAGGTTTTTGAAGCACACAGATATCTGTTGGGAAGAAAACTTGGAGTTATTAAATAAAGTTATCTGAGCATTTTTTGAAAAGTGATTGTTGAGGGGCTGCTCTGCTTAGGGGAAGGGGTAAAGCAATCAGGTTCAGGGGACAATTACAGGTTTGATCTCTGTGGTAGGGCCACCCCTCTAGGTCCCTGGGACCATCTCTAGCTACTCTCTTTTGGGCAAAAGCATCAGGGGATCAGCCTTATGGTTTTCTCAGAGCCCAAACTCTCCACCAAGAAATACACAACAGGCTGGGTCAGCGCCCAGCAGAATACTGTGGAGTCGGGGGTAGAGGAGGGAGTGTGGGCTAGGCCCCCTCCTCGTCCAACATTACCTCATCTCTTTTTATCCTGATGATGAGTACACCGGAGGTACAAGTGCAGGTTTAAGCAGGCTTTAAACTTTAAGATTTGAAAACATCCTAGCGTCTTGGATTTGGGAGCTGTGTTCTGGTAGCTGCTCTTCCCCCCTTGTGTTACCTTGAGAGCTTGAGGCCCCACGGGGCAGGCCTTTGCAAAGGGTCCTGCACGGTAGCTGTTTCCCATCTTCCCATGGCTCTCCACACCCCTGGCCCTCTGTCCGCACCGCCCCCATCCAGGGCTCACCTTCAGCTCCAGTGCCAGTGCCCCTCATTCCTCACCGACTGAGGGAGTCGAGCGCTAGTTCCCTCCTGTGAACCCTGTGGGCTTAACTGGATGTCAGTGGAGTCTTTCTCCGCTGGATGTCTGCTCAGATTCGTGCTGGCACCACAGGGAAAGGAAAGCGTTTTAGTCCTTTGGGAAGGATAGGAGCTTCAACTCTTTTTTTTTCTTCCCCCACTGAGCACTACCTCCGGGATCTCTCCTCTAGCAGACGAAGGCAAAGCAACTGGCCGCAGGAGAGGGAGATTTCCTTTGGAGGACCTCTCAGTGGAAGACACTTAGTGAATGTATTGTCCTCCTATCAAGAAGCCTCACTTCTTTCAAATTAATATTCCCATATGCTGGCTTTATTTTGCTTAAGCTCATTGAGACCTTTCCCAGCTTTTCCCCTCATTTCAAGAGTCCCCATATTAGCAGATGATTCCTCTTGGGTCATCTGGAGAAGTGACAACCTACCCTCTATCCTTCGGGGTCCCCCCCCCCAGTAACAGGGGCAAGGGCTTATTTTATTCAGACACAGAATATTGTCTATGTAGGGCCAGCAGGATCTGTGACATTTAATAAAAGCTGGATGGCACCTGGGGGCAAATTAAAAGTCACAATATCTTGTGTAACAAGAAATTCTTCCAGTTACTAGAAATTGTGAATGCTGCTTTATGGTTCCTTCACCCCAAGGTGAAAATTTAAAACATGAAAACACTTGAGAAGGGGTATGAATCTATAGTATATTAAAATCTTATCAAACACTGAGAACATTTTAGTTGATTCTTTCATTAAAAACAAAACCAGACTGTTTTTATTTTGAACAATTTTCACTTTGTATCTATAACTACTGAATTCCTACTGTGAACAAGGCCTTTTTTCAAGACAATTCCAGACTATTCCTCCTTCAAAGAGAGGAGAACATCACACCCCAGGACAAGGGTAAGGTTTGAAACAAAAAGTCATACAAAAACAGCATAAGCTAAGTCCTAGAAGAGAGGTAATACTGAGAGACCCAAAGGGAAAGCAGGGCATTTAGCCAAGAGAATCTAGAAAAACTGCACGGAGATGTTTGAGGTGGGCCGTGAGGTGTGAGTTGGTTTTGTTGGGTGAAGCTCTGGGTCAGGAAGACCATTGTTTTCCCTTGGTTTCTCTCGTTCCCCTCATTGCTGCCCTCCTCCTCCTTTTTTTTTTTTTCATTTTATTTATTTATTTGACAGAAAAAGAGAGAGCACAAGTAGGCAGAGCGAGAGGGAGAAGCAAGGAGCCCGATGCGGGACTCGATCCCAGGACCCTGGGACCATGACCTGAGCCGAAGGCAGATGCTAAACCGACTGAGCCACCCAGGCGCCCCTCTTCTTCCTCCTTTTAACGCTGCCACTGAGGAGCCATGGGCCACAGGGTAGTGAGGATTCAGCCTCGGGATCCGCGGCTTTAGGATCCAGTCTCGTGTCTCAAAGTGGGAACGGCCCCTGAGTCACTAAGTTTTTACTTCGACTTTCCATCAGTGACTTTGTTTATCTTCCCTCCTTGGCAGCCTTCACGTCAGGCGCAGAAGAATCTGTGTCAGCCCGCACAGTCATGTTATTAAGCAGTGGATGAAAGAACAAGCAGCCAAGAAAAACGCTAAGGGCAACTCCTGCCACAAGAAGAAACATGCCGGTCAGAGGAAAAGTAAAGGGGCACATCAGGGGAAACCAGAAATCCACAGCCATAAAAGTTCTTATAAAGTGTTTGCAAACGAACCTACACAGACAGTTCCTCAACTGGACTTGGCCATGGTTGCTTATAAATTTATCTCGTGAATGTTCCTTATTGGGAGTCAACAGGGCAAAACAAACTATATGTCTTAAAGGAAAAATTATACAGGATACAAATGTAGCCAATAATATACTCATCTGAAAATGAAATGAAAAGATAGTTCTTCTCTTCATATCCTATTTTAAGAGCAGCATACAGATCTAATTTCTCCCAACTTTTTTTATGAAGGTTTGCAAACCTACAGAGAAGTTGAAAGATTGGCACAATGAACACTCGTATACCTTTCACGTAGATTAATAATTGTTAATATTTTGCCACATTTGTTTTCTCTCTCTTTTCTCTCTTTGCGTGCATGTGTGTATAAAACATTTTACATATAAATACATATTTTTTTTGCTAAACCGTTTGACAATAAGTTGCAAATGTCATGGTACTTCTAACTTTTTTTAGTGTTACAACTTGACATCCCCAAGAATAAAGACCTTTTGTATATAATCACACTATCAGCTTTATACCTAAATATATTTACCTAATATATTAGGTATATATATTAGGAATATATATATATATTTAATTTTTAAATTAAATTTAATTTTAATTTAACTTTCCCCCAACTATTTCCAGAGTATAATTTTTGTATAGTTTTTTAATCAATCAAGGTTCACATATTGCAATTAATTCTTATATTTCTTTAAAAACTTTTACTCTAAGAAAGTCCCCCCCTGCTTTTTTTCTTTTTGCTTTCTTTCCATGGCTCAAACTTTTTAAAAGAGAGTCTAGGGCAGAATCTGTTCCACATCTGGGTTTGCCTGTTTCCTCATGACCACGTTCAGGTTTAACAGTTTCAATAAGAATGCTTTCTATGTGAATTTGTGTATTTCTTATTGCATTATCTAGAGTTTGTAAACATTGGAGTTCATTTTCTACATAGAAAAGTTTTAGCTGTATATCATTTTAATATCACATCTAGGTTTGAGTAACTACTGTTGTTGGATTGATAAACTCTGATGCTAAAAAAAAAAAAGTCTGCTTTGCTCAGAGAGCCATCTGGCTCCCACAGTGAGTTCTTAGTGCACTAGGGAAGGATCCAGAGTTGGGTGCCATGTGGGATTATCTTACACTCTCCTAACAAGGAGCCTACATCTCTTAACTCCTGGTCCATCTTTCCCACACCTTGTTGGTGGATCCTGTTGCATGGCTTGTCTTTGGGCCTCCTTGTGTGTCCACAGAAGCTTCCAGATGCAGAGTAAGATGTAGTTTTCACAAACGGCTGTCAGATGGCAGGAACACGGCGTCTATCTTGCCAGGTGTCAGGTGTCCTGTGCCTCCCTGATGACCAGTTCCAAGCAGCGGTGTTGCCAGGCTGACTTGGAGGTGGTCATGGGTCGCATGGAAGTGCTGAGCCCCATGTAGGTTAAAATGTCATCAAATGGCCTTTGTCCAATTCCCCTCATCGACACTAATTAGCATGTGATTTGTTTATTCACACCAACAATCCTGCGAGCTCTGTACTGATATTTCTACTTTATGGATGAGGAAATCTGAAGCTCATAGAGGTAAAATGACTTGCCCATGCTCCCACCGGAAGTGGCAGAGACAAGCTTTGTATCCAGATCCCCAGACCCTCCCCAGTCCAGCAGCCCCAGCAGTGGGCCCTAAAAGGTGTGCAGGTGGAGGTAGGGCAGAGGGAGAGGAATTCAGATCAAAATCTGTGCAGCTGGTGCTTCACAAAGGGCTAGGGGGAGCAGGCGGATGGTTCTACCGGGAAGTCTAGTACTGAAACCTGCAGCTACTGGCATCGAGGGTGCTGAGAGTGACAACAAGCACCTTTGCAGAGTAAAACAGGCCCCAACCTGACTTTGCGCAATTTCACACTCCTAGGCAGTGTAACCTTTGTTTTGCAAAATCTCCCTCACCACGTTTTCTTTTTGATGGAAAGACAGATTTTGTCAAAAAATAGGTCATTCTTCCACTTAAACCCATCATGCTTTTTAATACGATAATTCAGGCGAACCTAAGGAAAATGGTTCCTAAATGTCTTACCCTGTTCAGGCTGCTAGAAGAACATGCCAGAGGCTGGGGAGCTAGTAAACAACAAGCATTTTTTTCTCATGTTTCTGAGGCATCGGCAGATTGGGTGTCTGGTGGAAAGGCCTCTTGTGGGGTTGCAGACTGCTGACTTCTCCCTGGGTCCTTACAAGGTGGAAAGGACTCAGGGGGGCTCTCTGGAACTTGAATTATTTTAAATTTTGTCTCCTTTTCCAGGGCAGATCCATAATTCTACACAATTTGGGGGCAGCCATAATGACAGTAGGTTTCTATGCTATATTTTTAAAATGAGATTTTACTGCAATGTAAGTGAAACTTTGTATGAGGACCTTGTGCCTGGGCAAGCAGCTTCTTAAAGAAATTCTATTTTTATAGGCTATCACACTTACTAAAACATTATTGTGTCATCAATACTGTTACTTTTCCTCTACAAATAGATCATCTGGGTTAACCCCCTCTGTTTTTTTAAGGTTATATTTTTATAAAGTAACAAGTGAGTAGTAAAAAAAAAATCAGAAGTACAGCAGAATTTATCATTTAAAAACCTTCCCTCACTGTATCCTCCCTATTCCCAGACCGACTTCTTGGATACAAGCTTTTTAAATCTCTTTAAAAGTTTTAGTTCTGGTGTTACAAGGGAAGAAAAGTTTTCCTTGATCCTCTTAGAGTCCCTAAATGGGTCTGAAAATTAAGCTGACAAAGGCATTAACAGAAGAAAAACATATACATTTATTTAATAAATTTCATCTTGTATCTGAGGGTTTTATGACCTGTTTCAAGGAGAAAGATGGGGAGAAGGTCAGAGTGACCTTCTTGCTTGTCCCGTTTTCTTGAAGTCCTTCCGCTTAAAATATTCAATATGTCAACATGCCATATTTGGGGGTAACCCATCAGTGGTTACTTCCATCATTTTAAATGAAATGCTGAAAGTATTTTTTATTTGTTTCTCAATTTTAGGCAATGTCTACTGTTTCCTTACTACTCCCAACTTCCCTTACCTTCTCCCCCCCCATCTTGAGTTTTATTACTATTCTTTTTCTTTATCTTTGTAACTTTGAATAATATACCCACCGTATACCATCCATTAACCTATGGATTCTAGAATTTAAGTTTCCTCTGTATGTAAGATGTAGATAATACTCCAGATCGTTTTCCTTCTGTCTTTTTTTATCTTCCATCTGTGTCACATCTGCAGTACTTTTACATTTACGTGGCTGAGGGTGATGACGATAATTCTGTAAAGGAGTAGGGGAGGGGGAGTGGGAGAGGGAGGAGGAGAATGTTCCTTCACACTTTCTTTAAGGTGGGGCTTTTCAACCCTGACGCTACTGACATCTTGGGCTGGATATTTATTTTGGGGACTCTCTTATCCATTATAGGTGGATTAGCCGTTCTCCAGATGTTACCAAATGTCCCCTATGAGAGGAGAGCAAAATCACTACCTACCCCAGTTGAAAATTGCTGGTCTAGAATCTAAGGTAGATTCAAAAATTGAAAACCAACGTAGTTGGAAAAATTCTAAAGTTGACCCCCTCCACACATGCACCACACCAATGTCCTGCCCTGGTATACACATGCCTTCTCCCAAACACTAATCTAGGTGTTGCAGTGAAGGTAATTTTCAGATGTAATTAAGGTCACAAATCTGTTGACCTTAAGATAGGGAGATTATCGGCATGGTGTGACTTAATCACAGGAGTTCTCTAAGTCTGGGTCTAGAAGTCAGAGACAGGGTAGTCAAGAGAAATTCAAAACATGAGGATTCAACATGCCACTGCTAACTTTGAAGATGGAGGGGGCAAGTGAAGGGGTTCAGGACAGCTCCTCCCAGCCCCACCCCCAAAGTGCCACTTTGACATGTGGATTATTTTGACCTGAAGGCACTTGAGACCCTACGTGCCCAAGAGAAATTTTTGCCCCTCCCTTAACTATATAGAAGAATCTAAATTGGGGGTCTCTCCCAGAATAAATGTTATTAACAGAGATAAATTTTATCTGTGTGATCCATCTGTATGGTAGGGCAAATATCTTAATTCCCAAACCTCGCTCTTCTTATTACCCTGTGAAATGTATACCTTTCTTCTGAAATCCCAGACACTTAACCCCTTCTCCTTAGTTCAGAATGACATATATACCTCATTTTGCCTGACTGTCTTTGGAATTTCCATGTCTATGTGGATTCCCCTTATGTACACTTATTGAATTTGATCTTCTCCTGCTAATCTGTCTCATGTTGATGTGATTCTTAGCCCAAATAGAAGGACCTTTGAGGGGACAGGAATTCTTGCTCCCCAATACAAGTCAGGTGAGAGCAGCCTCCAACTGATAGTTACCAAGAAAGCAAGGACTTCAGTCCTACAGCCACAAGGAACTGAATTTAGCCAGGAACAAAAATGAGCTTGAAGCAGATTGTTTCATGGAGACTCCAGAGGGCATGCAGCCCAGCTAATATCTTGATTTCAGCATTGTGAGACCCTAAGCAGAGAACCTAGTTATGCCATGTCTGGACTTCTGACTTATAGACTGTAAGCTAATAAGTAGGTGTTATTTTAGGTAGGTAGTATGTGGTACTTTGTTATGCAGCATTAGAAAATTAACACAATCAATAAACAGCATTTGAACCACGCTATGTAAGTTTTGTTCTGTGCTGGACCAAGTAGGGTGTTAGAGTGTAATACCCTTCTCTAATAATGAACTGTGTATATAATTCATATTCAGGCAACCGGAGTCTGATGAACTATAACTACTTTCTATATTATTCATCTGGTATGGATATTTTACTTCTTTCCCAGGTATGGCCAGGCTTCCAGATTATTTATATCTGCTCATCTTGTTTTTGTCAGTCATTCACTGGAGATATCAGGGTTCCTCCTCCTAATTGCAGAGAATTCTGCATTTGTGTATTAGAAGCTGTTCAAAATTCTAAGTTTTTAAAATAATAGGACTCTTATCATTTCTTTTGCTGGAGAGAGCTATGCCCTTCAATAATGTAAAATGTCTGCACTGCATCTGTCTCTAAATACCCCAAATTTGGCAATGGCCTTTCTATCAGCATAGCCCCCCGCTTTCTCTTTCTGAGATAAAAGCCTGCCTCTGTGTTCTGGTCACCCTGAGGCAGTGGGTAAGTTTTTTATTTACCCCTTTTGATGGGAAGACTACTGTAGCTTTCAATCCAATTTAAGTTGAAAAGGATCTTCCATTTTGTAGAAACATGGACTCTATGTAGCACCATCAAACATCCACTAAATATTCCAGTCCAAATTGGGTTGGCTAGAAGACAATTTAGAATGCTTCCACTCATCATATCAGGAAGCTTGACTAGCACATGTGGGAAGGTGGGTAAAGATGACCTAAGACTGGTATTAGTACACCTCCTTGTGAGATCTGGATTTTTATATATCACACAACAAATAGTACTATGGCATATGTTTCACACTTTATATAATCAACTTGATGCTCTCTTGACAACCATAGCACTTTTTTTTTAAAGATTTTATTTTAAGTAATCTCTACACCCAACATGGGGCTCAAACTTACAATCCTGAGATCAAGAGTTGTGTGCTCTACAGACTAAGACAACCAGGTGCCCCGATTATAGCATTTTTAAAATCACATTTTCCCTCTGGTAAACTTAAGAGAACTCCAAGTTCACCACAACCTAACCTAAATGCTGTGATTATACTCTTTCTCACAAATCATTGGCAGATAATTCAATTAATTGGTATATTGTAGCTTTTCCATCTTGTTGCCACTCTACCTCTGCATAAACCACTGAGCGAGTAAATATCTCCTTCCTTTATCCAGGATTTAGCACTTAGTAGGCACTCAGTAAATATTTACTGATAAAATTTATATAGGCAGGTGACCTCTCATTCAGCCAATTACAATGAAAACAAGACACCACAGAACAGTCATGCCCTCCTATAACCAGCCTCCACTGAAGAGTGAGAAGAGTACTAAGGATTAAATTCCACCAAGACCTGGCCTGAGAGAGTACATTAAATAAACCCAGTGGGACTGGGCTCCAGTGTTCTCAAGGTTTTTTTTCTTTCTTTCTTTCTTTTTTTCTGTCTTTCTTTCTTTTCTTTTTCTTTCTTTCTTTCTTTCTTTCTTTCTTTCTTTCTTTCTTTCTTTCTTTCTTTCTTTTCTTCCTTCCTTCTTTCTTTCCTTCTTTCTTTCTTTCTTTCTTTCTTTCTTTCTTTCTTTCTTTCTTTCTTTCTTTCTTTCTTTCTTTCTTTGTCTGTCTTTCTTGGATTTATTTATTTGAGAGAGAGCACATGTGAGCAAGCAGGAGAGGGAAAGGGAGAGAATCTCAAGCAGACTCCCAGCTGAGTGCAGACCCCGATGCAGGGCTCAATCCCATGATCCTGAGATCACTACTTCAGCCAAAACCAGGAGTTGGATGCTTAACTGACTGAGCCACCCAGGTGCCCCTCAAGCTTTTCTTAATCTCAGAATTTTTATGTTCTTTAACTCTTCCCTATAGCTCTGACATCAGCCTATCCATAAAATGGACTTTATCTCCATTTTTTTTCATCTTTCTCCCAGGGCATAACGATCTATATCAGTGAGTTAAAGAACATTCTTTGTAGAGGAGGAAGGGCAGAAGAAATAGTTTCTGATGGACTGATTTGGCTAAACCCAGATCATAGTGCAGACAAATTGTATAATCTGCAAGAAAATATAGGTTTGGGAAGAAAATGGGATCATGGAAGCCTTGGGAATTATAAAGGGTGAAGGAAACAGATGAGTCCCTGTTTGATTCTCTACTTTCAGAGTTACCCTGGACCTACCAGAATAAGTGTTGTTTTGTTTTGTTTTGTTTTTGTTTTTATTTTTTTCAAGTGCTAACATTTTATTGGGAATTCAATCTCAGGAGAGCAGGAGTAAGGGGAGAAGGGAGTGAGAGAAGCAAGGAGGGAAACAAATACTAAGGGAGGGCATCATGAGTTGGCTGCTGCTGTCTTGGGAGACACCCTCAGAGAGCTGTAAGAGGTGACTGGCCTCCAACCAGTCCAGAGGAGGCAGGGAGAAGAATTTGTCTTCTGGCTTCCATCTCTCACTGGTCAAAGTTCACCTGTGCAGAGTGCCAATTTTCCTGTATTTCTAGGCTGTGCCACCTGGCCCTAGTTGAGGAAACTTAGAAGCCTCAGATCAGGGCGCTGCCATAGTTGGGATTCTGGTGAGAGCTCTCTTTTCCTGGCTTGCAGATGGCCACCTTCTCAGTGTGTCTTCCTGCAGCAGAGAGAGAGAGAGCCAGAAGGGGTTTAATTAAAAAGATGAAAATACCAAGTATTGACAAGGATGTGGAGCAACTAGAAATCTTCTGTGTGCTGAAGGGGGTATAAATTAATAAAATCACTTTGGAAAACTGTCTAGAAGTATCTACTAAAGTTATATACCTATGCTATGTCCCCAAATCCTACACTTAAGTAATATCTAGTTTAGTGAATATATTCACCAAAATACATGTAAAAGAATGTTCGCAGGGCGTCCGGGTGGCTCAGTTGGTTAAGCGTCTGCCTTCAGCTCAGGTCATGATTCTGGAGTCCCGGGATGGAGTCCCGCATCGGGGTCCCTGCTCGGCGGGGAGTCGGCTTCTCCCTTTGTCCCCCCTCCCCCACTCGTGCATGCTCTCTGTCTCTTTTGCAAAAATAAATAAATAAAATCTTTAAAAAAAAAAAAAGGAAAGAAAAAAATGTTCACAGCAGCCAGAAAATGGGAAAATACCTATGTGCCCATCAACAGTAGGATGGATAGATTTAGAATGTTACATTCATAAAATGAAATACTATTCACAATGAGAAAGAACAATCTGTAATTCATGCAACAATATGGATGTATCTCCCAAGTATATTGATGAAGGAACAGGATTCAATGCAAAGGAATCAGTATCACAAACAGTGGCAAGCAGCAAGCTGGCTGGCTTAGCTTTTTGCTTAATTTTAATTCACTTCATTGTCAGTTTTGGTTAGTGATTTGACGATCTGTATGGGAGACATCAGAAATGCCCATTTCTAGACTTCATGGGTTAGCAGACAGGCAATCAACATTTCATAAATAAAACATGTGATGGCATAAATATACAAAATATTTTGTATTTATATATAACACCTTACATCACACACATACACACACACAGACATTTTGCTTTTGTGGAAAATTGCTGTCCTTTCTTTCTCCCCTCCTACCCCACCCAAGGCATCACTGTCCTTTCTTTCTCTCCCCGCCACCCATGGCTCTAATTAACAAAAGATCACATATGATCTTACTTGTATGTGGAATCTAAAAATCCCTGGACTTGTAGATTCAGAGAACAGACCGATGGTTGCCAGAGGCAGGGGGTGAGAGATGAGTGAAATAGGTGAAGGGAGCCAAAAGGTATGAAATTCCAGTTATAAAATAAATAAGTCATGGTGATATAATGTATAGCATGGTGACTATAGTTAATACTGTATTGTATACTTGAAAGTTGCAAAGAATGTAGATTTTTTAAAAAAGATTTTATTTATTTATTTGACAGAGAGAGAGACAGCCAGAGAGGGAACACAAGCAGGGGGAGCGGGAGAGGGAGAAGCAGGCTCCCCGCGGAGCAGGGAGCCCGATGTGGGGCTCGATCCCAGGACCCTGGGATCATGACCTGAGCCGAAGGCAGATGCTTAACGATTGAGCCACCCAGGTGCCCCAAGAATGTAGATCTTAAAGGTTCTCGTCACAGGAAAATAATTGTAACACTTGTGGTGGATATTAACTAAATGTATTGTGATCATTTTGCAGTATATACATCTATCAAATTATTATGTTGTACACCTGAAACTGATGCAGTGTTATATGTCGATTATATCTCAGTAAAAAAAAACAAAACAAAACTCAACATTTATTAGCAAATACAGTCTATAAATAAGAATTCTCTGGAGAATGCAGTGCTGGTATGGTTTCAATGATCTCAGCCCCTTTTTTTCTAGGCAGAAACAGGAAGTCACCTTACAAAGGTGACTCGCTGGTCTTACTTGTTCTGTGAAGGGTTTCCTAAGTGGCTTCCATTTGCTGCATGGATATAAGATCAGTGAGTGAAGGCAAAGGTCACACAGTAAGATCTCCCTCCCTCCCTTTATGGCTTAGCAGCAGTTTCTTCCACTGATCAATGCAACATTCTGGGGAAGAAGCATATAATGGGCCCAAGGAGGTCAGAGCATCTGGGAAAAGGGATCAACACTCTCACCTAAACTGCCGAAATGGGGGTTAGGAAAAACTGTCAGAGTAACCTGCCAAAACCCACTGGCAGGCAAGGCACCAACTACTACTAAAAAAAAAAAAACCAACTCAGCTGAAAGGCAGCATTCTTCTCCACTGATGACTCAGGCTTGATAACGGAGGCTTGGTGCCTGGGCACGGAGGCGGATTCTTTCTACCTCAGGGTGTGGGTGAGAGTCAAAGCTCTCAAGACCCTGCCACTCAAGTTTTAGTGTCTGAGCCTGGTTGTGACCTGGGAGAGCCATACCTGTGGAACCAAAGCATAGAGCATTTCCATAAGCTGCTCTGTGCGTCTGGGCCAGTATTCCTCCGGACTCCATGGTACTGGGACAGATTCATGAGGACAAAAGCCATGTTTAGGGTGTCCTCAGCTACACTCCTGGTGCTTAGCCCAGTGTCTGGCACATAGATGGTGCTCTGTGGATATTTGACCCATAAAGTTGCTAATAAAGGATACTGGAAATGGAATACAGTAACAACACCTTATGGTAGCAAGCACGTCAACTGTGCTGGGAAACTCCAATCTCTCTCTCTATCTGGCATTTGGAAAACAGGAGTGCTCTGTTTTGCACTGAATTCTCAGACTATTCAGGTGGAAGACAGAGAAAGTTCTCGAGAAGGAAATACTCTGGCGGTGGTGAATAAAGGTAAATTAATTTGCAATCAGCTGAAAATAAAAGAAATCTAACTGTATTTACATTGCAAGACAGTGGAGCAAGTAGTAATGGTTACATTACATATTTCAGGTATTTGACTCCTGGGGATCACAGGCAACCTTCTGATTCCCTGACAGGACATGTCTGAATAAGGCTTATTTCAACTGGGTTTGCCCTTAACACAACCACACTAATGTTTTATGTTAGAAATAGCTCCTCACTCCAAAATGGGCTCAAGGTACGTTTTAGGGATAAAAGGAGAAACTCAGCATTTCTTGTTCCCCACACCAAATCCCCAAATCAGGCCAGTCTTCCCATATTTCAGGCTGAGAAACCAGAGGCCGTGAAGACACAGCAAATATACTTTCTGGAACTAATATACTCACAATAACCATTATGTAAGTAATTCCAATAAAATGTGTTGTAATAGTCTTGCATGAGTTTTTATGGAGTTAAAAATTGCTATTTAAAACATATACATGCAACTTAGAAGCTGTATGTGACACTGTCTCCTATAAACTAAACATTCCTGAAATACTATGAAATACTTAAAAACGATGTCAGTATTCAATTTATTACCGTAAGTTGAATTACATTTTAAAGTGAGTATTATTTTTCTAGGAGCTAATGTTGATCTTTGATCTTGTTTTGTTTGGGCCACATTATGTGGTGGAGAAAGCGTTGGATTGTTTTGATCAGACCTTGCTTGCAGTCCTTATACAGAATGTTGGATTGTTTATCTGTAAACGGAGATAGGAAAATCTAGCTCAAAAGATGGTGCAGCCAGAGAAGGAGATGCAACCCCTTGAAGAATAAATAGTCTGTCTCTAAGAAGAATGGTGCTGTGCTGTGACGGAATCCGACCCTCTCACACTGGCTGAGGGGCTTGGGGTGGGGGGGAACGGCTGAAGCCCACACACATGGCAGCCTCTGGGAGCTGGAAAAGGCAAGGAAATGGATCCCCTCCCAGAGTCTCCAGAAGAAACGCAGCCCCGGACATACCTTGATTTTAGCCCAGTGACACTCATTTCAGACCTCTGACCTCCAGAACTTTAAGGTAATCAATTTGTGTTGTCTTAAGTCATTAAAAAAAAAAAAAAAAAGATTGTTGTGAGGATTTACTATAAAACACAGTGCTTGATATGTAAGAGGTGTCCAGTAACTATGGGTTGTGTTGTGAGGAAAACTGTATTCTGGTTTGTTTAAAGTAAGAAAGACCTCTGAGGTGAAGGTATTCTCCCCAGCTCAACTCTCGCCTTCCGATTGCTAACCCCTGAGCCCCTGCGAGACAGTTACAACCTGGCCTCAGTTCTGCTGTGGAGGGTTGGCAGGGGCCTGCCTTGTGCTTCAGAAAGAACAGCCAAGGGGAGAGCGGTGTCCTCACAAGACCCGAGTGGTGACACGGGGGGCTGTTACCAATAGAACAGAGGAGGTCTGTGCCCTTCAGAGCAGCAACTTCATGTGGGTCATCGGTAGCTGAGGCTGCAAAGGGCAGCAGGAATACAGCAAAAAGTACACAAATTGCCTGTCCCTCATCACAGTTGGGATAATACCCTTGGGCCCTGGTGGGGGCGGTGGTCACATGGAAGAAAAGTAAAACCTGACCATAAGGTTGGTGGAATTACACAATCTCTCCATTGAGCATCGAAATAACTCATCCCTATCTTTTAGGACAAGCTTTATTTGTTCCATTGGGCTGGAAAGAAGTTTGAGGAAATGTCACTGTCTACCCTCCCCTTGTCTTTTCTTTATCAAGAACATCCAAGAAGACCTGGATGGGAAGAGTTAGAGAGACAGTGAGCACAATAGCAAAGGATAAAGTTACAAAGGATAAAGCAACAGCTCTTTGAGATAAGGGAGGCTGTGATATTTTTGCTTGTATTTGTTTTCCCTCTGCTTCCACTTTTCACCGAGCCTGCTTCCCGAAAGCCACAGCTAAAGATCAATGCCAATAAGTGTTACCTGCTCTCCTGTGTTATTTGGAGTGGTGTCAGGTCACTGAACTTGACATCTACTATGATCATCCGTGCTATACTGAATTATTGGCCCCAATTCTTTGTCCTTCCCTGTACCCACATGTGACTTTGCAGTTCCTGCCACAAAAGCAGAGTGTATTACCCTTCCCCTTGATTTTGGACTTGACCCCATGACTTACTTTGGCAAGGTAGCAGATGTGACACAATTAGGAGCTTAAAAAACGCTTGCGTGGTGAGGCTGGCCTCTTGCACTCTGTTATTGGAGAAGAATCTTCCACTCTGGGTAGCTTCTCCCTACAGTCTGGGTCCCAGAATGAAAACACACAGCGAAAAGGTCTGAGTTGGCCAGACCCACAGCTTGAATGGAGCTTCTCTGTTGACCCCTGCCTAAACCGCTGGGGATGGAGCATACAGTATAGTGACTATAGTTTACCCTGCTGTGTGGTTTGAAAGTTGCGGAGAGATTAGATCCTGAAGGTTCTCCTCAGAAGGGAAAAAAAAATTCTTTTTCTTTTCTTTTCTTTTTTTTCTTTTCCTTTCCCTTTTCTTTCTTTCTTTCTTTCTTTCTTTCTTTCTTTCTTTCTTTCTTTCTTTCTTTCTTTCTTTTTCTTTCTTTCTTTTTTCTTTCTTTCTTTCTTTCTTTTTTTCTTTCTTTCTTTCTTTCTTTCTTTCTTTCTTTCTTTCTTTCTTTCTTTCTTTCTTTCTTCTTTCTTTCTATACAAGATGATGGTATTAACTGAACTTATTGTGGTCATCATTTCATAGTATATGTCAGTCAAGTCATTATGATGTACACTTTAAACTTATACAGTGCTCTATGTCAGTTATATCTCAATTAAACTGAAAGATAAAATATTTAAAAGCAAAAACAAAACAGGAAAAGTCTGAGAAAACGTCAGAGCCTAAGGCAACATAATAATGTAATGTGGTATCATGGATGGGATGCTGAAGAGAAAAAGAAAAGCTGAGGAAATCTAAATTAGTTCATGATAATGTATCAATATTGATTTATTAGTTGTAACAAATGTACCATATGTAGGACATTAACAATAGGGGAATCTGGGTGCAGGGTACAGGAGAACTCTGTACAATATTTGCATTTTGCTGTAAACTTAAAACTCATCTAAATTAAAAGTATATTTTTAACAATTAGAAAAGTAAGATTTTCTTAACCAAATTCTCACTTTTCCCTCCAAAGACTTCTCAAATTTTTTTTTGCTTTGATTTCACTCATTGATATCGCTTCCTTCTCTTTCCTTAAGGCTTGGAAATTCCAGTTCACTCACCTCTCTTTGAGATAGTGTGTTCAATTTCTCTCCTTGCCCTTCATTTGCTCCCATGTCACCTGTTGTCATCCTAGCACATCTGACCAGTTTTCCTGTTCCCTGATTTGTGGGCGTCGATAGCATGCCACCCTGGCCAGGGCAAGACAGGGCAGGTCAGGGCAACCAACCCACCATCACCTCAGCCACTCAAACTTTGTCACCTTAAAGAGCGTATCTTGTTTCCTTTGAGCAAAGATTATTTCTTTGAGGAACTCTGAAAACAACCCAGCATTCTCCTTCTAGGCACCAAAAAAATCTTAGAAGTTAAGAACATCATAGCAGGAGCTCTGAAAATCATCAGGCCCACACCTCTCATTTTAAAGATGAGGGCCAGAAAAAATAAAGTTAACAGGGTTAAGCTCAAAATCAGGTTTCCTAATTCAGACATTGTATGTGCAGTTCCTTACACGAACTTGTTAGAGAAATAACAACCCAGATCAACTACATTCATATCAGAAATAGTGATTAAGTAGCTACTTTGGGCAAAGCATTGTGCTAGATGTTGGAGGCAATAGAAACATGAGCCAGAACTGTGTCTGCTCCCAGGGAGCTTCCACTCTAGGGATGGGTAGAAAATAACACCCATATGTGGAATAAATACAATAGAAGCAAGAATAATGTATGTGCCATAAGTAGTATAAGGTTGTGAGGAGGGAGGCATGACATCCAACTGAGGCTATCAAGAAAAGATTCATGGAGGGGCTTTCACCTGTGGTGGACTTGGAAGGATGGCTGATCTTGGTAGGGGGAGTTGAGGGCAGAGGTGGGGAGTGGGCGAGACATAGGGAACAGAAGAGCACAAGCCACGTCAGAAATGTGGAAAAGGATAGTCTGCATTTGAGGAAAAACAAACCATTGGGTTTGGTAAGAAGATTCTTCAATAGACTAGAATAGTTTGATGGAGGGCTTTCAGTGACTGTGGCTTTGGTATTTAATTCTGTAAGGAATATGGGCTGCCCAGGGGCGCCTGGGTGGCTCAGTCGTTAAGCGTCTGCCTTCGGCTCCGATCGTGGTCCCAGGGTCCTGGGATCGAGCCCCGCGTCGGGCTCCCTGCTCAGCGGGAAGCCTGCTTCTCCCTCTCCCTCTCCCCCTGCTTGTGTTCCCTCTCTCGCTGTGTCTCTCTCAGTCAGGTAAATAAATAAAATCTTAAAAAAAAAAAAGGAATAAGGATGCCCAATTTGTGCCACGGGGAATGAAGATGTGGGACTTTCCCTGGCGTGGTGTCTGTCACTACAGAGGAGTAAGGTTAGAGCCACACTTTACTTCCAGCGTGGGAACCCAGAGGGCATGGGGCTTAAGTGGACCAATACAAGCCTAGCCAGTTATATGATGAGAAGTGAGTTATGCAGCAAGATGAGGGCGAGGCTGGGAGGGTCAGGAAACTACAAATAAGAGGCTCATTGGTCTGGAATATTCTCTCATGCTGAGCATCAAGAGGGTACTTAAGGAAATTAAATTGGTATAATAGACACAAAATTCCAAAATGAGCGCTAGAATAAGTTGGAGATTTTCAAAGGAAAGGCTCAAACACTAGTTTCACAATTCTAAAAATACTCACCCCATAATAAGGCTGTCATGGTCAATTTTATGTGTCAGTAGGGCCAGACTACAGTCCCCAGTCACTCAATCAAACAGAAATCTAGGTGTTGCTGAGAAGGTCTTTTGTAGGTGTAATTAAAATCCAAAGTCGGGCACCTGGGTGGCACGGTCGGTCGGTTAAGCATCTGACTCTTGGTTTTGGCTCAGGCTGTGATCTCCGGGTCGTGAGATCGAGTTCCATGTGGGGCTCAGAGTCTGCTTGAGATTCTTTCTCCCTCTCCCTCTGCCCTTCCTGCTCATGCTCTCTCTCTCTGAAATAAAAAAAATAAGTCTTTGAAAAAAAAAAAAAAACCAATCCCAAAATCAGTTGACTTTAAGTGAGATTATCTAGGTAATCTGTGTGGGCCTGATTCAGTCAACTAAAGTTGAAAAGCTTTAAGAGCAGAGCTGAGGTTTCTCCGAAGAAAAAGAAGTTTCGCTTGTGGGGTGCAGCTTTGGCTGCGGCCAGAGATTTCCAGCCTGCCCTTCTGGACGGCCTGCCCTGTGAATTTGCCTCCACAGTCATGTAAGTCAACGCTTGCAATAAATTTCTTAATATGTATCCCCTATTGGTTGTTTCTCTGGTTGAACCCTGACTGAGAGAACAAGTTGAAAGAGGAGTACTCAAAAGACCATTTAGTGAGGAGAATTCCTTTGGACAGAGGTGTGCTTTGACCATCTTACCTCAACTGAGGTGCGGCTGTGGTGGGACCCCCAAGATTTTGAGATGTGTTGGCAGCTTGGACCCATAGCAACGGTCGAGGCTGAGAGCTGGTGAGCTTTCTCCTTTAGCAGAGCGGCCCCCAAAACCAGGACGGAGACTTCCAAGTACAGATATGAATGAAGCAACATTGACGTTTGCTTCCTAGTGAAAACTGACTAATATGATCACATGTGGGCTTTCTCAAAAGCCATACATCCATAAAAATAGAAAGCTTCGAAAAAGAGACAAAAGGAAAAAAATTTCGTGGGCAAGCAAATAAAGGAGTGGTAAAAATCCTAGCAGAACCTGTGGCGGGCCAGGGCAGGCCTTTTTCAGAAGGGCCAGGCTGACAGTGCACCGTTCCTACCTGGTGAAGAACCGCCGGGAGCACCCTCTTTCTGCAGGTACGCGGATCTTAACAGGAAGGGGGCAGTATATCCCTAGTGTCTTCTTTCAAAGCCTCTAGTTAGGTAAGTCACTCCTTCCTGTCAGGGGAGGGGACAGTAAGTGGGTACGGAGAGGCCAGGAGAATTATATAGTCATACCCTCCACATGCCATCCCCCCAACCTCAACAAGGGCTACACCATCTTTGTGTAATCTTTCTGAGTTTCACAAGGACCAATTTTAAAAAGACACAGACACAGTTGGATTAAAACACCTATCAGTTAAAATCCCACACTCATAAATCTCCCGATAACAACACAGAGAATGAAATAACTTCAGAGGTTTTTTTAAAACCTAAATTCAGCAAAGTACAACCATAGAAAGTCAGCCGTTGTATCCGACACCAGTTCTGGCTGGGTTTAAACAGAAAAGGGATTTACTGCAACGATAGGGTGCGTCTTGGAGACCTTCAGGGGAGGCTAAAAAAGCAGGATTGGAAAATGGACAGAAACGAAAGGAGCCTCGCCCGTCAGGAGGGGCCTGATGTGCCCGCTGCATGGGTGCAAGGGTCGTGGCTTGCATCACTGCTCTTGAGCACACTTCTGGCCTTTGGCCCCCAGAAAATGGGTGGTGCAGCCACTGTCAGAAAGAATTCTCTCCTTGCATTGCTTCTTTGCAACACTAACTTCAGATTCAAAGACCCAGGTGGATGCATCTGAGAGGCTAAATCCAGGTCACATGCTTTCTCCTCATTAGGTGATCTGGGAAAGCAAATATCTGCTGTTTTCATCTGATTGTGGGAGGAAAAGAATTCATGGGGATTTCCTTAAATATGGGAAAGAGGTCCACATGAGAAGAAAGTAAGAGAAAAAGCGACAAATGTGTACTACAACAATCTTTGGCAGTAGGGCAAATAACCAAATAGTTTTATGTATTAAAATAGGTCATACTTAACAGTTTCATATTCTATAGTGCTTTTATTATCACTGGAGAGATCAAACACAAAATTCAACTTATCAAGAATTAAAGCCCAGGGGCACCTGGGTGGCTCAGCTGATTAAGCACCTGATTCTTGATTTCTGCTCAGGTCATGATCTCAGGGTCATGCACACACTCTCTCTAAAATAAATAAATCTTTATATATATATAAAAATTAAAGTCCACAAAACCAAAAGTTAATACCACAATAAATCTTGGTCCCAAGTAGGAGAATCAAGTAAGAAAATAGTTAAAACAAGAAATATTGAAGTTCTCATGCTCATTATATCATATTTTTTCTACTTTTTAAACTAGAAGCATTCAGTATGTGGGTACAGTAATTTAACATCCCTTTCTGTGTTCAGAAACTGAGCCTCAAGCCAATATTTAAAGATTTTGTTTATTTGACAGAGAGACACAGCGAGAGAGCAAACACAAACAGGGGGAGTGGGAGAGGAAGCAGGCTTCCCACTGAGCAGGGAGCCCGATGCAGGGCTCGATGTGGGGCTTGATGCAGGACTCAATGCGTGGCTCAATCCCAGGACCCTGGGATCATGACCTGAGCCGAAGGCAGACACTTAACCATCTGAGCCACCCAGGCTCCCCTCAAGCCAATATTTAAAAATGGCAACCGCCTGGGTGGCTCAGATGGTTAAGCGTCTGCCTTCGGCTCAGGTCATGATCCCAGGGTCCTGGGATCGGGTCCCGCATCGGGCTCCCTGCTCCTTGGGAGCCTGCTTCTCCCTCTGCCTCTCTCTCTCTCTCTCTCTCTCTCTCTCTCTCTTTCATGAATAAATAAATAAAATCTTTAAAAAAAAATGGCAACCAAACTTTTTTATTTCTTCCTGCCTTTTTCTTAAATATTCAGCTTTCAGTAACAATGTTGATAACCATTCTGGGCATATTGACCCTTAATTATTCTTTATTTTAACATTTGCTACAATTTAGGACTCTCATTTTGAGAGTAAGGGTATTCTGGAACATAAACAGTTACTATTTTATTTTATTTTTTTAAGAGTTATTTATTGGAGAGAGAGGGGGCGCATGTGCCCGCACAAGCAAGTCGGGGAAAGGGCAGAGGGAGAGAGAGAATCTTTCATGCAGACTCCCCAGTGAGCAAGGAGCACAGCCTGACTCAGGGCTTGATCTCAGATCGTGACCTGAGCGGAAACCAAGAATTGGACGCTTAACTGACTGAGCCACCCAGGCGCCCCATACAGTTATTATTTTAAAACAACTTTTGCATAGTAGCATTTCCTTTGCTCAGTTGGAAGCCCTGAAAGTTAGAGCTCTCTCTACTTTCCCCACATAAACACATCAATCCTGGACAGGACATGCCTGCATGCATCAAAGATATTTTCAAAAATATATTTTTAAACATGTTTGTGAATTGGCATTCCATATTCTTTTTTTTTTTTAAAGATTTTATTTATTTATTTGACAGAGACAGCGAGAGCAGGAACACAAGCAGGAGCAGTGGGAGAGGGAGAAGCAGGCTTCCCACCGAGCAGGGAGCCTGATGTGGGACTCGATCCCAGGACTCTGGGATCATGACCTGAGCCGAAGGCAGCCGCTTAACGACTGAGCCACCCAGGCGCCCGGCATTCCATATTCTTGATTGCATATTTTATTTGCCTGCACTTTTCCAGGCAACCATTGTTGAAACTGGCATTCTGAGTATGTCATAATAAGCATCGAAAACTTGGTTGACATTGAGTGTACTGCTTAAAGTTGTAGTTCCCCTGCTTGCTACTATTCTCTTTGCCTAAAATAAATTACGATTATCCCCCCTCTCCATCTCCAAGTCTGGCTAACACCTCTTAGTTCTTTAAACTCAGCTCAGTCACCCGTGTCTTTTGTTTGTTCTTCAAACACAAGAAGTTTATGTTTGTCTCAGAACCTTCGTACTTGCTGTTCTTGCAACACCCAGCGCTTCATATGGCTGGCTCCTTCTGATCATTTCCCAGCTCCACCGTCACAAAAAAAATGACTGTTTTCCTCATCACCTCATGTATCACCATCTTCCTCCCAGCCAATAATATTCTCCTGCTTTATTTGCTTAATAGTATTCTATCTGGAAACATTTCAGCTTATTAATTAATTTATATATTTGCTTACATATTTCTCTGGCTCCTTCCCAACTTTAATATTGTGATTTATAATTAGAAATGTATTTTTGGTCTGTGTCCCATTTCTGGCACAGAGCTAAAACCCTTGGAATATCCTAAGTGATAAGAGTGATAAAGTTGTTATTCATAACAAAACCTTTCACCCACACCTGAGTTTATGTTGATGAGGTAAATTTTGGAAAGCACCTAAGGATGCTGGCTGGCTGTCAGGGGAACCAACATTGTGTTTAGAGGACTGGAACTTTCATTCCTCCCCACCGCCCTGGTCCCCCCCCCTCCCCGGCCCCCAGGGAGGGGAGAGGGGCTGGAGATTGAATTCAATCAACCATGCCTAAGAAATGAAGCCTCCATAAAACCCCAAAAGGACAGAATTTGGAGAGCTTCTCGGTTAGTGAACAAGAACCCACCCAATGCTGGGAGGATGACACACTCCAAACTCCGTGGCGACAGAAGCTCTTGTACTTGAGACACTTCTGGATCTTGCCCTGTGTATCTCTTCATTTGGCTATTGGTTTGTATCCTTAAAATCCTTTGTAACAAGCCAATGATCTAGTAAGTAAACTGGTTTCCTGAGTTCTGTGAGTTGCTCTAACAAATTAATGGAACCTAAGGAAGGTGCTGTGGGAATCTCTGATGTATAGGTGGTGGGTCAGAAGCACAGGTAATAACCAGGACTTGTGATTGGGATCTGAAGTGGTTTGAGAGGGGGGGTAGTCTCGTGAGACGGAGCCTTGAAACTGCAAGATCAGATACTATTTCCAGGTAGACAGTGTCAGAATTGAGTTAAATTGCAGGACAGCTAGCTGGTGTCAAAGAATTACTTAATGTGTGGGAAACCCACATGTCTGGTGTCAGAAGTGAAGTAGTGTTCAAGGACTGAGAGTAGAAGAAACACATAGGAGTATGTTTTGCTTTAGACCACCCCACTAGAAAGAAAGCTCTATGGGAACTAGGACTTTGCTTGTCTTGTTTCCACCTGTTAACCTTGTGGGATGGGAATCTTGAGCAAGAAAGGGTGCCTTTCTGAGAAAAATGCCAACACCAAGGAAAACACTCTTCAAAGCTGGAGAGCACTGTAATAGTAAAAGACATCAACTGACCTCTTGGATCCAATAATCCTTGAAATAAAACCAACCTCCTGATTTTTCATTATGCAAACAAATTGATTAAGCTAGTTTATGTTGGTTTCTGTTCTTTGCAACCAAAAGAGTATTGACTAATACACCAGTAAATGGCATCTCCAAATTAAATCAACCAGCAACCAATTAGGGCTTAAAGGGAGTGTCTTGCCATAAAATCCCACATCTGGTAGGAAGAGTTCTGTGATTACGCAGCCTCCATGCAGCTCCCAGACACCCATATCCACACATAGGAAGGTGACTGTGGTACAGCTTCCAGCTGGGGGCTCCTCCACATGGCAGACACAGTTCCTGCCTCTCTTTCAGTCCTTTGATCCACATTCCTTATAAATAGAATCCAGAAATTCTTTTTTATTTTATTTTTAAAATTGTTTTACAGAGAGAGAGAACTTGAGCAGTGGGGGGAGGGGCAGAGAAAGAGGGAGAGAGAGATTATCCCAAGCAGGCTCCACGCCTGATGCGGGGCTCAATCTCGTGACCCTGAGATCATGACCTGAGCTGAAATCAAGAGTTGGACACGCAACCGACTGAGCCATCCAGGTGCCCCAGAATCCAGAAATTCTTTTTCGGAAGGCTGAAGCTAATAATGATAATGGCATTCTCCCATCATGATTGATTTAGGAACAGGCATGTGATGCAGTTCTGCCCAATGAAATATGAGAGGAAGTCTAAGGTGGCTTCTGGAAAAGTTGTCTTTGCTCTTCCAAAGGGATTTAGGGAAGGATGCCCTTTTTCCTTCTTCCAGCCTTTGAATATTGTTAGGCAGGGACATGCTTAGACCTGTTGCAACCATCTTGTGATGGGACTAAATAAGCCTGAGATAAAAGCCAACCAAAGCCACGGGGTTAGTGGAGCGAAACCATGGCAAGATGGGTACACAGCAGCCACAGAGCTCTTGCTTCTTGTGTATTATGAACACCTTTACATGGAGCTGTGGGAACCTCTGAGGCTCTCTTTCAGACTCCCTTATTGTTGTAGTGTCAGGATAGGGGTGGTCCTGTCTTCTTCCCAGGCACTTCCTCATGCGACCTCATGCAACGGGTCCAACATGTTTTCTTTCAAAAATCTACGGACCAATAGCAGACCCTAATCTTTATATTTAATGTGCTCCTCCCCTCCCCCGGGATATATGTAAAATTCTTCCAAGACTTGTTCCTCCTTCCCCCAAAGTGTTCCTAAGGCAGCAGTGGAACAGGACTTTAGGCTCTACAGCTCAGCAATCAGGCAGTGGGAGAGGGGAATGCCAGTCTCCTCTTCCTGTGAACCCAAAATTTTGATTTAACCTGGTAGTAATGGAGAGAGAACTACCCTTCCTCCAGAGGGCAAGAAGATATTGTCCACTTCCTAGAATCCCAAACTCCTCCCGGGACTGATGTCTCTTGACCTCCCTCTCTTCCTACCCTCACCACCCCATGGTGGTGAAGGCAGGTGGTGGTTAATGGTAGAAAGGTTTTTCTTTCACCAATTCAAAAGCCCTTTGTGGGAATGAAACTGGCTTCAGTATGGCTCTTTACAGTGTGAAGTATTTAGTGTCTCTTCACTTCTCAGCTTTGGGCCTCCGTGTTCATGCCTGCTGTGTGCTCCAAATCTAGGATTACTCACTTGTAACCACATTGCATTACTCAGGCTATTTGTGGGCTGGGCACTGTCTTTTTTTTTTTTTTTTAAGATTTTATTTATTTATTTGACAGAGAGAGAGAGAGAGAGCACGAGAGCAGGGACACAAGTAGGGGGAGTGGGAGAGGGAGAAGCAGGCCTCCCGCTGAGCAGGGAGCCTGATGTGGGACTCGATCCCAGGACCCTGGGATCACGACCTGAGCTGAAGGCAGACGCTTAACGACTGAGCCACCCAGGTGCCCTGGGCACTGTCTTAATACATTCCTTCCATACACTGCTGTGAGGGAGAGTGAAGGCAGAGCGTTCTTTCAGGATGTGGAGTCTTCTGTGAGGTGTCCTCTAAGGCCCTGGAAGCAGGGTCATCTGCTAAAGAATAAGCTTTAAAAAGTTGACGCACACTGAAGCAGAGATAAAAAATAAAAGTCACTTTAAAGAAACCGAATGTTCGGTGCCTGGGTGGCTCGGTTGGTTAAGCGACTGCCTTCAGCTCAGGTCATGATCGTGGAGTCCCACATCGGGCTCCCTGCTCGGCAGGGAGTCTGCTTCTCCCTCTGACCTTCCCCCCCTCATGTGCTCTCTCTCTCTCATTTTCTCTCTCTCAAATAAATAAATAAAATCTTTAAAAAAAATAAACCAAATGTTGCTCAGGCAGTTAGGACTAGACTTTAATCTGATTGACTGTACTGACTTGTTTAGAGAACAGACAGGGGAAGTAGAGATGGTCAGCCATGGACTCATAAAAAAGGAGATAGATACAAATGCAAACGGTGTCCAATTAAGGATGGGTCACAGAAAAAAGAGATTAGGAGTGGATTTTAAGTATTTTTGAGTCAATGGCAAAGCCAGTCTTAAGGTGGCATGGGTGAAGTTCATTGGTAGTTTCATGGCCTTGGCATATCTCCTGTTGGGAAGACCATCCTATCAAAAAATAGATACATAATGTTATCTTAACCTGATGAGAAGAAGAGCTTGAAAGAACTGTGTTTCTAATTTTCTTCCCAATTCCATGTTTACCAATCAATGTTCTGAGGATGACATGACTTCCCATGTGGTTAACCTAGAGGGTGAGTCATGTAGACTTCAAAGGCTGTGGTCCCTTTTGTAGTATAAATAGTAAAGGGGCATTCTGATTTTATGCATCATAAACTTGGTGAGTGTAGTGCAACCCTCAGAGATGGACTTGTTCTTAGCAAGCTGATGAAAGAAGTCTGCGGAGCCCATGAGCCAGGCACCAAACTGTTGTATGGTAAGAGTCCCCAGGCTAGTAAGTGCTGTCCTCTGAGGCCTCTCGGGAGAAGTTACTTACCTTCCTTTACTCAACATCTACCACCCACCCCAGTCTACCTTTTTTGAACACAACCGTGTTTTTGTATATAGAATAGTAGAAGGAACATGGGTTTTGACATCACAAGACCTGGATATGAATTCATCTTTTCTACTTCGTAACTGAATAACTTGAAACAAGTCAACTAACCTCTCTGCACCTCAGTTTCCCCAGTGGTAAACTGGAGGGATAGTGTATACAAGACACATACTACCATCCCTGAAAAACAGCTGATACTCGGGAAACTCTTATTACAAATGTTGACAAGTGAGAAGGAGATTAACCTCAGGATCACACTCCATTGAACTCACTCCTTTCCCTCCAAGCGGTAAGGAAAAAATATCAGATGCTGTTCTATTAACATTCCTTTTACCTCCTACTCCACTCTTTCCTACTCTTTACCTAGTGAGAAAAAGGCTGGAAACCCAGCCTTTTGCTGTATTTACTTTTCTCTTTTCCATTCTTTAGACTATGAACTCTTTGAGGAAAGAGTCTTTCATTGTGTCTTCTCATTGTCTAGCACAAATGGGAGCCACGAATGGGAGTCCATATAAAATTTTACATTTCTTAGCAGCTACACTAAAACAGATGAAATTAGTTTTAGTATTATATTTTATTTAACCCCATATAATCAAAATATTATCATTATAACATATATCAATATAAAAATAATGAAGGTGATATTTCCTGTTTTTGTACTAAGTCTTTATTTTTTTTCAAAGATTTTATTTATTTATTAGAAAGAGACACAGCAAGAGAGGGAACAAAAGCAGGGGGAGTGGGAGAGGGAGAAGCAGGCTTCCCGCGGAGCAGGGAGCCCGATGCAGGGCTCAATCCCAGGACCCTGGGATCATGACTTGAGCCGAAGGCAGACGCTTAACGACTGAGCCACCCAGGCGCCCCTGTACTAAGTCTTTAAAATGTGGTATGTGTTTTACACTTATATCTCATCTCACTTTGCACTAGCCACCTTTCAAGTACTCAAGAGCCACATGTAACTAATGCTTGTCATTGGACAGCAGGGGTCTAGCACAATCCCTGCCACAGAGTTAAGTAAAACATAAATGTTCAATGGATGAACTTATAATACAAAATGTTATCATTACGTCTTCCTGCCTCTTAAGAAACTTGTTCCTTTCAAAGTAGGGCAGAACAATAAACTATATTTTGCCTTTGATGTATAGCATCTATAGTGCATGACCAACATGACTTAGCATTAAATTTAGAAACTATAATAAAACAAAGATCTTAATATGCACATTCTAGTATGACATTGACTCCACTGTGCTTGTGTAAAATTGTGGCTCAAAAAACTTGCAGCCCCTTCAAAAATAAATATATGTATATTTTGTCCTCATTTGCATGGGCCATAGCTAATATTTCCGTAGCCTGGTATTATCTGCTATTATATTCCACAGAATCTCAGAGGCTTGTTCTTAAAAATTCAATTGAGATGCTCTACATCTAATTATTAACCCATTTCATTGTTCATTGCTTAGCTTCCCAGTACCATGTTCACTTTGCTTAACTGAAGATTAATTTGATCAAAAAGACAATCTGTGCCTTGTGGGACTTTATTTTTGTTCAAGATGATCATCCCCACAGCTATCTGGCTATCATTTCCTACTATGAACTCCTGGAGTTGGTACCATTTGCTATCCCTTTCTAAGGACAAAGCTGTATCTACTTTCTTGTGTTTGTCCTCAATGCCTTTCAGTACATTCTAATATGCCAAGAATGTTTAATTCCCCCCTCACAATTGCTGATGATCACAACCAGGCAATTTTCCTCTCTCTTTATCACCAGTTACTTTATGAGAGTCTGAAATGGGCAATAATACTACGGAGTGATAACCATTGAGTGGTCTGTTCCCATGAGTAGCTAATGCCACCACCTCACAGCGGTTCCACTGCCAGTATATTTTGCCACTTTGCTGCTGAGAATGTCCTTACTAGGTTAGTATCTATGGTGGATAATAAATTTCCTATTACGGTAGTTGTGTGATGCACAGAATCATCAATGGCCTCTTATCAACAGCATTCCTGGGTCTCAATAAAACAGAGGGAGAGAGATATAAACAACTCTGAATCTCTCACGGTTCCCCCATCAAAGCTAAATTTTACAGTTTCTCGATCTGAGGAGGAGATGAGGTAGAGTCTAATTTAAAGCCATAATTGTCCTCCTTTGGATTCTCACGGTGTTCCAGTGATTTCCTCCAACTTGCTCCTCTCTATTTTCTGGGGGAGCTAGGCAGTTTATATCCTATGGATTTGCTGTACCAACAATTATGGGGCCCCTTCCTTCTTTCAACAATTTGGCACCTACCACATAATCTAGCTCAGAAGATACACTGGGGCCAGATGGAGCCCCTTCCTTCAGAGTGCATGAGCTAGTAAAACTCCTAGAATCAGGATCAATTTCCCTGCTCAGGCAAGGCCCCTTACTGTCCTCACTGGTGTGTCTAACCCCAAACTATCTTGTTTCCAGCTTACTTAGGAAGAATTGTCCCAATAGCAGTCTCTTAAAAAGTCAAGGTAGTTTTGAATAGAGGTATTAGGCATTTACAAATCGGGTGTTTAGAATACTTACACATTTACAAATTCTGAGTGACATCCTGCTCAAACTTGTCATGCAGGCGCGTTTGGCTGCTCTGGAAATTAGAAGACGTTAAGATTGAATTCAAATAAAGTATTGCAGAAATCTCACAGGTGAAGCCCAGCTCTGTTGCTAGGCAACCTGACAGACTCGTAAAGTGGGGACCAACTTGCCTCCCACACTTGACCATCTCTCCCCAGTGGTGGGACGCGGAGACCTCATTGGCTCCCGTCTCCTCTCACTAAACTCCAATTGGTCGGAGAACCTCTCACTCCGTTCCCGTTGGCTCTCGCTGTCTCTCGCCGCTCTGTAATTGGCAGGCCGGCTCTCGGGCCACCCCACGTCACTCTCTCACCCCACTTCCTCGGCCCTCCAACTTTGTCCCCGCCCCTTCCCCCGCCCTTCCAGCCACGAGGGAAAACCCTAGCAAGAGTCCGCCTCTAGTTTTCTTCGGATTGGTAGAAGCCGGACCAGGGGGCGGGCGCTGCCGGACTACTCTGCGGGCCGCGATTGGCTGCTGGAACCCCTGTGCAGCCTCCCACCGACTCCCGGCCGTGCCGGAGTCGGGTGGGTCGGCAGCTATAAAGCTGGTGGCGGAGGGGAGGCGCCGCGTATTGGCCTTTCGTGGCTCACTCTTTTCCACGGCCACCGCCCGGTCACATTTGGGTGAGTGCCCCGCGAGGAGGAGAGCTGGGCTGCTGCGGCGCCGGGCGGGGTGAAGCCTGGGCGGAGGCGGTGTCCTTGACTAGGCCCGAAGGAGCTGCAGCTCCGTCCGGGTGGGGCGGACGCGTGGACCCGGCCCGGGAAGAGGGGGGCGCCGCGAACAGGGCCGTGCGGGGCCTCCCCTGCCAGGGGCCTGCGGCCGACTGCGGCGGATTTGACGAGGGGCTGCGGAGTGGCGGGGGGGAGAAGGCGAAAGGGCGTTGAGGGCTAGGGTTCTAGTGACATAGTCAGCCAGGGGCTGGAGGTGCCAGGGACGTGGCTGTGATCTCCTTGAGGGGTTTGGGGCTGGGGAGGCGCATCAGGAGGGGACGAGGAAGGAGCTGCGCTGCCTGGGCGTTCCCAGAGCTTTGGGTTAGGGGTGGACGCCGAGGGATGGGGAAGATCACGCCTAATTAGATGGAGGCTTGTAGGTTGGCAGGGGGTGTGTCCTCTTGCAGCCACATCTAGAGAGTTGCTGGGAGAAAGGGAGGGGGCAAGCATAACTTTTCTTCCCCAGCTCAGGTTCAAGAAAGCATCAAAACCGTGATTTAACCTGACTGAATACTTGGGCTGTTGACTGCTTCATATCTCACAGATTCCTGCCTCCCACCTTCCCGCCTCCATATTTTTTATGCCCATATTAAGGAAGAAATGGGTTTCCTTGGTGTTCTGAAATCCCGTACCCCTCCCTCCTGCTAAGAGCTTCAGGGTCAGCCTGACCTGATATGATGTAATGGGCAGGCACCCAGAGGGCCTTCACACACAGTGGGGTTTTGGGTTAAGCCAAGTATAAGGTGTCTTTGAAAAACGTGTGTCTTTCTTTGACCAGTGGTAGAGAAAAGGATTACTCTGACCTACCCTGGAGGAGGGATTTGGACAACAGGTAATGAGGTTGTCTCTGCTTGTCATGTTTGCCCTGTGGCCTTGGCCTTAGACCATCCCAGGCTTCTTTGACTGCCCACCTCTGCCGCAGCTCCTTTCAGCGGCTGATGTTCTTGTCAGCCTGCTGCAGTAGGATGATGTGCTCTGGCTGCTGCTGAGTACCATTTGCTCCATCACACTGATGAATTGTGAAAAACAATGCCAAGATAAAGGACGAAATTAAGACAAATGGAAGTGTTCGTATAGTTAACAGGTTTTTCCTTCTGAGATGGAGTTTGGACTTCCATTGTGCAGATTCTGTTAGAGTCAGATTGAAAGTCCTTAGCATGGATCTGTCCAAATGGTTCTTTGTATCTTGAGACCTCTAAGCAATTTGTTTTCTTTCTTTGAGCAAAACTTTGTTTTTTAAGATTTCATTTATTTTTGTAAGGGTAAGGAGGGCAGGGATAGCGTGTTTTATGAGAGAGAAGAAACACTTTATTTTCTGGTGTTTAACCTTTGTAGGTCTCTTTCTCCTAAATTAGTAGGTTTGCCCTTTATTCAGTTCTAGTGTAATCAGTAACCCCAGTTCGTAGGAAGATGTTTCCAATGGGGAGAAATTATGGGATATTTTGTTTGGGACCATAGAAGGCCATGTCATCTGCTGGCTATTTCTGAGCCTTGCTTTTGATTTTGTTTTCTTCTTACATATTCCTCCAGAGTGCTTTTACATCTTTCTCTTAACTGCAGGATGGACTTTAAGATATTTTTTTTAAGATTTTATTTATTTCAGAGAGAGAGAGAGAGCACGAGTGTGGCAGAGGGAGAAACAGGCTCTCTGTTGAGCAGGGAGCCCGACGCGGGGCTCGATCCAGGGCCTCTGGGGTCATGACCTGAGCCAGAGGCAGACGCTCGACCGACTGAGCCACCCAGGTGCCCCAGACTTTAAGATTTGTTGATTGAGATTATAGATAGCTATTTCCTCAGTGCCCTAGAATTATTTAAAACCATAAAGCAGTGGAACTGCATGAGGGGAGATATAGTTGAGGTTCTGGTTTGAGGAATTTGATGGGCTATGTATCGAAATCTATAGTTCCATGTGCAAAAGAGCAGAGGCTTATAATTTTATGTTGGGTTACTAACAAACCAAATATCATAGAAGGGTGTAATTTTTATTTTTAAGATTTATTTATTTATTTTAGGGGGGTTGCAGAAGGAGAGGGAGCGAGAATCTCAAGCAGACTCTCCTGCCGAGCATGGAGCCCTCAGTGGGGCTTGATCTCACAACCCTGAGATCATGACCTGAGCAGAAACCAAGAGTCAGACACTTAACCAACTGAGCCTGTGTGATATTTTATGTCTCTCAAGATGGTGGTACAGATTGAGAAGGTTGAAAAACATGTTACCCAATCGAATGAGAGTATAGTAGGACTCAACTCAAATCTATTCTTTCTGAGACATCTTGATATGTGCTGATGCTCACTTGCTGTCTGTCAACTGAGTGTAGTTAGAGCAGTAGAGGAGAAGCTAATTTTTCAAAGCCTTCATCTTTGCAAGTCTTGTGATTGGGGATGTGTGCCTATGGAAATGATGGTAAGAACAGCAAATGTTGTCTTATTCCATTTGGATCTCTTACATTTTTCAGTAGAAAGCCAATTTGCTTAAACACTTTCTGAGCACTGTTTGGTGCAGCAGCTCATTTAAAAAGTGATAGCAAAAAGAACTTACTAATGAGGGCTGCTACAAGTACTCGAATCTAAAAGATTTGTCTTCTATGATAACTCCAAATTTGGCCCCTCAAAAAAATGGCAGTTGAATGCCCGGTACTCCCAAGATCTCAAAGGGATTTCAAAAAAATCAAAATACAGCCCCTCTCCCATCAGGAGTCTAGGAATCAAGTGTGGCTAGGAAGACTGCCCATAACTAGTTTTCTTTGAGAGTAAACGATGAGGACTTTGTGTGAATGACTTATACCTGCTGTAGAAGTGCGGGGCCCTGATTAGAAACTTGAGGAAACCTTCTTGGAAGAGGTAGCTTAGAACAGGACCTTGAAGTAGGAGTAGAATTTATAAGCAGCCCGGGAACTCTGGGGAGAGCCAGGAATGTCTGTTTTTTACTGAGAGAACTAGACCGGAGTGTACGGGCATGCGCAAAGCCTTACCAGTAGTTGTACTTGCTTGTTCCTAAGGAGGAAAGGTTGCCAGCTTTTTCTCATTAAAAAGGATGTCCTGGATTTCTCTCCTGTTAATAGTGAAAAATATCAGCAGGTAACTGCTTCTGGGTCGCCATGTACCTAAAGGTGTGCTTGATGCACTTCTCTGACTACTTGTTTGAATCAAGGCTGAGGAGAGATCCAGAAGAAGGAATTCAGAACTCTGAGTCAACCCCAGGAGAAAGCATCATTGCATGAACCGGGCTGGTGGGGCCTAGCAGTCTCCGCATTCTTCAGTGTTTATCTTTGCCAAAGCAGGAATCCCTATCCTGTGGCTCCAGAGGCTCCAAACATGCTTTGTGGTCACCTGCCCAGTCGCTTGCGATTCATTACCTGCTTCCTGCCCTGGCCCCCTGCCCTCCATCCAGTGCTCTGAAAAGACCTTCTGTTAGAAAGAAACTGATGCCCTGGGGGAGACGGTGGCAGCGCTGTTTCAGTCAGGATAGAGAACCCTCCTAGCAGTTGCAGAAGAGGAGGGAAAGCCTCCCCGCTTTCTAATGGCCTATTTCCAAGAGTGGCATTTACCGCCTCCATTTCCATCCCTGGTCTCCAGGCCTCTCTTTCTCCCGAGAGCTTAACTATGCAGCAGTCTTCTGTGAATCTTCTTTTCTTCACTTTCTTTCTTCTTTGCTCTAAGGTCCTCCCCTCTCTCTCTCCTCCTCTTGCCCCCCCTTCCCTCTCTCTTGCCCCTCCTCCCCTTCTCCCCCTCCCCTCCTCTTCTCTTGGCCCGGCTCTCCCCAGTTGAAATAATCAAAATTGAAAGAGGGAATACTGGCAGTTCTGGAGAAATTTCCTTGATGAAAATAGCGTCAAATGCATATACCTACATGGTTTCAAGAAGAAATATTACTAAGTTATTTAGTCTCACCATGGAGGGGGAATCATGTTTTCCCCTCACCAGTGAGAGCCAGTCCCGGTGGTCTGCTTAATTTGCAAGTTACAAAAGCGTAATTCGAGATAATAAAGAACAAAATAAAGGTTATTTTCTCAAAGTATATGTATAATTCTGTAATCAAAGAGGTTTCTTGGAATGTAGAAGTTTTTATCTTTTCCTACAAAACTCAGGGTTTATTTATTTGGGGGGCAGGGTCAACTTAATGAAGTAAGGAACTGAATCTGTAAAGAGCTCTTAAATGATCTAATCATGTAAAAGAAAGCTTACTAAATTATTTACTAAAAGTAATTCAGAGTACTGAATATAGTCTCTGGTTAATCAGGCAAGGGCAGAAGCTAAATTTGCCAGCAGTTAAGTAGAGAGCAAAGGTAATTGTGTTTTCATAAAGCATAGAAACTGTTGTCTCAAGTAACAATCCTTCAGAACAGATGGACTGAAGAAAATGCTCCAGTGTCACTTTCCTTTTTTATTTCCACATAATTTAAGTGATGCGAAAGCTTAATGCTCTTTTTTTTTTTTAAGATTTTATTTATTTGACAGAGAGACAGCGAGAGAGGGAACACAAGCAGGGGGAGTGGGAGAGGGAGAAGCAGGCTTCCCGCGGGGCAGGGAGCCCAGCACGGGGCTTGATCCCAGGACCCTGGGATCATGACCTGAGCTGAAGGCAGAGCTTAACGACTGAGCCACCCAAGCACCCCGCTTAATGCTCTTTTATCTTGCTATCACATGCTTATCTTTTTAATACAAGCACTGTAGGGAAAACCACTTTTAAAAGGATGGGGAGGGTGGAGGTAGACATGTTGAAAAGTAGGAGCATAAGATTTAAATAAATGAGGGTAATTGGGTCTTGCTACAGAGATGCGTGTTTTGTTGAAAAATACTAAGAACTAGGATAATGATGTATTGGTACTTTATATTACAAAGTGTAATTCACATATTTTATCTTCTCAACCATTTGGGAGGGCAGTTTAACTCCATTTTATAGATGAGAAAACTGGAGCTCAGAGAGGCACACATTGCTAAAGCCACAAACTCCTAAGGGTAGAGCAAGCTCTTGTTTCGTTTTGTTTTGTTTTTTTTTTTTGTTAAAGATTTTATTTATTTGAGAGAAAGAGAGCATGAGTGGGGCAGAGGGAGAAGCAGACTCCCCACCGAGGACCCCGGGGATCATTGACTGAGCCACCCAGGTGCCCCTAGAGCAAACCCTTGAATGTGGGAGTCTCATTACTCCAGAGCTTGCTAGTCCAGTACAACTTATTTATATTCCTTTCCTTCAGTTCTTAATAATTCAAATTTAGTAAAGACAACTAATAACTCCCCTAGCATCACAGTTGGTTTCAAGCCTGAATCAGTGATATGAACCTTGTATGTCAGTTCATTCATTACCAGGACTGAACCTCCCACTCTAAGCACTCATGAAATTAGGGGGAAAAAGTTTTAAAGCTTTAAGTACCATTTTTCTAAGCAAAATCAAATTCTGTTCTATGCATTGTAATGGGAAAAAGAAATGTTTATTTTAACTTATTTTGAATTGGAGTCATTATTTGAATTTGTGCGGTGATTTATGACTTTAAAAGAAGTTCTTATTTGAAATTCCTAGTGCCTGAAGGAGGAAACAGAGTGACAGACCTGGAGACTGCAGTTCTTTATTCCTCACACAGGTATGGCATCCTGTCATGCTGCTAAAGAAAGCCTTCCTCTCTAATGGAAGGGGGAAATTTAATTTTTATCCCTGGGCAAATACCCACTTGTGTGCCCCACACATTCTTAAAACCCATTACAGAGTTATGTTTCTTTAAATATTAGTTAATGCCATCGTGCTTTGGGAGACTGTCCAATTTTTGTGATGATTAGACTAATGTTTGAAATCTAGAAACTAATTTTTTAAACTTTTTAAAGAAAATTTTAAAAGAAAGTTTACACATTTTATTATAAATACAGAGTCCCCATTATCCTTAGATTTTTTTTTTTTTTATTGTGGATACAATGCTCTGAAAAATAGTGAAGTACCTTTTTATCAGCAAAAAGTTATGCAGGTAGTTTTTTAAACTGTCAGATTTTTAAACTATATTCTATTTAGAATTTTTTTTGTGATATTTAGTGAATTGACTGGAATACCCCATTGTGTATGGAGTTAACGCCATAATGTGAACATCTCAGATCTTCAGCTGGCCTTTTTCTTATTGTATCTGGCCTACTTCAGAGAGCATTTGAGAGGACAGCATAAGAGCCTACACTTAATAGGATGGTTAAAAGTAGAGATTACAGATCACGAACTATATCAAACTTTTTGTTGTTTGAAATGCCATGGAAACAATTACTTCCCGGTATTAATTTTCCATTCTTTTCCTACTTAATCTTACTCCTCCTTAATTTCAACCAAAAACTATTTCAAATTGGACAGCTTTTTATCAGGAATATAATGAGAACATCTTGGGCGTCAAAACCCCTCAGAGAATGAGCAATATCGACTGAATTAGATAATGTAAACATTTTTTCCACACTAAGATCAGAGTCATGATTCACTTTCAGCTCGATGTGTGTGGGTTAGTTAGCTACGTTTTTTTCCCCCAAATGAAATAAGGCACTTATTTAACCTCTCAGAGGTTTAAGCATAACAGAGTTATGCCTTATTTCTTAAGTACAATAATATAAGAACTGATCAGAGCTAGTCAGATTATGGTAAATATGGATTAATTCTGGAATCAAAGCCTTGCATTGTGGCTTTTAATAAACTGGTTTATATGTTCAGGAAGATTGTATATACTTGTCCATTTTATTTCCAAAAGCATTGCAAGCTGCTGGGCAAGGCAGAGAAAATCACACTGTCCTCAGTGTGTTTGGAGCAGTTTGAAGAGTGGAAGGAGTCCGAAGGGATAACCCTGTGGGAAAAGCTGGGAAGGTGGCTAATCCCCCTGCTTCTGGTTTGGCGACTTAGAGGGTAGCATATAGGAGGGGTTCCTCTTACAAGGATATGGACTGGTCTTTGGTTTTGGACACTAGTTGTAGAGCTCTTTTCTATGGATTATGCAGAGGACTTAATCTTGTTTTACTATAAAATTAGAATCTGCCTCCTGACATTTTAGTTCCTTTATGTCTTTATTTCAAGGTCGGTATAGCACAGTTTAGATTACCATAAACAGATAGGTTTTCGTGGAAGATGGGAAAGGGTAGAACAGAGTAAAGAGGTGATTCTCTATTCACTTAGCTGATTGGACAGTGAGCCTGCGAAGTCATAAACCAGCTGAGGCTAGAAATCTGGGAGCCATCCTAAACACTTCCTCCTTTTGCTGGCTTCTAGTCAATCACAATTTCTGCCAGTTTTTTGCTTCCATAGCTTTTGAAGCTGTCCCTTCTTCCCCCTCACGTCATAATTGCTCTAGTACATGACCTGTCTTATCTGGACTGCTCTATCTGCCCCCTCACCCAAACCCGTTCTCCACACGGTACCAGTGATTGTGCAAAATGGTGACTCTCAAGCTTTTTTGACTATGACCCTCAGTAAGAAATGTGAACATCTCGGATCTTCAGCTGGCCTTTTTCTTACTGTATCTGGCCTACTTCAGAGAGCATTTGAGAGGACAGCATAAGAGCCTACACTTAATAGGATGGTTAAAAGTAGAGACTTTTAACTTTATATCGCAACCTAGGATAGGTGTGAATGATCTAAACATTTTTCATGGAAAAATTCTTAAAGTTACTGTGTCCCGTGCAATTTGATGTTTTCTGTTCTTTTCTACTATGTTTTAAAAGATGTTCGCCATCCACTAAATTGATTCCAGAGTTGGAAAAACATTGACCCGCACACGAATATGACCATGTTACTCCTGTCTGAAACCCTTGATGGCTTCTTACTGTCTTCATGAAGCCATCGAAGCCCCTTGACAGCAGCGCACTAGAGCCGTTGTGACCTGACTCGGGTCTAGTTCTCTTGACCTGCTTGCCTGCTCTACTCACTGGGTCTCACATTTCACTTCAGGAAATCAGTAAAACTTTTCATAGCTCTTTGTACTCTGCCTTTTTGTATGTTGTCCACCTGTTGAAAATCTCCTACCACTGTTTGCTTCTGCAGAGCTTTACTGATTACTCCTTACTCATTCTGAAGACTCAAGGCAGCACCAAGAAGCCTTTCTTCCCACCCCTTCCCTTTCCTCCAGGCTGGGTTAGGTAGTTCTCATAACAATGTGACTGTCTCTGTTGTTTTACTTGTTTATTATTAGGTGTTTGTATCCTACACACGGAGATGGTGACTATTTGAAAGGGGAAGGGTTATCGCCTATGAAACTTATCCCAAATGTTTGGCATGTAACATGTTGTCATTGTTTGAATAAATGAAAAAACATAAATAAGATTCTTATATTTAGTAGGAAGATTCAGTGGTATCCCTTGGGAGCTTTAACTTAGATTTTGTGATTATATTTCTAGGTGCTTATTTTTTAGGTTTTAATATACTTATAACTTTTTAAAAAATATTTTATTTATTTGTCAGAGAGAGAGGGAAAGAGCACAAGCAGGGGGAGCAGCAGGCAGAGGGAGAAGCAGGCTCCCCGCTGAGCCAGGAGCCCGATATGGGACTCGATCCCAGGACCCTGGGATCATGACCGGAGCTGAAGGTAGACGCCTAACCGACTGAGCCACCCCGGCATCCCAGGACACTTATGACTTGATGACCTATGAGCTAAGGGTAGATTACATGATTTAAGGATAACCTCTCTGCTTTAGATGTTCTCTCAAGATTTCAATAGTTAACAACTCACCAAGGCAGTAGTCTGTAATTTCATTATACCTAATACTATACCAGAGTTTGCACAAATGATATAAATATAGGATTTGACTTTTCATTTTTAGGAGTCAAAGTCGTAGTTGGTAAATGCTAAAGAACATTGGTGAACCAATAGGACCCAGGTAACTCTCCTAAGCCAAGACCTTTAGGTGAATGAAGACCTGAAATTCTGTCATGGAAGGTGCACCTTCCAGTTAATGCAATGCCTAAAACGGAAATTGAGTTGTAGAAGTTTAAATGGGGAAACAAATTCTTTCTCTAAAACTAATGGGCTGTGCCATTCTTCGAAGCCTGACACCTTGGTACTTCGGACTCCTGTGCTACCTAGGGCCGGGTAGACTGCCCATGGAACTGCTCACAGGAGAGAGAAGATGGGAGACGAGGCTGGCTTGTTTTTGTCAGTGGCGGTAGCGGGAAGGGCAGGGGAGGCGGGTTGAGGCTCCAGCTCCACAGCAGAGGTCCTGGTCCTAGAAGCTCCGGAAGCTTCTGTGGGAGTGTGAGCTCTCGGGGTCTAAAGAGCCCCCTTCCCCCCTTGACTCCTCTGGCCCTGCCAACAAGTTTGTAACCAGTTCCCTGTATTAAATTCTCCCCTGTTTGAAGTATCTAGAATGACTTCTCTTTTCCCGATGAATACAGTCTCTAAAGAAATTGAGGAGGCTCTGATAGGTTATGTGACTTGCCCATACGCACACAGCAATGCTCTTGAGTGGCTCGCACATTTATTTTACTGTTAGCAAATAAATCTAGACACTCCTGAAAGTATTTACAGTGTGGCAACAGTCTTTTTTAGTGCCCTTTTTAAAAAAGAGGGGGGTGGTTTTAAGAGGTGTTACCTAGATGCCACACAAATAATATGTGGATTACCAGTTTTCAAATGTGAATCAGAGTTTTTTTTTTTTCCCCCTGATTTAGAAGCTAAGTGATACCTTGTGGTTCTATGATCATTTATTGCCTATAGACTAGCTGTAGAAAGTATAGGATATTTGTATATGACCCTGTGTTGTGTCCTAGAACTTACTTTTGCTTAAAATTTTCATCATTTGAGTTGTGGGGGGCTTCTTTATAACAGGGGTTTGTAGAGATTTACTTGGTAGACTTCTGTAGTGTGGCTTTTCTACTTGCTGAAATTGTTTAGATCATTGAAGAATGCAATATATTTATGATGAATGACTGACTGACCGATTTAAACTTTCTTGGGTGGCCAGGAATAGATCAGGTACTTGGATTCTGATTTGTGGACCATATTACTAAATTGTCATTGTATTTTATCTTGCAGTGTTTTACAATAGAAGAGTCTTATTTGAGTTTTCTTTACCTTTAATAATCCTGTCTTAAATCTAAAGAGACCTAGGTGGGGTTTTTGTTTGTTTGTTTGTTTTAAAAGATTTTATTTTTAAGTACTCTCTCCACCCAATGTGGGCTTGAACTCAAAACCCTGAGATCAAGGGTCACATGTTCCACTGACTGAGCCAGCCAGGCGCCCCTGAAGAGGTCTAGTTTTTAAAAAGTGCAAATCTTTCTAAAAGATGGTAATTTTAAATAGTAATATTCCATTCATACTGTAATTGCTACTTTCACATATTAAAATTGCCCCTAATATAGTCAGTGGTATTGTAATAGCATTATATGATGACAGATGGTAGCTACACTTACCGTGAGCATAGCATAATGCATGGAGTCGTCAAATAAAATATGTTGTACACCTGAAAGAAATGTAACATTGTGTGTCAACTATACTTCGATTAAGAAAAATAATAATAAAATAACATCATCCTAAACAAAATATACTAAACTTAGAAACTAAATTAACGTTTCAGGCTGCAGTTGAACTTTAAATGTTGATTTCTCAAGTTTGACGATCTGGAATTTATAACCTAAAACAGTGTTTTCTTCTGTTTTTCTTTCTAAAGCTCTTTCACCATGCCTGGGTCACTTCCTTTGAATGCAGAAGCCTGCTGGCCAAAAGATGTGGGAATTGTTGCCCTTGAGATCTATTTTCCTTCTCAATATGTTGATCAAGCAGAGTTGGAAAAATACGATGGTGTAGATGCTGGAAAGTATACTATTGGCTTGGGCCAGGCCAAGATGGGCTTCTGCACAGATAGAGAAGATATCAACTCTCTTTGCCTGACTGTGGTTCAGAATCTTATGGAGAGACATAGCCTTTCGTACAATTGCATTGGGCGTTTAGAAGTTGGAACAGAGACAATCATCGACAAATCAAAGTCCGTGAAGACTAATTTGATGCAGCTCTTTGAGGAGTCTGGGAACACAGATATAGAAGGAATAGATACAACTAATGCATGCTATGGAGGCACAGCTGCTGTCTTCAATGCTGTTAATTGGGTTGAATCCAGCTCTTGGGATGGTATGTTACATGTTACTCCAAAGAAACTCTCCCTGAGGATACATAGGCCCCAATGACCTCTCAGTGAATGCCCCATGCAGACTTACCAGTTATGCTTGTTTGAGTATGGTCAGAAATGTAGCTCTTTCAACTTATCTGAATTATAAACGGGCTATCTTTATCACATAGGACAAAATTATAAAAATTTAGAATTTTTTTTGCTTTGCCAAAAATGAGAAAGCATATTCTAGGAAAATAGAAGACTTCAGTGTATATATGTATGATACTTACAGTGGTGATTGCCTTCTTGTGTATTAACAAAAATCCTTTTCAGGACGGTATGCCCTGGTAGTTGCGGGAGATATTGCTGTATATGCCACAGGAAATGCTAGACCTACAGGTGGAGTGGGAGCTGTTGCTCTGCTGATTGGGCCAAATGCTCCTTTAATTTTTGACCGAGGTGAGTGTTCGGGAGAGCATTTCTTTTTTTTATTAGCAATGTATGCTGAGGAAGTTGAAAATACACATAGAAGCTAGTACTTACTGAGTGTTCATTAAATGCAGGTACTACCTGCTCAGTGCTTTATATGTGCTAGCATATTTGGTCTTTATAGCAACTTTATGAGCTAAGTAATGTCATTCTCATCTTACAGAGCAGTAAAATGGGTTTGAGTAATAAAGAGTAACTTGCCCACAGTCACTCATTAGTGACAAGTTTAATTTGTTTTCAGTTCAGTAGAGCAATTGTGATCTCCCAGTTAGAGATAGGAAACTTGTATAAAATGTTGTATATCAAAGGAGTCTTAGGCCTGTCCATGGATATTGTTATGTTTCATTTCAATTACATGTCGGTTTCACCTTGTGATTTCCGTGCTGCAAGTGGCAAGAGTTGACTAGATAGTTTAGGAATGTCCCCAGATAATGCAATCTGCTGACTAACATACAGTCATCAAGGAGCAGAAATAATGTCATCTTCCTTTTTTGTTCTAATAGGACTTCGTGGGACACATATGCAACACGCCTATGACTTTTACAAGCCTGATATGCTTTCGGAATATCCTATAGTAGATGGGAAACTCTCCATACAGTGCTACCTCAGTGCACTAGACCGCTGCTATTCCGTCTACCGCAAAAAGATCCGTGCCCAGTGGCAGAAGGGTGGGTTTCATCCATGTGCCTTGGTTTGGGTATCTGTTGAGGGGGCAGTGTGGTGTGCTGAGTGTCTTTAGTGAGATAATACTTTGTGGGCATCCTTCATTAGTGTCCTCAAACTATTTCTTCCTCACCCACCAGATTGCCTTTCCCCACAGATTCGGGGAATGTGTAATTTAGGGATACAGGGAAGCTTTGGAAATGAGGTATATCTATGCAAAAACGCTTATTTAAACTTACCCCCAGTAAAAAAAAAAAAAAAAAACTAGGGTGAAAGAAAGTAACTTGAATTATTTTCATCTTTCGAGGGAGGTACCTGTACAAGGCTTTAGTTTGCAGCTGTGATCCAGAGCAAACTCTAGTGAAAATAAATTACTGAAATGACCCCTTTCCTCCCACAGATTGTTTGCATTTGACCTGTGAATTAATACTTGCTTTTCCAGTGTCCTCATTAATCTCTGTCTTTAACCCTGAAAAAGTTCTTGAGATACTCAAAAGGACAGCATTTGAATTAGTGCCATTAAAACACACAGTATCATATAAATTAGGCTTTTTCCATAGACCAACTTTGCTTTATAGAGGTTGTAAGAGAGGGTTAAAAAAAGTAGTGAATAATGTAATAAGATTCATAGTGGCCCTGGAGAAGAAGCATTCTTGCAGCATGTAAAATGTCACACTGTTTGCCAGTATTGAACAGGACAGTGATTTTCTGACGTTATCAGGCCCCACAGTGAGAAGTACACTCTACCTTGTCTGTACGTGCTCAACTCACCCAAAAATACCATGAAAACATTTACCATGCCACAAGTTACGCAGTTTGCTGTTTTCTACCCTATTCTATTTCATTTAAAAAAATACCCGAAGATTTAAAAAAAAAACTGGCCCCAACCCACTAACTGAATTACAGACTCTTAAGACTCTAAAGTTTGAAAACAGTGATGTTCTGTCCCTGGATGTCTTTTTGATATGCATTTTAAGCCCTAGAGGTATTTCATTATACAGTATATTTTTGTTGCTGTTTAAAGACAGAAGAACATCCTAGCCTTGTTCTAAAATCAGACTTCAAAAGTTAGTGTTTTAAATGAATTTCATAATTTCTTTGGGTTTCTCTTTCAGAGGGAAATGATAAAGATTTTACCTTGAATGATTTTGGTTTCATGATCTTCCATTCGCCCTACTGTAAGCTGGTTCAGAAATCTCTAGCTCGGATGTTGCTGAATGACTTCCTTAATGACCAGAACAGAGATAAAAATAGTGTCTATAGTGGCCTGGAAGCCTTTGGGTAAGAGAAGTTTATTAGGATTTTTTGTCTTCTGTGTGTGAATATTTTACCCATCTGTTAAACTATTCTTTTTATAGACATGAACACTTTAAAAGAATCTTAAAAGTCTTCAAGTCTAAGCCATTTATGTCATCAGTGAAGAAACTGAGTCCCAGAGAGGTAGAAGCATATCTCCATGAATTCTTTAGTCATTTCTACTCATATTTTCCGTATTTTGTCCTTTTCGATCTGTTCCCGTTGTCACCATGATAGTAGAGCCCCATGAGTGCCTGTATTTACTACGACAGCCTCTGAAAGCTCTCCTGCCTCTCTAGCCCCTGTGCCCCATCCCGTCCTGCAGCCGCCAAACTGAAGTCGGCTTTCCTGCTTCTTCCACATTTCCCCACTTGTAAGGCTCCCTAACATGCCATGCTTGTTAAACTCATTCTGTCCCTTCTGCATCTAGTAAAACTCTACTCAGCATTTTGAGACTCGGCTCCTGCAATATCCTGACTTTTGTAACTAAATAGACATAACGATGGACTTGAAATAGTAGTGTATTCTGTTTGCTGACGACAGAGCTTTTGTGAGTTTATTGACCCGTGAGAATGCAGTTGTCTTAACTTGATAAAAAGCTTTGACAAAAAGGACGATATGTGTGCAACTGTTACATCTTCCCTGACAATCAGCACGTTGCTACTTGGCTTTTAATAAATAGGCAAACCGAATCGTACACGCAGATTAGAATATTAGTTACGTCAGCTAGTATAATAAAAATGTAGTCTTTGAACATTGTAAGATGGCCTTTTCTAAATCTTTCAGGGATGTTAAATTGGAAGATACCTACTTTGATAGAGATGTGGAAAAAGCATTTATGAAGGCTAGTTCTGAACTCTTTAATCAGAAGACAAAGGCATCTTTGCTTGTGTCAAACCAGAATGGAAATATGTACACATCGTCTGTGTACGGCTCCCTTGCTTCTGTTCTAGCACAGTAAGTACATAGTTCCTCTGCCTCCTCTCATCGGGGGCTGTTAGATTTTGAACACCAAAGCTGGTGGCAGGCATGTTGGTGGCAGGTCACCGGGTGACATTTTATTTCCAGGTTCTCTAGCCTGCTGTCCGTTGACTTAAAGGATGAGTGGGACAACGCTCCAGTTACTCCCGAGTACTTCGGCTCATGCTGGCCTTCCTGGCTGCTCTTTGCATGGTTGTCTTATTCTTGACCTGCAGTTGAGCTGTAAATCCCTAGTTGACAAAGTAACTTATTTTATGGCATGGTAACTTTCATAAGCCCCATCATTCCCAAAGAGACAGAAACTCTTGTTTTCAATCTGCTTATTGTAAAGCTTCAGGTCAGCTTCCTAAGGCTACAGGATGAATTTTTACTCCCAGCTTCTGTCTTCCCACACATTATAGTTTTGGATCAGTGAGACTTTTTATTGTTCTTTATTTTTATTTACTTATTTGTAAAGATTTTATTTATTTATCTGAGAGAGAGAGCGTGTGCGCGTGCACACAAGCTGGGGGAGGGGCGGCTCCCCGCTGAGCAGGGAGCCCCATGCGGGGCCTGATCCCGGGACCTGATCCCGGGACCCCGGGTCCATGACCTGAGCCGAAGGCAGATGCTTAACACTGAGCCCCCAGGCGCCCGTTGGGGAAGCTGTTTCGTAGCTCTTCTTCCCCTACACAGGCACTCGCCTCCGCAGCTGGCAGGAAAGAGGATTGGCGTGTTCTCTTACGGTTCTGGTTTGGCTGCCACCCTGTACTCCCTTAAAGTCACGCAAGACGCCACACCAGGTAATGCCGACTCTTCCAGCTGGAATGTGTTGGGAACGCTCCATGCTGAGTGCTAAGGCTGACTCAGTGGCCTTCTCAAGGGAGCACTGGACTCCATCCCATAGAGCATTACATTTGTGTCTTCATCACTTCTTTCAGCACAGCCAGATTTTTACTCTGTACTCTAAGAATCTGCCTTAACCGGGTAAATGGCAGGATTTTGTCCGAGTCAGGATCTCTTTCCTTTTTTCCCAGTCAGAAAAAAATATATAATGAGCTTAAAAAATCTCTTAATGGCATTATGTTTGACTTTTCCTTCTTCAGCAAGTAACTTTAATTTTTACCTTTTATCTCGTTCGTAAAGCATTTATAACCAGGGAGATGATGCAGGCAGGGAAAGGGAATGTGTCTGTCTAATGCAGGCAGCTATTGAGTCTGATCATATGACTGAGTAATACCAAATCTTTCCTTGTTGGTTTGGTCTTATACAAGATATCTAATTTTTATAGATTTATGGTTCTGGCTTATATTCCTGAGCAGGAAGGAGCAAAAACATGGAGAAAAACTGATGGAACACTTGGCATTACTTGAAAACTGTGTCATGGATTGACCAGAGACAAGTTATTTATAGTTTCCAATCCCATCTATTTCCTAATTTGTCTGCTGGCTGACACTGAACAAATGTCTAGTCAGAGATCATAGGAAGCTGCGCCAAACAGATACCTTTTTTTCTTTCGACTAAATAGTATCTGGTGGTTCTATAAGAAATGATAAGTTGTCTTTCCATTTGGCAGCATCCTGTTCAGGTTTTGGGGTATGCCAGTTTTGTCTTTTTCTCTTTTTTTCATTTAGAGAGAGTGTGAGGGGGTGTGGGGAGGGGGACAGAGAGAGAGGGGGAGAGAGAATCCTAAGCAGGATCCACACCCAGCGCAGAGCCCGATGCGGGGCTCAGTCTCACGACCCTGAGATCATGACCTGAGCCTGAGTCAAGAGTCAGACACTTAACTGACTGAGCCACCCGGTGCCCCTACTTTTGTCTTTTAATATTGGGATTTACTGTTTTAGGGTCTGCTCTTGATAAAATAACAGCAAGTTTGTGTGATCTTAAATCAAGACTTGACTCAAGAACTTGTGTGGCACCAGATGTCTTTGCTGAAAACATGAAGCTCAGAGAGGACACTCATCACTTGGGTAAAAATATTAAATTTTGTTTAAATATATAGGTATACACCCAAAGCCTATCAGAGAGTGCTAATAACCTGAAACATGTTACATATAAGATAAGGGTATCTAGGCTTTATTCAGTACTAATCTGATGTCAGTGAAAATTGTGGGGAAATAGGTAACTTCTTACCTCTAGTTTTACGGGTGACTTGTATATCATAACTAATTTTTCATGTTCTCTGCCTTTCCTTTAGTCAACTATATTCCCCAAAGTTCAGTAGATTCACTCTTCGAAGGAACATGGTACCTAGTCAGAGTGGATGAGAAGCACAGGAGGACCTATGCCCGGCGCCCCTCTCCCAGTGACGACACTCTGGGGGAAGGAGTGGGACTTGTCCATTCAAGTACAGCCACTGAGGTAGGTAAAGCGCGTCGTGTTTGCTCTCGGCCTCTGACAGGGTAAGAAATTTCCATCCCCAGATCTCAGGGCTTAGGGGACCTGAGGTTGAGCCACGTAAAGGAATGTCGATAAAGCAGAGTCCTTCAGAGCAAGGGATTTGGCACTGGATTCCCGCTGTGCCATTTTCTAATTTCTTAAATTACTAGCAGTTTTAAAACCTTTTATTTATTTAATTGCCAGAGAGAGACACAGCGAGAGAGGGAACACAGGCAGGGGGAGCGGGAGAGGGAGAAGCAGGCTTCCCGCCGAGCAGGGAGCCCGATGCGGGGCTCGATCCCAGGACCCCGGGATCATGACCTGAGCCGAAGGCAGACGCTTAACGGCTGAGCCACCCAGGTGCCCCAGATTACTAGCATTTTTAAAACGTGCAGTAAATACTAGGTTCTGTTAATAATACCAACATTTAAAGGAAGACTGGTGTAGAGAGAAGGCCCGTCATGCCTGCCTGAGGGCAGAATTTGGAGGCCTTCTCATCTCTTCTCAGGCCATTGTCAAATCTGTCTACAGATTGTGAAGAAGTAACACTAATAGTAATAATTTGAATTCCTGTTATATGCTAGGAACTTTATTTACATTTTCTAATTTAATCCTTACAAAATCCATCTTGAGGTAAATGATACTATCCCCATTTTAGAGACAAAGCTGCAAGAAAGTAAATTGCTTGCCAAGGATCATGGCCACAATTCAAACTGAAAACTTTATAACCCCGAAGTTGTTTATTTTATCTGCTCAGCACAGATTTGATGAATGCATAGTCTTGCTTCTTGCTATTACACCAATTAGGTAGCTAGGCAGGCCACCAGAGTCAGAGCTGGGGATGCGAAAGTAACAAGGAGAATACTGTGTACGGTGGCTCTCTGTGGCCTTCTCTCCCTTGCTCTGTATTTTTATAATAGCTCCATTAGAAAGTAAAGAATAGCTATTTAGTTCCTTCCATGAAAAGCTCTAGAGAATATACATTTAGCATAAACCTCTCCAAAATTGTCCTTTCTCAGTTTTTTGACTAGAACTTGGCACCATGACTCTTTAAAAAAAAAACAACACACACACACACACACAAAAAAAACAACAAAAAACAAACAAAAAAAACTTCAAGAGTCAACAACTTTGTTTTCTTTGATTTTAGCATATTCCAAGTCCTGCCAAGAAAGTGCCAAGACTCCCTGCCACAGCAGCAGAACCCGAAGCGGCTGTCATTAGTAATGGGGAGCATTGAGATACTTCCGTGAGGTGGAAGACTTCAGTGTGGGTTGGGTTGGGGGGTGTACGGGAACAGTTCTGGGAACGTGGGATGTCTGGGGACAATTGTAAAGGATTACATGTTGTATGACTTTTTATGTGACTGACATGGAGCCTGGAAAACTATCGTGTTCTTGGGAAAGTCTCTTTGCTCAATTTGCTAACGTGCTTCCTCTTGTGGTCTAGCCAATGCTTAATGTACGGGAATGTTTAAGGGCTCTGTAAACTTCATACCTCTCTGGCCATTTGTATGCATGAAGCTTAGTTTTTAAATGTGCTTTGATGAAGTGTGCTTCAGGTGAAGAAAGCAGAGGTACTAGTCTCCAATTTTAATTTTTTTAAACACGAAAGAATTTTGTACTTTGAACAAACAAGCTTACTGAAAGTACCTGTGGTTTTTGAAAAAAAGTTTCTAGTTTAGGGAACGTAGTCTTAAAATGTGATACGCACAAACCCTGTTTAAAAATGGCAAGACAAACATGCTCTTTTTCTATAATTTATAAATCCTGAAGAGGGAGAAGAGATGGGATGGTAGCACTGGTTCTGGAAGCTGGAATGTTGTTTCAACTCCCGGCCGGCAGTGGCGAGTTATTGCCATGAGCTCTGTGAACAGAGAGATGCTAGCATTGAGCGGGCATCTGGTACAGACAACGGGGCACGTCGGGAAGCTACGGACGTAGCTGTGGTCCACTCCGGTATCATTGGTTCAAGGTGGAGAGGTCAGCGGAGCGGTGTATGAGGAAGTTGGTGCAAGCCTTCTTTGCACCTTAGTTTGAAGAATAAATAAAACACTTTCCTGGCTGCCTTTTAAAATTTTAAAACAAAATGGAAGGATGGGGTGCAGGGCATTGTTAGGTTACCTCTGATGCTTCAGTGTTATAAATTCAACTTAAAGACTGACAGCCTAAATTCATGGTGTAAGTATTCTTTTTCCTTTCTTTTCCCTTTTTTTGGGGGTATCTTTTCAATGAACATTAAAAAGTACAACCCAAGTTTTATATAGTATGACCAGCGAAAAAAAGTATTCCATTTCAAGGTCTGGAAGTAGGATTTATAAAGCATTTTCTTTTCAGACTGTCACATTAAAAAAACAACAAAAACTAGCACATGGGATGAATAAGCTGATGGGTTAGACAGTTTTGTAGATTTTCTTGGTGCTGATCTATGACATGAGCCTTATAGATTGTAAAATAGAGATAGTTGGAACTAATGTACAGAACTAAATTTTTTAAACTTGATTTGCTGTTAAATTCTGTGAAGTTTCAGTTATCTAAAACTTACACAAATATGAACTGTAATGTTTCAGACTGCAAGGTAATATGTAATGTAGTGTTTGTAAAATACTCTTGTCTAATATTAACTAGTGGTATTTTGATTTGTACAGTCATAATTTGTTAAAATGACTTCATTTTAACATCCACTGATGTAGATTAATAATGTAAGTTCACATTTAAAGATTAATGGGGAAGTGGTGCATGTCATACTTTCACAAGTATTGGGAGTTTGGTATGTTTTGAAAAGAGTAATTTAACTTTTGGGTGTCAGGAAATGGGTTTTTGTCAAATCCCATTGCCGGCAATGGGCAAGCCCAGTAATACTGGCACAGCATTAACTGTACACCTCATTAGCAGTGAGGTGAGTAACTTTGAATAAAGTTTTAGAGAAACATTTCAGATATTTGCGTATTCTTTTTCCCTCTTGAACTAACAGTTTAGTCAAGAAATCAGCTAATATGCTATTTTTAAATATGGGTGTTTCATTTCTATTCATTCACTCACTAATTTATTCAGTCACCTTTTTTGTAAGATTTTTGTATTTATTTGACAGAGAGAGAGCACACAAGCAGGGGGAGCGGCAGAGGGAGAGGGAGAAGCAGGGGCCTGACGTGGGACGCGATCCCACGATCCTGAGATCATGACCTGAGCTGAAGGCAGATGCTTAACCGACTGAGCCACCCAGGCACCTCTGTTCATTTATCATTTAACAGACATTTGAAAACCTGATATAAGCAAGATACTCTGAATTAGAAGATATATGGTCTTGGCTTCAAGGAGCTATTCATCTAGTATAGAAGAATTTGTACTGATAACTTATTATTCTTAAACTTCAAACAAAGACATTAACTCCCAAATTGGGTAGGAAACGTGTGTAAACTTTGCCGTATGTATTTATGAAGAGAATTACTATGTTTTCCTAAAAACAACCTAAGATTAAGGGTTGCCAAGTAAAGATTAAAAGCAAATTAAACAGCCCATATAGAATGGCCTACTATCAGTAAGAGCCTCCGACCTAAGAGCCACATGTTTTGTTTTAAGATTTATTTATTTTAGAGAGAGAGCATGAGCAGGGGAGAGGGAGAGGGAGACTCTCAAGCAGAATCCCCACTGAGCGTGGAGCCTGACCTGGGGGCTTAATTCCATGACCCTGAGATCATGACCTGAGCCGAAATCAAGAGTTGGACACTCACCCAACTGAACAAGGCAGGCGCCCCTAAGAGCCACATGTTGATGGTGCTCGCAGGGGTTTTATAGAGTTTTTGCAGTGGCAGTAACACTGGATTAGGTCACCTCTAAGGCCTATCCACTCTCAGGATTGTATGAATTAGGAATTAACCCAGATTATTTTCTAGCCCCGTTCAGCTCACATCATCATGTCAAGTGTAGATTCAATACTTAGTGATAATTTCTTTTATTTTCTGGGCCAGTCTATCCCTCTGGGTCATTTAGAAAATGGGCTAGTGTTCTTTCTCTAAGGTCACTTTTGCAAATTCTTCTATCCTAATTAATGTGCTCTAGGAGTTCTATCCTTCCCTCTCTGCTTGTTGGAATTTGTGCTTTCTCTATTTGGGCACTTAACTTTTTTTTTAACCTTCTGGGTTTTTGTTTTTATGAGCACTAATGAGTAAGTTTAAGATTAATAGATAAAACTCAAACAGATGCAAACAGCTACTTTTGATCCTCCTGTGACTCAGTTGAAACACTTCCTTTTTTTTTTTTTTTAGATTTTTAAAAAATTTATTTGACAGAGAGAGAGCGATAGCAGGAACACAAGCAGGGGGAGTGGGAGAGGGAGAAGCAGGCTTCCCAGCGAACCGCGAGCCCGATGCGGGACTCGATCCCAGGGGATCCTGGGACCATGACCTGAGCCCAAGGCAGACGCTTAATGACTGAGCCACCCAGGCTTCCCGGTTGAAACACTTCATGTCTGCTATTTGAAATGTCCTGAAAAAAACACTAAAGAGGTCAGAAGAGCAGGGACCGTTAACAGGATCTTTAAATAATTTAGAGCTAGGTAATGACATAAAAATGAACACTTTAAAATTTCTAGCAACTACCTTTTTCTATTATGTTCAATTAGCCAACATATAGTACATCATCAACTGAATGGGAAGAAATCTAGCAACTACTTTTAATTGAACCCTGGTAGAATCAGCTACCAGTTAAACACTAGCCTCATTTTTTCACTAATTGGTGGTCAAAGTAAATAGTTGACCTGTGATTCCTCCCCACCGCCACAAAAAATTATTATAAAGGTAGTAATTTGGTGCTGAAGATCATGAATACCAATCCTCAGAAAGTTTATAGATCATCAGGGCTCCAGCTTATAATAATAAAAAATACATTTTCATTTTAAATGTTTAGAAGTAAAAAGGAATTCATCTTTGTCCAATTTAATCATTGTGCAGGCAGCTATAGTTAAAAAGAGAATAGAAGTTTTGTTAGACGAATTTTGCAAAAGTGTCCCCGTGCCCCCATGTCTTTCAGATACTGTTAAACTAGCACCTCCAACCCATCTTAGCAAAACTTTGTCGATCTTTGGGGCCTCATCTCAAGAGTTGCTTCCTCCTTGAAGGCTGACTGGACGGCCTTACTCTGCAGTAAGCACATTTCACCCTATGTATCAAATTTCTTACTCAGGCTTGCAAACTCCGAGGGGATCTGTTCTCTGCCTACTTCAAGTCAGTACCACACTTACCGAGGCTCACAATGTTTTCATCTACCCTGTCTCCTCCATTCCTCAAATGTGCCAAGTTTATTCTTCCAGCCTTAGAGCCTTTGGTCTATATATCCAAACCCTCGGGCCCCGGATCAGATGTTCTCTGCCCTGCCTTCAATTCCAGCCACAGGTGTGGTAACTGTTCCCACTCAGTCTTCGACCAGAATCTCAGAGAAGACCTAGCACCTTCCTTTGGATTCCTGCTTCGTACCTTTCACGTTAGCTTCACTGTGATGTGGGATTCTCACAGAATTCACTTGGTACAGTTTCATAGCCTGGAAGTACAGAGGAATTAAGTTCCCGTGGAGCCACCCTTGACCAATAGTGGACATTTGGCTGGTGGATAAATGTTTCCTCCTTTCATCCCTTGGGTAGACAGTTCTGAGCAGCATTCCAGAAGTTTCCTCTGAAGATTCTGTAGCATCAGCTACCAGTTGCCCGTGGCCAATTTGGCAGTGTATCCTTACATTGGCTTTCCTCTTTTCTGTTTTCACTCCTGTGCATCTTCTGCTTCCTGGGATCATCTCCCAAATAAGAGAGGTGCATGTAAGCTTTTGTCTTAGGCTTTTTTTTTTTTTTTTTTTTTTTTTTTTTTGCGAATCCAGGCTAAGACAATCAGTACCCAGAACAGCTCTATAATGCAGACCCTCGGGATAGGAGGTTGGAGCTGATTTACTCACCTGTCATGGCAGTCACCCCCACTGCCATTTGTAGTAGGCAGAATGTAGTAGCCATAGGACTCCCCCCACCCCTATCCCTAAAGATAACTATCTCTGGAACTTGTGAATATGTTACCTTGCTTGGCTAAAGCAAATATGATTAAGGTTAAGGATCTTGAGATGGGGAAATTATGCTAGATTGTCTGGATAGGCCCACCCTAATCATGTAGGTCCTTAAACGCTGAGACTTTTCTGGGTTGTGATCAGAGGGAGATGTGAGTATAGACGGCCAGAGAGATGCAACATTGCCGGCTTTGCAGATGGAGGGGGGACCACGAGCCAAGGCATGGGGGCAGCCTCTAGAAGCAGGACAAAGCAAGGAAATGGATTCTTCTCTAGAGCCTCCAGAAAGGAACTCAGCCCTGATGCCACCTTGATGGTAGCCTGGCGAGACCTGTGACTTCTTTCTACCTCAGAACTGTCAGATAGTAATTTGTGTTTAAGCAGCAACATTTGTAGTAATCTGTTAACACCAGAACACTAAGGGGCGGTTGGTAAGCAGATACTGACCGGCCCTGACGTGTGGGAGCAGCACGATTACCCCCCAGACTCCTCTCTTGGTGCGGGTGGATGAGAACTGACTGGATCTTCAAGTACCTATGGCGCCTGAACAGTAGGAGGCCCATGAGAAAGATTGTGCATTTGGCTAGTTTTTATTAACAGCTTGGGAAGCCTGGGGAAAAAAAAATGTAGGCATAAATCAGCCAACTCTCACCCCGAGGCCCACTGTGGAAGCTCGGGGGCCTCTGTGGCAGGGATTAAGGAGAGTCTGATCTCCTGCAGCAGAGGGAAAAGTACCTAAAAGAGGCCTGGGGTCTAATGGTAAGGTTGGCTGAGCTGCAGATGGGATAAAATACTGTCTTGACAATTCTTTATCAAAGTCAGAGCCTTGATAGGAAGAGATTGGGACACTGGGGCCTAAGTAACTTAGGTTAATAACACAGTGTAGATGTACCCGAACATGTTGAAAACAAGGTTCCCCTAAAGTGGGGCTGGCAGGAGTGGCTTGTCCTTCCTCACCTGAGGACCTGCCGAGAACTCTGGTGAGGCCGATGCCTGCAAGATGGTGAATGACCTCCTTGAAATCCTCCTGCAATGGTAAACCCAGAATCAAGTCAGGTCTCAACATGGTTTCAACACAGCCTGCGCAGAGAAATACACCTCTGTGTGGGAGGAAATAGCTTGATTGCTGAAGGAATTGTAGAATCGGGCTAATATGTACTCTCAGGAATCAGGGCAAAATGTGTTCAAGTGGATCTGGAGGGTGTTGGGCCAGGGGTGGAGGTCGAAGGAAAACTATTAGGCTGGCTAGGGAGAGTTCATCATCACAGGAGCATTTAGCCATGGCTTGGACTGAAGGACACCCGAAGCTGGTCCCCATGTGCAGCTGGGTTGGCTACAGAGCTTTGGACGGGAGGAAGGCACACAGTGAGTGAGTCGGAGATGGCAGTGTTAAGGAAAACGTCGACTGAAGAACCACCTACCTACATTGTCCAGGCGGACACTGCCTTCACTGAGGCAATAAAGAATATTCTGGGGAGGGGTGTCCCAGCACCTGTGAAAAGGTCAGTGGTGGCTGCCCATTGCCAGCAGGCCTTGACAGTAGGAAATGGAACCGGGCATGCTACTCTCAGCAGGGGTGATGGGATTCTAGAACGGCAGAGGCTGTGTATTACTACTTCAGTGTCAGGGGCAAGATGGACATAATAGAATGGACAGTCAGGCTGGAGTGGAAATCAAGGTACCTTGATCTGCCGGGCTTTGTGACAAGGACTAATAGGTCAGAGTTCTGAGTGGACAGCTAGCTAGAGTGTTACTTGACTTGTATAACCAAAAAAAAAAAAAAAAAAAGAGGCAAGCTGGTGAGCGGAGACTGACAAAGCCTGTCACGACGGGAAAATCATGGGCCCAGATTTCAGTTAATTTACAGACCCAGGGCACAGGGATAGGGAAGGCCAGGTCTTCTTGAGGAAGAGCCCTGGGGCACGAGTATACACAATATACATACCCAGAATTTTTAAGGACTGTTGGATAAAAAGTCTACACTGGAACAGACACAGGGAATCCTAAACACTATTCTGGCCTTATGTGGGGATGCGGGTCTTTGGAAACCAGGTGATGGGTGGAATTCAGGCCAAAGTCTGTCTTACAGTGGGTCCCACCTTGGGGTTCTTTCCCCAATCTCCAAGCATATATTTGGGATGAATATATTTAGACCACTGACCTGTGGAGGAAGAGACATTATGGGGGGAAGAACCACTTGGAAACCTCTGGAACACTACCCTCTCCTGGGTCATGTTAGTAAATCACAAGCAATCACATGAGGAAATGCAGCTGTCAGTATTACCATTCAAACTCAGTATGATCATCAAAAATGTTTAAGGACACAGAGGTGATGGGTCTATCATAACCTCCTTTAACTTCTCCGTCAGGCTTCTAAAGAGAGCGATGGAGAACAGAGGACGACAGCGGGCAGTCAGTTGTAGCTGCCATGCTGGCTGTGGTATCCTTCCTGGAAGCCTCTGGTATCGATCTGCAGCTGTTACTTTGGAAAATGCATTCTTCTCAATTTCCCTCACAGATGAGGGTCCAAGCACTTCATATCCCCCAGGGATGGGCAGCTACTGTCCTCACGCTAGGCAGTTGTAAATCTCCTGCTCTGTGTCACAGGAGAGTCCGAAGGACCTTAATTATCTTGCCCGTCTGCCGAAAGTCTGCTAGTCCACTGGGTTGTGACAACGTGCTGGGTGGATTTAGCATCAGAAAGTGGCAAGAACTCAGACCCCTAGTAGGACTTGTGTGTGCCAGAGTGGGGTGATAAACTCCAGGAAGAATCAGGAACCTCCCACACTGAGGAAGGATTCAGAGGACCAGTGACCTGGGGGCACGGCTACACATTCCTTCCACGGTAAAGGACCATTTGTTGCATCTTCTACCCCTTAGTACTGAGACAGAGGCACAGGGTTTGGTAGGCCTGTCTGGGTTTGGGAAGTACATGCATTGTACTTAGTATAGTCTTCCAACCCCCAGGTCATGGCTGCCAGTTTCAAGTGGATCCCGCACACCCACACATGCAGATCCAGGTTCAGGCTTTGCTGCAAACTGCAGTGCCCCCCGGGCTGTATACAGGGCAGTGAAGAACACCGTGGGGTCTCCGGCCATCCCCGTAGGAGGTTACAGCATAGCGCTCTGGGGGCCTGGAGTGAGCCGCGCTTTCCACGGCAGAGACCTGCTCCTGCTCCTGGGGGGCTCCTGGGCCCTAGTAGAGCCGGAGCCCCTGGTGATGTGACACTAGGAGACCATGTTGCTGTCTCCTCAGGAGCTGGCCGTTATCAGACCCACAGAGTCAGCAATTCAGATGGGCGCCGCCGCGACTCACCTCACTGGAACCGACGTCTACTGAGAAAGGGGTTTGCCTGTCCTGACTGCAGTGTCTCCTCTAATACAATCAGGCTCCAACCCAGAGAATATCTAATCCGTTTCCATGGTCTCTCGTAACATTGCCTCAAAGACTCTTTTGGTAAAGGCCACGGACCCTTGACCATGGGACCTACTCACCCTCCTGTATGCCTCAGCACAAGTAGCAGCCGGCATTCACAGGACAGGGATGGGCCCGCTACGGCTCCGGCGCCGTGGGGCAGTGGCCCGCATCCCAAGAGTCTCCAGTGCCTGATGGATAGTGTGCCCTGTTGTTAAAATACACAGGCCTGGGGGGCACTTGGCTGGCTCGGTCGGTGGAGCATGCAACTCTTGATCTCAGGGTTGTAAGTTTGAGTCCCACGCTGGGTGTAGAGATTACTTAAAAATAAAATCTTAAACAAAACTACCCAGGCCTGGGCACCAATGGGTAGAAGTGGGATAGCCTTCTCTCGCCATCACAGTCAAATTGGTACTTCTCTTTCCTACATTCCAGGGTCAGTTAGATCGGAGGTTATGGTTTCCTGGGGCTGGGGGATGCTTTCCCCAGGGGACCAAGTAAGGGTCCAGTGAACTGGAATCCGTGGCTATCGCATGGTCACGTTGAGGTCTCTGTGTGAGTTGACAATCAGGCAAAGAAAGGAGCTATTATACTGGTGGAGATTATTGACCCTGATGATCATAAGGAGATAAAGAGGAGTATGTCCGGACCCAAGAGATTCCCTGGAGCGTAACTTTGGGGCCTCAGGATACCAATGAACAGAGATTGTAGCAAACACGGCCTGACAAGGGCAAGGCAACTAAAGGCTCAAATCTTTTGTTTTTTAAGGATTTTTTTAAAAAGTCATCTTTACACCAAACGTGGGGCTTGAATTCACAACCCCGAGATCAAGAGTCCCATGCTCCACCAGCTGAGCCAGCCAGGGGCCCTTGCCGACTCAAGTCTATGATGATAAAGGTGTGCATGATACTACCCAATTAGACCAGCAAAAATGCTGGCCACGGGTAATGCAAATTTAGGATGGGTGAAGGAGGGAGGGAGGGACGAGTCTGTAGCCTCGGGACCGGCTACAGGATGCAGACCGTGGCTCCGTAGTCTTCAAAGCCTGGTCCGTCCCTAGAAGCAGTATCACCTAGGAACTTGTTAGAAACGCACATTCTTGGGCCCCGCTCCAGATGTACTGAATCAGAACTCTGGGGGTGGGTCCTCACGGTCTGTTTCCACCAGCCCTCCAGGAGATTCTGATGTGCTGGAACTGAGAGCCACCCCTGTAAGCTGTCCGACTCACCCCACTGCATGGAGTCATTCCAGGCCCCAGCGCCTTGAAGGAGCTGCCTGCGGTGGTTTGGACGGAACAGAGGGCTGCTCGGAGGGGGGCCTGGGCTGGGCTGTGTCAGCTGCTAGGCACCATTCAGGTCCTTTCAGCCGTACTTCTCCCTCCAGCCCCGGAGGCCGTGACCACTTCCACGCGAGTTTGGACAGCGTCATGCAGGTCCTACTTGACTGCATCTTGTCTCAGGCCAACGCTGTGGACTCTTCCGTCCCTTGGGCTTTCCTGACACTAAGGCGTGGGAAGCTCCAGGAGCCCATCTGACACTAGCACAGCCTCATCTGCAGATGTTTTTCCAAAACATGCTCCAGTGGTGCCCTGGGGTGGGGTAGTACTTAAACACAATCTGGAACTGCAGGGCAGGTGACCCCCTGGGACCACTCCTGACAAGGGGTGAACAGGAGCTGGTGCGTCAATGCTTTCCCCTTTTGCACTCTGGGAGTCAGACACCCGAGAGGTGCTTCCTGAGGCCCGTCAGAGCGTCCTGCAGGACTGAGCACCAACCACCCGGAGCACTGGCTGATTTGTGTTGACTTTTCCTGTTTCCCTCCCCGCCACTCCCTCCTCTCCAGGCTCGTTTCCCCAATAAGCTACTAGGCTCTGTTTGGCAGGAACCCAGTCGAGAACTCCTAGCTGCCCAGAATGCTCTTGGCTGGCTTTCTGAGGGCCACCCCTGCTTCCCACTCAGATCTCAGATTGTCCTCTACTCAGCGTGGCCTTTCACAATGGTCCCATCCCACGGAGTGAGCCTCTGATATCAGATCACCTGACTTGAATTCTCTGTATAGCATCTGTCACTATCTCATGTTTTTCTTACAGCATTTTTTTTCGTCAGTGCCTTTGTCCAGCCCTAGCATATCCTGCACAGGAGAGCCAGGGCCCAGCCCAGCTCATTCTTTGCTCTTTCCTCGGTACCTTGAACAGTGCTGGCCCATGGGAGGTACTGGATAAATATTTCTTGATTAAATAAATGAATGAATGCTAGAGTTTGAGAACAAGAGAACAAATCTAGACTTTTGGGGGGGAATGCATATCTTAAGTTTAAATTTATTTAAAAATTACAAAAATGTCTCCACACAAGTTGTCCATGAAAAAGTTTAAAAGCAGCAACAATGCTCTTGGTTAATGTCCACCAGTTTAACGCAATTTATAAAATTGAACAAAATTTAGATGTGTGTCTGATGCCTCTATAGACACGGGACCCCTTCTTTAGGTCCCTTTCTTTAGGGTCTGGTAGTATCATTATCGGAACACTTTCCAAAGCCTTTTTCCTTTGGACTCTGTGTAAAATGATCCGATAGACTCCCGTGATGGAGCTCCGGGCACCTCTCCCGTGGCTGTTCCGGATGTGCTCTTCTGTAATACCCAAATATTCCAAAGTGCTTTTGACCTCGTTTTCTTCTTCTTTAAGGGTGCTGGTTTCGGACAAATGTTTGGGATCCAGTTGGAAAGGCTCCAGAGGGGTGGGGTAGGGCACCCCTTGCATCCACTCGTTGTTCATGATGGAGTCAATCCCGTGCCTGTCGGTGGGTACGGGCTGGAGGACGCCGCGGATGAGGCGGAGGCAGGGCTCGGACACGTGCGGAGGCACGCTGTATGCGCCCTCCAGGATGCTCTTCTTCAGCTTGGCCACGGTCTCTGCCCGAAAGGGCATGGTGCCTGTCACCATGAAGTACAGGAGCACCCCCAGGGCCCAGATGTCCACATAAATGCCGACATAATGCTCGTCTCGGAAAAGCTCGGGTGCAGCGTACGGAGGTGACCCACAGAAAGTGTTGAGCATTTCGCCTTTTTTACTTACTGTGCTGAATCCAAAATCACCCACCTTCACACAAGTATTATTGGTATAAAATACGTTTTCTGCCTTCAGGTCTCTATGAATAATTTGGTTCTCATGCTGTGGTAGAAGACATAGGGAAAAGTCATCATTTTCAGGGTATAATACCAACATAAAAAAAAATGCATCAGTTGCTTGAAACAGTGAGGTGATGATGGGGTAATAACAGGAGTTCAATGGATGTCACCTTGACTCAGATCTGCAAACCTCCAGAGCTGCTCTGTCCTAACCCTGAGCAAACATAACACCCATACACCCCCCAAACAAATCAAAGATTCTGTTCTTCGGTGGGGCAAAGGTTGGAGTCTGTCCCACACATGTGACTCAGGAATTAGTGCCGGAAATGAGGTCTGGATCTTTCGAAACTGCATGTTCTCAAACACAGTGAAACTAATCCTTCATATTTGAGGCCGTAAATGTTTTTTTTCTGGCTAAGCAGTCTCTTGACTAGGGCTAATACCAAGACGGTTTAGAACCCTCCCCCAACTTTTCAACCATGCTCCTTTGTGGGGGTTGGGGGGGTCAGGGTTCTCCTTTATCTTTATAGAATTCAGTAGAAAGAAAGAGGCTATATTCGGCAAGGTTCTAGCAGCAGGTCCCACTGAGGGTGTCAAGCGCATGCCCCACCCCAATCTCACGTTCTGGATCCAGACAGACAACCTTGGGACCCCTGGCCTCCTTAGTCCCAGGGGATCT